>NC_044503.1:30859483-31216983 GCF_902362185.1 Chanos chanos | reverse complement strand
TCAGAGGTGAAGATCTTTCCATATACAAACAATATTGTTATCAGTGTTTCTTGCTAATAGTATTTTCATGTGAAATTTTTTTAAGTACAAACAAACATTTCAATGGGTTTCCAAACATGTCACAGATTTTACCACAGTTTGGCTAGTATGTGACTACAACATGCTCCACCAGGCTAACCACGTTACAGAAGACAAGACAATACACAATATAAGGCAATGTGACAGCTTCATCTCCGCAAATCAAACACCAAGCAATTTTGGTGTACTCTCTTTTAGCATATACTTTCAGCACTTGCCAAGCTCCACCATTTACTTTCTTTCTTCAGGTAAAACTGTATGCTGAGCTCAGATGGAGACTGTGCCATCACTGGCTAGCTATACCCTTCATTGTACTACTCTATTGTTGCACACCTGAACAAAGGACTTGCCAGGCGTACGTGAAGTTCGGAAAACTTTTTAATTAACTTTTTTCACAGCAACACACTTCTCAAGCTAAACTCGCTCTCTCGTCCGCTCTCTCTCTCTCTCGCGCTCTCTTTCTCTCTCGCGCGTCTTTTTTCAACATGACCAGTCTAGAGCGCCCCCGTCTTCCTAGAGATGTCACAGGTGCCTGTCTGAGCCTTGCTCAAATACATATATCTAAAAGAACAAAAGTTACATCAAAATCTTGTGCAATAAACTTACGTTCACAAACACACAATTAACAAAGAAATAATAAAGAGGGGGGTGTCCCTTTTAATGTGCTTATTCCTATGAGCCCCACACTATGTCCAAAGAGAAATTTTCTGCCTTGATTGTATTAAATATTCCAGGCAGTGTCACCAGTCATTTAGCGGTTTTAGAACTAACTTAGGACTGTTTTGATCCACAACAAAAATTAATTTTTAAAGGCTGGAGCACTAATTCTTCGGTCATGACTTTTCTTTAAGTTACTCTGTGAAAAATTAACAAAAGCCTGGTGTAGCAGCTGGATTATCCCAGCAACCTATACATCAAAACCTGCACTGTTTAGCTGTATGTGTTAAGTCCCTCCAGAAAAAAACAGTCGAAAGTCATTTCATTCACTACATGTTATTGAAAAGTGATACCTATATTCTGTAGTCCCCCACCGAGTCAGCGCAAATTACTGTGGTAAAATAGTAATTCATGTTTCCTTAGCAAACTGCAGTGATGTTAACACATCAAGAATCGCGATTATTCTCTTCAGCTGAAAGATATTTTTCTATACATCTTTACTGTAAATAGTTTCTATCTCCAAGGCAAAATAGAATCTTTCATTCTCTCTCTCTCTCTCTCTCTCTCTCTCTCTCTCTCTCTCTCTCTCTCTATATATATATATATATATATATATGTATATTTCTTTTTCTTTTTTTTCAGTTTCTGATTTTTTTATTGTATCCCAGTTAAAGGAGGGGGATGTGGTGGTGGTGGGGATCAGACAGCTCATAAAACATAGTTTAGTTAAACATAAAAAGAAAAAGAAAAAAATGAAGAGAGAGAGAGAGAGAGAGAGAGAGAGAGAGATGAAAAGTTCTGTATGAGGATGTGGAAATATGAACATAATTTATGATATGTCAATATTAAATCAATTTGATGTTTTGAAGGCACAAAAATTGCACTGCCAATGAATAGGTTAGAAAATACAACATTTCCTGATTTAACGTGACATGCCCACTTTTGTCTACTATCCAAACACAGATACAGAGACAGATCAGTTTGTTGGTTGAACAGATACAGATACAGATACAGACGTCTCTGTACACCTCTAGCACCTACATAATACCCAAACACAGGCATTGTTATGTATTTACTTTCCAATTTACATGCATATGGCCTTTTATTATGGAAGTTATCATATGCCATCATTCACAAAGTAATCTCTTCAAACTCCTAACAATCAGCCTGCTTTCCCCACTTCAGTACTGTGTTCAGTGCATGTACCCCAAGATCATTTACACTTAAAAACACATGTAAATAAATAACAAAATATATTATCAGTCTTTCTGCTCTGCTCCCTCTCAATCTACTGGCTGAAAATTAATCAAAGTAATCTAAAAGTACAAGAGACAAAATCAGTTTGAAAATTTGCACATTAATATACATAGATTGCACTCCTGCACATTAATATGCACATTTTTTCATTGCTGTCACATTCTCTTTGTTCTTGTAGAGAGACTCAAAATTGTCAAATCCTTTGGTGATGACACGCTATATGAAGGACAGAGGACTGATCTCAAGTGTGAGGTGAACAAAGATGGAGCTACATCAAAATGGCTGAAGAACAATAAACAGGTGTCTGAGAGTGTAAATGTTACCATGACCCAGAATGGTAAAGAGTTTACTCTGACAATCAAACAAGCTCAGAGGTCAGATCATGGCACTTACACCTATGAGGTGACATATTGTGGTGAAAAGGTCAAATGCACAGCTGATGTCATTGTACAAGGTAATTTTCCATCTGTGTATACTGTGTATGTCTTGATCTATGTACCTTGTTTGTAACTTGATTTCATACTCATTTTTATAACATCATTTAAAATTAATCTTGTTCATTAGCATGTGACTCTGATATCTTTGAATGGAACTAGTCTGAAAGAGTATGAAAGATCACTATTGGCCTGCAGCTTGGTTGTAGAACAAGAGGAGTAGGGTTTGATAGTGGGTCAAAGTTAAAATGAAGGGAACATGACATGTTTGTAATGAAGTGGCAGTATTATCAGTGTTTCTAGAGCAAACTGTTTGGTTTATTTGTCTTACAGAGTTTGAGAAGGAGTGGAGGACAGTTAGCTGGGAGTAAGTACACATTACTTTTAAGTTATACAGTATAAAAATCAAGGAATTATAAAGATTAGGAACAGGATAAAGGTACGAAGATAATATTTTCCTATTGAGTTACTGGTGGCAGTTATTTCTATCAACTATAACCAAAATCATCAAGGCTTGTCACAATATACCAAACCAAAGGTCTTAGCTACCATGTGGGATCTGTAATCATTTCTGACAGTGTAAGAAGAGCTTTTTCCCATTCTGGAGATTACAATACCTGCAAGTTATCCGAGCACTTCAGCTATAGCTGCAGTTATATATGAAATTAATTATGTTTCACCCACCTGCATCTCCAATATATAACCTATCTTTAATATATCTTAAAAGTTATCTTAAAGCCTTTGTAAGCGGAATTTATTATTGCAGTTATTTTGATTGTTGTACTTTATAAAGTGATAATGTACTTGGTTGTCATGATATAAAGATTAGGTGACACACAGTGGTAGTGTAATGACAAGTTCATTTATGATGTCTATATAATAAATATAGTTAAACATAAAAACACTAGGAGGCAACTGCAGGCCAAAGTGTTGCAAAGACTTAGCATGATTAATTTGTGGGCTTACTTCCAGCAGTATTGATGACACACGCCAAGCCCCAAAGATGTCAGCTATTGATCAGGTGGTACTATTTCCAACAGTAATATTGATTGGTGATAGTACACTTGCTGAAGTAATAGTTGGTAACATACAGTATAGGATGGTTACAGCAATTACCTTAGTTTGGGTGGTGCAGTGACAACAAACCTTAACACATGGGGCCGGTAAACCTAAACATAGTGTGTCATTTTAATCATAACCGTAAACTCTAAACTAGAAAACGTAATTATGACCTTCTTTTCAGTATCAATAGCAAAAACAAGATGATGAAAGAGATCAGTTCTCTTAAACCAAAAGTTACTCCTATTCGGATCCTTCTCCATGGACCTGTTGGAGCAGGGAAGTCCAGCTTTGTCAACTCTATTGATAATGTCTTCAAGGGCCGTATCGCCTGTGCCGCCCTGGCTGATGCTGGCATTGGAAAGAGTTTCACTAAAGTAGTGAGTAGAAAGCAGAGGGCAAATCAGTTATGCTGTTTTACTGAATACTCTCTATTGCATTACATTGTTAATTCAACATCTAGCACTACTTGAATACTAGTCTACACCACAAATCTTTTATGCTGTTAACATAATGAAGTATATTCTGAAATTAATTTTATAGGCCATTAAAAATCTGGACTCCTTCTCTCCTGTCTTTATTCTATGTTCTGACCAGAGTAGGATGGTCTCCCTCTGATGAGTTCATTTTTCATTTTTTCATTGGCGGTTGAGGCACTGCTCTCTGTAAAGCTCCTTTGAGACAACTGCATTGTAAAAAAAAGTGCCATACAAATACACCTTATTTCATTGGATTTGACTTAATTTTATTTGAATTGAATTGAACATATACAGTACATCTGTGTTATAATTATACACTTTTTAAACATTATTTCAATAAGTACACAAACCGCATCTATAATGCGCTAATATCATACTTGTACACTAAATACACTTGCTCTATCAGACCATAATTCAGTATCACACACAGATGTGTCACATTGTAGCAGTTTAGTACAATATTACATTCAATGTCACACTGCTACATATGTTCACGCGTACTTTGTCACACTATAATGGAATGTTCCTCTCAATGTATTATATTCTATTTTATTTTTTTCTATCCTTCCTTACCCAGTGTAAAGGACTTGGATACATATTATGCATCTCAAATTGAATACAGGGAGTCTTTACAAACACATCTATTTTTAATACTGCATGTTATTATTTACATTCCGCATTAGTGCTTTACCACAGGAATTTACAGATGGATAGAGCTGACAGCTATAGAGTCAGTGTCAGGCACGACCAAAGCAGGGGACGCAAATGCGGGCAAAACAGGATTTTAATCAAATAGATAAACAAAAGGAGCTTTACAAAGCCAAAAAGGAGCGTTCAGGTTCAAAACAAGCACGAATACAAAACATGCACCAAACAGACGGCTCAGAGGACACAGGGAAGTGTAGACTTCGCACTGACTGATCCGACGGAGGGGTTTAAATAGGGAGAGGTGTGATGGGAAAACTAAGTGAAGGCAGGTGTGCGGGATGAGAGATCAGGCCGGTGATTAGTAGACCGGCGACGCTGATCGCGGAATGGCTGAGACTGGCGAGGGAGGAGGCGAGGTCGTTACAGTCAGATATATTATAATATATATTTTAAAATCATATTTAATCTGACTTTTATGTAACATTTCATAATAACATGTAACATGTAACGCTTTTTTTTATTATTATTCTAGTATAAAACACACAGCTTTCAAATGAGTGGGCATCCAGGATTTTTGCCTTTTGTTCTCAGTGACATCATGGGTCTTGAGGAAAAATATTCAGCTGGGGCACACACTGATGACATCATCAAAGCATTACAGGGTTACATAAAAGACAATAGTGAGGTGGGATGAAAACATGTTTGCACTAAAACACATACATGCGAGTGCACTGAAACACATGCATCAGCATAAACACAAATACACACAAACAGAGCTAAAGCGTTATCATTCCTTCTCTGTCTTTTTATCATTCTCGTGTTTCCTCAGCTTAGGGAGAGAGAACCACTGTCAAAAGGAGATTCAGGCTACAACAACAGCCCCTCATTGGCAGATCAAGCTCACTGTCTGGTTAGTGTAATACCTGCAGACAAAATCTCTCTGATGGATGATGCTGTCATCAGGAAAATGAGAAAGATCAGAGAGAAAGCCAGCAAAATGGGTGAGTCCACAATGTGACTGTTTCAGAGATCTGTTATCTCTCTCATTAACTGTGATGAGTATGTTACATATTGATCTCTGTTTAATAGCACTGTATGTTTCACATCTGTTGCGGCACTGTTTGCTGTATGTGTTTATACCCTTTATGCCTCAGGAATCCCTCAAGTGGTTGTTATGACAATGGTGGATAAGGCATGCTCACTGGTTAAAGAAGACCTCAGAAAGATCTACACCAGCCTGAAGATCAAAGAGAAAGTGAGTCAGCACTGTGTGTGTGTGTGTGTGTGTGTGTGTGTGTGTGTGTGTGTGTGTGTGTGTGTGAGTGAGAGTGTATGTGTGTGCATGTGCGTGTGCGTGTGTTGTGTGTGTGTGTGTGTGTGCATTTTCCCCTGAGAATGTCACAATTAGATGACATTAATTCCTTACATTATGACACCCAACTGTGTTATTTCAGCTGCTTTGCCAGATTTTTTAAGAATACCAGTAATTGCAACATGGGCTTTTGCAAAAAAGGTGAAATACACAAACTTGTTCCTACTAGCAAGTGTTCTAAGGCCATGAACTGTTTAAGGCCATAAACAGTTTTGTTTCAGTAATGAATCCCCTTAAAATGTATTTGAATGTGATATTTCCATTCAGATTATGACACATGGTAATGAACAGATGCGCTGAGTAAACAAATCTAAGTGAAAAATTACATTTTATACCTAAGTCAAAATGTTTGTGAAATGGCAACAAAATGTCAAGTAAAATTGTTGCGCTGACTAGAATCTTAAGCAATTTATCTTCAAACTCTAAACAGGACCGGAGCATGTGTCTGCAGGTTTATGCCACAACTGAATGAATCATTGTTGTCTGAATCACTGCTGTTTCGAAAAGAAAAATGTGATACACTATATATTTCACTGCAAATGACCCAGATTCCATTTCGGTGAGCACAGATGGAGCATAATCTAAAGTTGATTTCTGATTTAATTTTGTTGTTTGATTTGAAATGCACTATTTTGCTAAATGGGTAGACAAACTTCTGTTGTCAAAGATCAAAATAGTTTACATAATAAATATAGTCTCAAGGTTACAGGCTTCAACATTTTGAAAGACAATATCTATAATAATTTTCTTGATTTACTGTTCGAATGACACACTGCATAATTTCTCACGACCCCCAGATTTCTAAACCTTTAATCCTGGTAGTTAATACATTTTAAATAAACAAAATGTGTCTATTAAATTCTATGCTGCTTATTTAACCACAGTACTGTAAAAACAAATATCTATATACAGGGAATAACAACTATCCTTTTGGGGGGTTCAGTTAATTTTGGTCAGTGTTTTTTAAAGTACAGATTTCATCCCACGGGTGGACTTAAGGATGTGAACAAAAATTGTACATTTTAATAAAATCACTAAAGAAATACAGAACAGCTGAGTTGCATACATGGTCCGTGTGGGAAGTTGCTGATACACCTAGAAATGGCCATTTAGATCAATGAAATGTTTATTTAAAGAAACTAAACAAAGTTTCAGAGTAACTTGTAAATAATCTACAAAACTTAAAAATAACAATTAATAGCTGATGCTGATATATCAATAGCAAAGAAGTTGGCAATTTCCCTGCTAAGTATTTTTAATGTACATTTTGCTAAAATGCAGTGATGCTATCTACAATTAGGCCCTACGCATTTTAACAGAATGGTTGGAAGATTATCATGAATGTGATGGGTTTTGTTGACATTCAAATGCTATTTGCTAACCATTTGAGGACAGAGGTCAATCCATACTGTTTGCCATGGGACACTTTTGAATAGAATATGAACAGTCATAAAAAATATTAAGACATTAAAGACAGATTCAGAACTGCCTGCACTGAATGTATCATAATGGTCTCTCCCTGTCACTCTTTTGAATGTGTGTGTTTGTCCAGATGGAGGAGTGCCATATCAGGCTGGGTGTTCCAATGAACTGCATTTTCCCACTGAGGAACTATCATGAGGAGGGGTCATTGGATCTAGAATAGGACTGTCTGATTTTAGCCGCTTTAACACAGATTATTCATTTGGCTAATGACTATCTGAGCACTGTCAATGAAAATTGAAAAGGTGAACATATTCAGTCTTTGAGTGCAAATTTCATTGCTGCTTTTTCGTTCGACAAATCTGATGTTTCAGATAATGATGTTGTTATGTTTTTTGTTTTGTTGTTGTGTTCTCTACCACTGTTTAGTTTTGTAATGCTGTATCATGTTGCATTGTTTTTCAGACAGTGAACATCAAATCAACAGCAGAGATGGTGTTCTGTCCTCCCTGGACATAGGACTCACTGAGTACATGCAAAGAGACTAACAGCGAACAGACGAGAATGTGCCCAAATCAGTTCTTCTTAATTTTGATATTTATCTTTGCTTTGATTTTTCTCCTTAGTGTAAAACTGAAATAAACAGAAAATGATACAAAACATCAATTCCTCTCCAGCTATTATACAACGGAAACACCAAATTATATTGTCTCTACAAACAAATTACGTTTTATGACTGACAGTATAGACCTGAGGCCGTGTTAACCGAATATTTTCCGTCACTGACTGAATATTTTCAATAATGACAGCAAAATCTGAAGGCCATCCGTCACTTTTACAGATTGGAACACTGAGGGTGATCTACCGTAGCTTTATGTAATTCACACCCCTGTCAGGTTGGTGGCGAGTGTGCATATTAATTAGCTTGTCTTGTCTTGTCTTTGATGTCACGTGTACAACCTACCACAATGGTAGGCTATACCGCTACATCTGAAGTTTCTTTAAAAAGCCCAATAACTGTGACAGCATTGATAAATGAAGTGAAAAAAGAGGGAGGAATTGAGCACCCAGTTTAAGTCCATGTGGACCAGGAGGAAGGTTTGAGTTTAGGCTATGCTACAGCAGGTCAACTGAGTTCGATACAGTTAATTTAGTGTAAATAGTTTGTTCATATTTTAACTGTAATTGTCTAATACTGTAAAACTGCATTGCCACGGTGTTTTTAGTGGCCACTGCAGGTGTTGACATGAAAAGTGACCAAATAGTGGGTGTCTCTGTTCATAATTTTTCTCCATGCTCTTTTAAGTTCCTAATGTATATGCTTGTTCTGTATATAATTTTTTCAAAAATGAAAACGAATTTATGAAAATTAAATGCTATTAAATATATCTTATTATCATTAAAAAATGAAAATTAAAATGATGGGTAATAATAGATTATGACTGAATTTTTGAGACCCTCACTGTCAAAATGACCGACAACAAGAAAGTCTAACGCAACCTCTGGTATAGTCTATATTGGTGCCACTCACACAACATCGGTACCATACATTGGATTACATTAAAATAGACAGTAAGACAGTGAAGACAGTGATCTTACAGAAGTTATCACTGCATGAAAAGAGGTTTATCTCGACTGGAATGCTCCCGTATACTCCTGGATACTACACGGATAATTGGATGTATCCAGGAGTTTGCTGCCCTATTATGTGGACTGGAATACTCCTGCATATGTATGAGGTTTGGGGGACTGCCTAGAGCCATTAGTTTCCATGGTGAAAAATCCCCTGTGGTTGCTTGCCAGGGATATTTGCATTCCGCACCTTGGGCCAACAGCTATCCTGCAATTGGTCAAAAGTCTTACCTTGAATTGGTGGCACAGCTCCTCCTCTGAAACTCCTACCCATTGGTCTAGTGTGTGTCCTCAAAATGATTTCATATGGTTTATCAGGGGCCAAACACTGAGGGTGCAAGCGCCTATTGTGATTGTTAGAATTCTCCATGATTATTATACTTTGTGCCATGGAAGTCATGGGAGTCCCCTAGAACCGTATGGTAAAAATAGTTGTGAAATTTGGCACATTTATAGAGGACTGTCCAAGATATCCAGGCACCAAACTTGGGGTCAATCCATGCACCCCTGTAGTGCCACCAACAGGCCAAATTTCGAGGTACATTTTTCTTTGTAACTTTTGAACCGTTTGTCTTAGAGTTGTGATCTTTTTTTCCCTTGATCCTTGGGTCATGGAAAGTCAAATGCACCCAGTGGCATTAATTTCTGCTTAATAAGGCTTTCCACCATTTTGAATCATTTAAAAAACATATTTTTGCAAACTGGTCCTAGACCGCTGATCCTATAACCACCAAATATATTATCTACATCTAGAGTGGGGTCTGATCAAAAATTATCAAAAGAATTTTGCTACGTCAAAAGATATGGCCGCTGTTGTCCAATGAAATTTGATGGCAAAGGCTCCAAAGAGGAAGTGAGCTATATCTCAGTCATGCTTGGTTGGACTGATGCTAAACACTTCATTGACAGGAGGAATGCTGGATACCCACCAAGTTTCAAGAGGTTTGGCCACATGGGGTGCAAAAGCAGAAAAACACAATAAGATGTATTCAAATACCTGTAACTCCTGGATGAAAGTACATACTTCAACCAAATGTCTTGTGCGTCATCACAGTAAAGAACCCTAACTGAAGTATTATGAACCCTAGATGTCAGCCATCTTAGTATAAGAAATTTGCATTGGCATTCCATCAAAGCCCTTGATGGATCCTGGTGAAATTTGGGACATTGATAGAAGACTTTCCAAGGTATCCAGTGACCAAATTTGGTGTCATTCCATCATTCCCTATAGCACCACCAGCAGGCCAATCTTTATAGTACATTTTTGTTTATAAGTTTTGAACCAATTATTCTAGAGGTGTGATCCATTTTCCCTGAATCCCTGGGTCAGGCTGAGTAAAATGTACCTAATTTATCAAAATCTGCCTCATTGGATTCTCTGCCATTTTGAATTTTTCAAAACCCCACTCTTGCGAACTCATTCTATACTATTGATCCAATCACCACCAAATTTGCTGCATATCATCGAGAGAGACATCTGACTAAAAATTATAAAAAGAATTTTGATAAGCCTATGGATATGGTCACTGTTGTCCAAGGAATTTTGATTGGCAAAGGCTCCAAAACAGAAAGTGACCATATCTCAGCAATGCTCGGTTGGATTGAGGTCAAACTGTGCCCATTTCATTGTGAGATGGACTGCTGTATACCCTCTAAGTTTCATGAAATTTGGCTACATGGGAGCACTATACCAGAAAAACAGATGGAAAGAAAAACATTCAAATGCCTTTCACTCTGGAGCCAAAGCAAATGTTTTTCAGCAAATTTCTTGTGCATCATCAAAGTAAATGACCCCAGCTGGGAAACTATTAACCCTCTGTCTCAGGCTTTTTATTTTTGAGCTATCTTGGTATTGTCATCTTCTCAACTGTCTTCCATCATAGGCCTTAGTAGCCCTAAGTGGATTTTGGTGGAATTTGGCACCATGAGATGCACTGGTGTGTTGTTCAGGGGTTGTTCTGATTTGCTGTCTACCTGGTGCCTGTGGGCTGCTTGGCCCCTTCATTGCTGCTTGCAGCTATATTATTGTTGTTGTTGTTGTTGTTGTTGGTAGTGGTGGTGGTGGTGGTGGTGGTGCTGTTGTTGTTTTGGGTTCATTGGTAGATTATATAGGTAGCCTGACGAACAAAAATGAATTACACAAATACTTTTATTACAAACAAAGAAAAAAACAGCATAATATAAATTATCAGGCATGTAAATTGACAATGTATATTAATATTCAACATATAATATAATAGCCTAGAATATATTAGAGCAGAATATAATGGAAGAAAATACAATAAAAATGCTTTTTGGGAGCATAAAGGAAACACTAATTGCTGAGCATTCCCAAGATCGACCTAGCCTCTGCTCTCCATTTTGAAACATCCGCACCAACTCGTGTATGGTGAACATATTTTTGGTCTGCGTCCAGTCTATTCTGTAGCATCTTGCACAGTGCTGACAACTCTGTGCTACAGGCTGGAGGCTGGACAACCCACACTGGCCTTCCATCCAACACTTCACACATCATACCTACTGTTGTGGTCTTCCATATGCGCACTATCAAAAGGATGCGGTGTACTGTAATCTTCTATAAACTTCTGTAATCCCTCTCTGACTTGCTTCTCATACATACAGGTAACCACCATCCCCAAAGCAAATTTTGTTCTGCAATTGCACACAACGCTATTGTTTACTTTCACACTATGCCATGCACACATACAAAACTGGACTCAACCTTAGATCCTGAGTGGGTGGTGTGGAAACTTTCCAAAAAAAAAAAAAACAATCAAAAGAAAGAAAAAACCCTCCTGTAACTTTCTAAACTTTTATGGTACTTTGATAGGGTGACCAGACATCCGCTTTGCATTGCACTGCACAGCATTTTGACCCTTTGTCCCACATCCTCATTGGCATGTCCCACATCTTCATTGCTCATTTGGTTTTTAATTGTCAGAAATAAGAACACATAAATGCATTCTTTTACCCGCTTGGCACATGAGCAGCTTATGCTGTTGCAGCATAGTTTCAACTTTATGTAACAGCGCTACATCAAAAGCAGTAAACTGGCTCTTACAAATGCAACATAGCCAAGCTTTTCTAAAAGCCTGGTTTTCATCCAGTGCCTGAGAGCGGAGCAGTGAGGGCGGTCAATAAGAGGCTGCAATGGCCATCAGACTGTGCAGACGTAGGGCCGGTGAACTCCTCTGCTATGTCTGCTATTTCACAAAAACCAAACCTACACAAACTTTGCAGATATGAGGGTAAAACCTACCAGGCAACATCATGGCCACAAAGAAAAGAAAATTTTCTTTTATCCCTTCTGACCATGCTATTCATCCAATAGATATTCTGGTTCGATATAAAGATTTGCACTGAAATTGTTTTATTTTTTATAATATTTTATTTTGTGCCTTATTTATGTTGTAGCTGCATTTGGTCAGGAGTATAACTTGAAAGACTTTAGCTGCATAATGTCTGCTGCTTTGCTCAAAGACAGTTGCCTTTGATGGACCTGTAATGGCCAATGCATGTTGGATGTCTATTAATAAAGACATGCTACCTACCACTCTTGTATTATATACCGCTAACAACTAACAAGTTTGTGTGGTTATCAAAAGATAGGCAATATGTTACATAAAGGCTATCCAATAGAAAATTAGGAACTGAGGCAGGCTTCAGTACCCAGTCCCACCCAGACAAGTGACTCTTATTAGCATTTGAAAAGCCAAGCCATCAGCTGACAGCTGTGGTCAGGCGGATTCCTAAAAACTTCCGTATAACAGCTGTATTTGGATATTTGCAGGGGTTTGCAGGTTCGCATAACAAAGTACTTCAGGCATCCGAATACCTCCGGCAAACAGCAGTTTACTTAGTTTACTTAGTCTGGATACTTCCAGGCAGTGTGTGCCTGTGCAGCCTCTGCTTTGGCACATGCTCTGAGCACTGCAACACTTGCTGATGACCTACTGGATAGCTTTGATGAACTAGAACAACGGGACCGTGTTACAAGAGACTCAGCAAGAACATTAACTTCAGTGAGCTCCATCTGCTGAGTGTGGGATTCAGTGTCAGATGGCTTAGACATGATGTATGTGGTAACTGTCTATGGTGGCATTCACTGATTTCTATGCCTTTTTACTCGACGCAGGACTAACTGAAGATACCCAGCAGACGGTGAACAGACAAAAATGTGTTCAAATCAGTTCTTCTTTGTTTTGATTTGTTTTGATTTTTTCTTGAAATAAAAAGAAAATGATACAAAACATCAATTCCTCTGCAGCTATTGTACAATGGAAACACCAAATTATATTGTCCCTACAAGCAAAATATGATTTATGATGGACAGTATAATCTACATTGGTGCCATTCACACAGCATCTGCACCATACATTGTATTACATCAAAAGAAACATCAAGACAGCAAAGACAGTGATCTTACAGAAATTAATAACAAACTATTTTAATGTATAGACTTTGTTCTGGGCCTGATTCAAGATTGATTACCAAATCTCCCCATTTTAGTTTAGTCTTTATCAAAATCCCTGTCTTTGTTCATGACAAAATTAATGTACACAGGCTAGTTCACCATCTATTATATAAAACGTTAGAATAACTGCTAACATTATTAGCATAATACAAACAAACATTTTATAGTCTTCAAAGCTCACCAAACAAACCACCAACCCATTGTATTCCCATCCCAAATGTATTACAACTCAAAATGTCAAGCTCCCCACACAGGATAGCAAACTTACATGTATACATGGGCCAAAACTTCACTGAGTGAAAAAACTGACAGCACTTCTGAATGAGTGGTTCACAACTGAATTAGAGCACAAGCTTAACAAATATTAATTGTGAACAATGAGAGGGTGCTAGAACCATGAAAAATATATCAAGTCCACCGCATTTAAAACTGTACGAACACAGATGACACAGCCAGTATGTCGTATATGTATGTGATGAGTTTTTTTTTTTGAGTGTTGTGTTATCTGCTACTCTATTCTGTTGTGTAATGCTATACATTGTTGTGTTTTTGATTTAGGGAACATCAAAATCACAGTACAGATTACAAAGCCAGTATGTCAAGAGTGGATGTGTACAGTACAGTGACATATTGAATGTCATAGTACATACACACTATTGTGAGGTATAATGTTTTTTTTTTTTTTTTGTTATGTCTTTCAGATGGCGAACATCAGGACCACAGTACAGATGATTTTACGCCAGTATGTGAAATAAACAATGATGTGTTATGCAGTATTGTGATATACTGAGTGACGATGATGAGAGTGGGTGCATGTGTGTCCGGAGAGAGGCACTGGAGATTCTGGAGCAGATAGTGGCCATAGTGGGTTTCTATCGCACAGGAAAATCCTTCCTCATGAGCAGACTGGTTTTAAAAAATGTTTACCCAGTTTGGTCCTGAGCAGTATCCATAACCACACAGTCAGTCCGGAAGACGGCAGACAAACACAGCGCGCATTTACCAATTTAGTTTCCCTGTGAGAATGGAATTCAGACCATGTCACAGGCCCCATCTGCATTGCTCCACTCGGCACAAACTATGTAGAACAAAAGGAAAATGAATCTAATCATAAGATATTATCAATTAAATACACGTATCGAGCCATAACCATTCCTATAGTCGCAAAAGCGCAGTAAAAATTAAAAATAACCACTTGTCAAGGCACAAGCAGCTAGTTGTCTGACCATTGGTGTAACAGTGCTGTTTTTAATGATAAAGGAACCATATTTGGTCTTGTTCGGGAGCATAAAATCCGACAGATATGAGTATGCGGATGTAATTTTACTATTCTTTAATGGAAAAAAAAAGTTGTAAAATTAATTCAACCGAGCTCAAATGAATACTTCCCAAATTCCAAGGAGAGTCTCCTCCTTTCAGGCAGAGACACCCCCAAAAGGATAGCAGCACCCCTCTGTCTGGAAATCAGATAAAATGCCAGAATCCCTGCTATCCTACAGTTCAGCTACGCTACAGTTCCGACACACTACAGTTCGGCTGCAGCTGAGCTCCGGTTGTGTCAGCCCTAATTTAAGTCCGTCTGTTCTGTCCTGCTCATCTCCACGAAGAACTGGCCCAGGCTCACCGCGATGGAAGATCCGCAACGCTAAGAGACTTTCCCAGCACTGACACAAAGTCTTGCTCATGGTCTCCTATTGCCGACCTTGGTAACTCTGGTCTCTCATATCTGAACGTGGCTGGGCCTGCTCTTTTTCTTCCTAATCCCTTTTCTCTCCTCCCTCGCTACCCTTTTGTGTGTAAGTAACTGTACTAGAACATCACTCAGACAGTTCTTTTGGTTTAGCGTGCCTCTTCGTGAGTAATGCCTCATACTCGTGTAGTTGTTCATTCATACATACCATAGGTAACGAGGATATTGTTATTGTTTACCGTTAGTTATTTGTCCTCTTGTGAGTAGTTTAGATGCTGTTTTATATGTGTATATAGCAAATGTGCCTAAATTCCACCTGATTTCCACTTTATTCGGCATTAGATTCATTCGGTACCATGTGAATTTGATCATTGTAATAAACGTGTAGGTTCGTATTCCCACTCTTTGAGAACGTGATAAGTTATTTCCAAGTTACTGAATGTGGTGATCCAGGAACTTGGTTAGCTAGAGGTGAATCCAAAGAGCATTATTGTACTTTCTACTTTAATGCTGTTATTTATTATATGTTGTGCTGTTACAGTTGTGACAAGGTCTCTTTTTTTTGTCTCTTTAGCACCTCCTAGTGGTGTAGTTTGGTAACACTTAGAAATAAATGCATAGTGATGTCACAGGAAGTCAGATCCAGGAAGTAAGGATGACCAGGAAGTTTGTTCAATCACTACAGTGTGACATGTTGATGAATGCTCTGACAGATCCACTCACATCTGCTCTCATCCTCTGTCTTTCGTGGCATCGTCTGTATGTATATTGTTTATGTCATACTTACCTATGCATTTTTGTTCATATTATTTAACACTTGTGAAGTTTGTGTAATGTTGCAGCAGATAACTAGCAAATGTACCAAGTGATTAGCGAAAGTTCTTCAGACCATTAATATTGAGTTTCATCTTTATTGTAGTTTCACACTTTCTACATTAATAAACCTGTGGACGACAAAACAGCTGTCTTCAGAGTGTTAATGGAAGAAAGGTGTTGACACTTGCTGCCAGTTCCCCTTCTCATGCGCTCAAGGAGGGAAAGACAGTACATATGTAATGAAGAGTTATTCTGAATAATTTCTAGGTTGAGTGTTCAGAGCGCTGAGCTATAAATAGAGTTTTTCAGAATATCTGTAATTTCACTGGGTGCAGGTTCTGAAATAAGGTCATGGTTACAGCTAAGTGATATTAGTATTAAGTCTAATATTCACAGTGAACCATTAACCAGTTTTCCCTCGTACCATTAGCACGACAGACTGCAAAGCCTGGTCACTCAGCCATTGGTGTCTTTCATTGTCTGGATCCGGGTAAGTGCCTGATGATCCTGGTATCCAAGTCAAATTCCCGCCCCAACAGGTAGTAGCAGAGACTCTTCAGGGCCCATTTTATGGCAAGGCACTCTTTTTCGATGGTAGAACATCTTGTTTCCCGGGGCAGTAACTTGCGACTTAAATATAGAACAGGGCATTCCTCTCCCATCTTCCCCTGAGACAATACCGCACCTAGACCTGCTGCTTAGGCATCTACCTGCACCAGGAACCTTTGACTGAAGTTGGGGCTCTGCAGGACCGGTGAAGTGCAAAGGTGGATTTTAAGAGCCACAAATGCCCTTTCACAGTCATCCATCCACTGTACAGGATTCTTTGCTGCTTTAGCAGTCAGGTTGGTTAGGGGCAGGGGTGGACAGTAACGAAGTACATTTACTTGAGTACTGTACTTAAGTACATTTTTCAAGTATCTGTACTTTACTTGAGTGTTATTTTTTTTTGGAAACTTATGACTTTTACTCCACTACATTTGAAAAACAAATATTGTACTTTTCACTCCACTTCTATGAGGGTTCTCGTTACTCGTTACTTTAACGCATAGCTTTAAAGTCAGCAGACACCTTTTCTTTCTAAAATGCGATAGGCCATATTGTGTTCGTCACAGCAGAAAAACCAATCACACTAAACTGCACCAATGCTGTCAGTCAAGTGCGTGCTGCATTTTTTTAACAACTGAACTTGGCGGTTTTACTGATGGCTAATACAATGGAAGATAAAGATGATAAAGATAACGGTTCCTCACCAGAGCAGCCATGGCCATATCTTAAGTCCATGTCTAAGATTTTTTAAATTAACTGGCTAAATTAACAAATTAACAAGCTAATTGCTTCCCGTATATGTTTGTGTGCTGTGTTCGCCTAACACTTACAATCATTTGCCACAGTAGATATGAGATGTTACTTGAAAATTGTGATTTATATGTTTGTGAATGTATGAAGAATCTGGTGACAGAGGTAGACCACAACTTCTACTGTTAACACAGTGTGTGAACACATACGGATACCAGTTGGCCATTTGGAAACCATTTGGGGCATAACACCGGGTCCTGTGTGAATCCACTGCTGACGCATACTAATAGTTAGATAGCGAAAATGCCAAGTTAACGTTACTGACGAAAATCTTTTCAGAAATATATGTTTTGATCTTGTCAGGTAAACACAGTAATATTTGTAAGGTCAGCGGATTCACGTAGGGCCTGGTCCCAGTAAGATGAGGGGGACGGGAATCAAGCGGTGGCGATAGTCATCCCGCTGTTTCACATTTCAGACAATGCTATGTAGTAGAAGTAAAATTAACCTAGCCTACAACATTATGACGTGTTTATCCTTTTAAGAGTTAACCTAGTGCCTGTTTAACTGAAGCTATACACTCTCTTTTATAGAGGAAGCATTTGGTTCAACTGTGTTTCTATAGGCTTTGTAGGATATTCCACAAGCTTTTTATTCTACGCGTTCTACAAGCATGTCAGTGCATTCAGTAGGTTTTTTCAGAGTCATTAGACTCTGTAAATACATTGTTGCAACAATAAAACAATGCGATGACATTAAAAAGAAAATTTACTTTTGGATACTTAAGTATTTTTTAAAGCAAGTACTCCAGTACTTTAACTCAAGTAAAAATTTAACTGAACAACTTTTACTTGTATTGGAGTAATATGTGACCAGGAGTATCAATACTTTGACTCAAGTAATGGAGTTGTTTACTTTGTCCACCTCTGGTTAGGGGCACAGCAAGGGAGGCGAATTGTGGAATGAATCACCGTTACCAGCCTACTAAGCCTAAAAAGGACCTCACCTGCGTCTTGGTAGTGAGTGTGGGCTATTCCATATGGCATCAACTTTGTCCACTTGAGGCCTAGTTGTACCTCGGCCCAACTGATACTCCAGATAGCAAGCTTCCTGCCTGGCCCAGACACATTTTTGCAGGTTCAGAGTCAGGCCAGCTCCATGGATGCTCCATTAGTGGCATTCTAAAGCAGTGTACTCCCTTGACCTCTACTCCAAGGGAACCTGCCAGTAACCCTTGCATATGTCCAAAGTGGTGATGAAGCTGGCTCTCCCAGCACGCTCCAGCAGGTCGTCAGTGCGTGGCATTGGGTAGGCGTCAAATTGGGAGACGGCATTAAGTTTACGGAAATCAGTAAAAACCCTCAGTGCTCTGTCTTTCTTTGGTACAATAACTATGGGGCTGCTCCATTCACTCATGAGTGGCTCTATTACCCCCAAAGTCTTCATCATCTCAATTTCCTTCTTTAATGGCTCTTCCAGGCTCTCTGGGATCCGGTAAGGCCATTGGCAGATGGGAGTAGGGTCTTTCAGGTGGATCAATAACATTAGTCTTCCCTGGCTTTTGCTGGAACAATGCAGGAAACTCACTGAAGACCTGTTGCAGTGCTGCTGCCTGGCCCTCCTTTAGATGGCTCACCTCCACCTGGGTCTTCTGTTCCCAGCCTTCTAAACCACAGTCCTCCTCTACCCTCCTCACCATCAGGGTTGTGTTCACTTGGTTCACCTTCTCCCTCCACTCCTTCAGAAGGTTGACGTGGTATGTTTGTCGGTCCTTACCTCGGTCAGGGTGATGTACTTCATAGGTGATGGGTCCCATCTTACGGGTGATTGTGTAGGATCCCTGCCACTTGGCCAACAGCTTGTTTGTTGATGAGGGTAGGAGAAGCAGAACCTTCTGCCCAGGCTGATACTCCCAATGTCTGGCATATTGATCATACCACCTTTTCTGAGCTTGTCGGGCCTTCTCAAGGTTCTCATGGGCCTCATCCCTGTACTTCTCCAGCCTGTCTCTCAGATCAGAGAAGGGCCATGGATTCAAAGTGAGCACACATCTGATGTTTTTATGACAGCAAATAATAGTAATAATAATAATAATAATAATAATAATAATAATAATAATAATAATAATATTTATTTTGAGCCCAATATCGCTATTTATAGTCTCAAAGGGCTTTAAATGTCTATAAAAAAGTCAAATCAAAATTATATCATGCATACGTTCGAGAAAATAGATAAGTCTTTAGATTTGTTTTAAAGGTATTTAGAGAGTTTGTGTTGGAGAAAAGTAAGAAGGCCTCTAAAATGGGAGAAGGCCTCTGTAAGTTGAAACCAACGGAAGAAGGCCTCGGCATACCAAAAAGGGAAAATGCAAGGACAGCAACACATGAAGGCAAAATAAAAAGGGTAAAATCTAGGATAGGTGATAAGGAAGTATAAGCAATGGTTGGGATGCAGCTGCATCAGCATCCTTTTTGCATGAGCTAGCCCAACATTCGATAAGTTAACACCTGCATTACGGGTAAAGTGTCTGAGGTGAAATTGGGGACATGGTTGGGTATCCGAGGTAAAATGAGGACACGGTTGAATATTTTTTTTATTTAACCAAACATGGACAAGTCGGAAATAATGGTTTATGGAATAATGAATTCTGGGAAAATCTTGGGAAATTTCTGGAAGCGAATGGGTTGGACCATGCAAAACACCGATGATGTAAGGGGTGTTACCATACAACCGTGTTATGCGTTTATTGGTTACATAGGTTTAGCATGCAGGTAAAATTTTAGATATAAGTGCATGATTTTCTGTATCTTATTCAGTCACTCCCTGGGACCTGACTCAGTTTGTTGTATTTTGTTCACTGCTGAATGCAATAAACTTACACTGCATCGGACTCCTGAAGACTTTGACTGCTTTTTGAAACTTAGACTTTATTTTTAAAAAAGAAGAAGCAGAACACTGAGTGTGGAGAAGGGACTCAGTCACATCTGGCCCTGACCGGGGAGTCTCTCCCACATTTGCCTCTCTAACTTCTTTAGGTAAACCATTCCAGAGGAAGGAAAAGACTCGGTTGCCAGCGGACTTCTTTTTAACTCTTGGAATGACTAATAATCCAGAATTTTGAGAGTGCAGGGTGCGAGGTGGGTTATATGGTGTAATTAAGTCAGACAGGTAGGAAGGCGCAAGCCCATGTAAAATTTTATATGTTAATAAGAGGACCTTAAAATCTGCCCTTGCATGAATTGGAAGCGCATGAAGAGAAGCCAGGACAGGGTTATTGTGATTTACTCATGTAAAACATGTCAAAAGGTTCTCTCTCACACACACACACACACACACACACACACACTTGTTGTAAAATACTTTTATGCACTCAGAGAGTTTATGTAAGAAGACAGTCTCAGGAATGATTTGAGAATTGGCCTCTGCGTTTGTGTTTTTACACATAGTTAGGGGGTGCTCAAAGAGTACTTGAGTGAGAGGGAGGTGATTGGACTTAACATTTTGTCAGGTGACAAGACCATCACAGAATCCTACCAGGAGAAAACTGCAGTTCAGTGAAACTTCACAATGTTCCAAACTTAACATTTTCACACACCCAACTATACTCTCAGCGTTCCAGTAGATCACTTTAGAATTCACACTTCCTCAACTCCTGTCTTTAAAGTCACCCAAATTAAACTGTTGCCTCCTCTCTTTCCACTCCTCCAACTTTACATTTACCTGCCTTAACAATTGACACTCCCACTTCATATTTACCTTATACTATATCCTGCCTTTATATTGCACCTTCTCCCAGTTTCAGTCTTCTTGAGTTCTCTTTTAGATTCACAGTTAACATCTATTCATTAATGCTCTAACAAACTCAGAAAATTGATTACGTATTATACCCATGTGTATATTTCTCTTTCTTTGTAGAGGAGCAGCTGAAATCTGAGGCAAGGGAGCAGCAGTGAAGGGTTCTTGAAGAGCAGAACAGGATATACAATCAGCAAAGCAAGGATCAGCAGAGAGTCTGGAAAGAAAATGGCAGATTGCGAAACAGGAATATGAGCGATTGCTGAATGCCAAACTGAAGGTAACTGAATACTAATTATGTGTAATTCAGTTCAAAACCTTTGTGGAATGAAAAGCGAGGAATCAGTTTGCTTAGCATTAACAAGTTTCCAGTGGGTTCACAAAGGATGAGGAACACAGTTCATGCTTGGGTACCAATGCTAAGTGACACATTTGGTAGTGGTAGGGGGTCCAGGGTGAAAAAAAAAACAAAAAAAAAAACAAAAACACTGTTCTACAGTTTCTGAATTTCAAACAAGATAGTCATCTAAAATGCAGACATCTAGTTAAAGTCATACAGCTGTGGCAGAGCATCTTATTATTTAAATATAATTATACAATTACATATATATTTGTCTGGTTTCAGGAACACAGAGACCTGCTGGAGCAGGCATTTGTATACAGAGCTGAGAAGATGCAGAGAGAAATCGACAACCTGGGGGAAAAGAGGAAAAATTCTATCACTGGCACAGCACTGGAAAAAATAGGAACAGCTACCATGATGATTTTACCCAGACCTGTGAAATTAGCAAGACTTGGCCTGTTGGCAGCCTCTAAGCTCCTCCATCTGCTTAAATAAAAGCAAAGAAGCCTATACAGTCTTCTACGTCCAGAGATGCATATATGCAGTTGATCTTCTGTATATATTCTTTATTGTTGTTCCATTGCATGATATGTATCACTTGGCACGCTACATGTGAAATACTTCTCAGCCAGCACAGGTACATTACAAAGACATCGACATTATAGCGGAACAGTGTCAAATATCTCATTATAGTTTTGAGCCTAATAATTGTCCAAATATCAGACAGACAATTTAAAACAAGAACACACTCAGTCCTCATTGTTGAACTGTTGAAATGTCAAAGTAGCATTCTCAAAATAGGTGGGCTGCATTGGCTGGATTCCAAACGTCGCCAAGCTGATGCTGGACATTCAAATTAAAATGAGAGCAGCAGAGTCCTCACCACTTCATAACATACTATATGCTATTTAAAACGAGAGTAGCACAGTCCTTGCCACATCGCTGCAACATCAAAATGGCATTACCGATATAGCAGGGTAAGAATCTCTTGTTCTAAACTGAAACAATATCTCGCAGCCCCACATATCCAAGCATCATAAATACATCTGTGAGATATCTTTTTAATGGTTGCAAATCCACTGAGAATGCATCTATAATGCACCATTTCCTTATTGACAAAACGTTGCTGACACTCTAGCTTACTTCTTAGACGTGTAGACAGCATGGAGTTTATCCAACATTTTGTCAATATTACTTCAAACTTCTCACTTATCTCCACGATATTTACAAAGACATCGGGGAGGTGTCTACATTAAGCTGATTGTTAATTCGAACAACATTGGCTGATGATATGATATGACATGATGTTATGACGCCATTACCTGAAGCTCAGGCAACATCCTCAACATGCTCTGGATGATGTTATTCAATAGCAACCTCATGTTTATCACACTTCTATACAAAGTTTATATGCAGACACATTGGTTCTTTTACAATTTGAAGACATAAATTTAATCTGTATTTTAACCAGTCACTGCTGTTTATTTTTTGGGTACAGCCTTTATTCTGCACTGTGCTACATTCTACATCTGTCGGTCATGCTTCAGAGAGTCCCTTCATCTTCAGTTTGACTTTAAAAGAAATGTAAAGACATGAAATATTTATTATTTTGAAAAACTGCACTTATTAAACACTGTATAATAAAAATGTGTACAATTTCACAGCATTCAATGTAGAAATGGTATTGGAGAAGTGAGGGTTTTTTTTTTTTTCTTTTTTGGAAAAGAATGGTGTCATCATTTCTTTAAATATACTGAGTGCAAAAAATGTTTGACTGCGTATATAATCAGTGTTTGTCTTTATCCAGTCAAAGGATATGTCAACTAAGAGGGACAGGAAGAAAAAATGAAAGTTGTATTTTGAGATATATGATTTGGTATGATGGTAAAATGGTTTTATACAGCAGTTTTGTAATGGATGCAGAATTAACAGTACAAACAGATTACCAGTATAACCACACTGAATGGCTGGAAATTGACTTCAGGTCTGCATTGAGTTTTGAAACACAATATTAGCAGCAAGGCAAGGGTATTTCTGTCAACCAATTTGGAAAAAAAATGCTTTTGACTTCATCTGTACATGCACTGCCTCTCAATTACATATCAGCCTCATATCACCATGGGCAGCCGTGGTCTAGAGGTTAGAGAACCGTGGCTAGGTGGCTGGGAATGGCAAGGGAGGAGACAAGGTCGTTACATTAAGAAACTAAGGGAAATAGTCTTTGATCCTAATTGAATTCATGACCACTCCAATTATAACTCATAGACCACACACCTGAACCAGCAATATAGCTTCAGAAGTCTTCCTCGGCCCCCACATATTTTAATTAGTTGTATTAGAGATTCTTCATTTAAGTTTGCTAAGAGAACCAGTTTTCTTGATTACTTCATTGATCAATACAAAAGCAATGACTTATTAAGCACCCAGAACAAAGAAAAGTAAATGCCAATATTTATTGCTAAAACCAGATTCAGATGACACAGAACTTCTATTTTGCTATTCCTGAAATAAATGCCTTTTTGGAACAAAAACAATGTACTAAAATTTCAAAGACCAACTATACACAAAATGAACCATGCAATAAAAAAAAGGAAAAAAAAAAAAAACAAAAAAACAGGAACTTTTGTGCTAGCCATTTCCTATTGACAGTTTGGTGCCTCCTGTGTTTACTGAGTGCACATCATATTCCACGGAGGGATGATCCATCCACACACAGTGGACATGTGGCCTCTAGCCTCTAACAAGTAAATAGCTGAATATATCGAGTAAGCAAGAAAGTTGAACGATTTCTCTTTTTTCAGGTGTTTCAAAACTGTACTTTTCTTCAGGGCTTCTCCTTATGCATTATAAATTTATTCTTGTCTGCTCCTCCACAAAAACTGTTAATGGTCAGGTCTCTGTTTAGAGTTTAGTGCTCCCCTGGTTCCACTCCCAAAATTAAGACTGAAAGCCCACATTGATTACACAAAATCCTCTGTTGTGAAAGAGGTTGTGACAAACTTTTGCCATTGGCAGGTGCCTCACATATTTTAGTGTCTCCTTTTGTTTCTTCAACACAGTACATTGCATTTGCCAGGACAATATTTTAATGTATTCTCATATCTGTGGAATCACATTAGTGTTCACTGATGTTGCTTCGCAATACCTAGACTTTGTCATTATGCTATCCAAGGGTATCCAGTCTGACTGAACCTTTACTGTGTCTCTGTAAGAGACTGGTGGAATCTCTCCATACCAAAGAGCACAGCCAAAAGTTTGTAGTAGAGATATGTTTTCTGGATGTATCTTTACTATAACTCAGGTATGATATGTGAATGATCTCTTACTCTTACTACCTCTGACTGAGGCTGGAAAAGTGTTTAATTATAACACAGTGCAAGCATTTTTATATGGTTTACAGATTAATGGTGTAGTATTCATCTTGTCTTTTCTGCAAAATAATGTTTTTTAAACATAGGAAAAAGAATTGTTTACACATTTGTTACGTCCTTGTGTGTATTTCGTTTGTTTTGCTTCGTCCTGTTCCTTTGTGTTTCCCTGATATGTTTCAGGACATCCTGTGGTTGGATGACGCCCTAATCACTCATTCCACCTGAATCGTGCGACTGGGGGTTCTGTCTATATAAAGGGCGTAGTTTCGGTTTGTCGGGAGCAGAGTTGGAGTCATGCCACGTTACGGCACACCATCATTTGCTGCCACCACATTCGTCACATTCAGAGAGAGAGCCTAACATGCCTTTGTATGTGAACTCTCTAGCTTTACGAATCTTAGTTTCCAATACTTTTCTTTCGTAAATCTCTTTTCTATAGCAAATACTTTAAAATATACTGAGCCTTGTCTTGCCATGGTTTTTGCCAGCTGTGCCATCTCCCCTCCTTTTGTTCACACTCCTGACCCTAAACAAGGGCATGGCAACATTAGGGGGAAAAAAAAAACCCTAACCTTAGTCAGATAAAAGCTGGGCTTGGACAATATTATTGAGCAATTGAAATAACATGCAAAGAGATAATGAGACAAAAACAAGCATAAAACAAGAGAGAAAGAGAAAGTGGGGCAGGGCCATTTTGTATTTACAGTTGTCATCTTAGTCAAGCAATTCAATGTACATGTAACCTGCAGATCTCAGGAAGACACAGGACACAATCATTTTCTTCTGGGTTCTTTACTTTGAGTTCAGATGTGGCGATGGCAAAACCTTTGCTTTATAAAGTAAAATAAAAGTTGTAACAACCAAAATATGGCAGTGGCCTTTATCTGTACAAATAAAAGAAAACCACAGTAAGCCGGCTAATATGTAAAGCACACAGAAATTTCCAGAAACTTAAAACATTCTCCACACACATCCGTCTCATATCAACACTTTCTGTAGAACGTAAACATTTTAGGCCTAGATTTGGAAACCCGTATAGCTCGTAACCTTATACACACATTTACACACTGGAACAGTGGTTATTACGAAGTTTCATGGCACTTACTTGAACATCGCATCACATGACAATCTGCACGCTACTTCACAGCTGATGCAATCCACAAAAAACAACTTCTGCAAGGCATGCCCATATCTAAACATACTACACTGCCCCCTAGTGACCAAAACACACAACAAATCTTTGCCCTCAGAAATAAAATAAATTAACTATAAATATTCTGTGGTAATTATTCTGTACAATTACCACTTGGTCACATACAGAAATATCTCTCCTCTAGTTACTGCCCAAAAGGGTAACTGACCTGAACTGCACCTGTGTTTAATTATAACTCCGTGCAAGCATTTTTTATACACTTTAAAGAGTAAGTAATACCATAATATTCATGCTCTGCAAAATATATTCTTGAACTATACCAAAAAAGCATTGCTCTTGCATTCAAAAACTAATGCAGATAAAAGCTGGGCTTGGACAATATTAAGGAGCAATTAAGAACAGAAAAAGATAGAGAGGTATAAACAGGCCTAGAAGAAAGTAAAAGAGAGAAAGTGGAGTAGGTGGATAGAGTTTTTACAATTGTCATTGTCAAAAGTTCACGTACAGAAATGTCTCTCCTCTAGTCACTGCCCAAAAGGGTAATAGCCTTTGCCAGTAATTCTGAACAGAATATGTTTGTTTGTCAAAAAAAAAAAAAAAAACCCTGCTCTGTGACCTTGTACAGTCATTTCATAATTTGATACGCATGGTTAATTGTTAACAGTTGGACTATAACCTTTGCACCAACATTTGGCAGCACTTCAGTGTTTTGAGGTGGGCTGAGGGGTTAATATACGTAGTATAACCTGTCAAGCTGACCCTCCCAGAACACTACTAAATAAGACAACCAGTAGCCACTCCAGGAATCAAGTATGGCATAATTTAAAACACGCTACTGAAGAACCGATGTTTTCATATTACAATATACAGATCATATTGCGTTTTTTAAGGAGGATATATCTATTTTCAATAGCTAATCATATTCACTCACCAAAAGTTTAATAATATTGCTTTTAACATTGCTGCCCCGTAGAGCCATGATTCATTGTATTAGTCTATTTGGGTATGGCTGGAACAAAAATTGACACTCCAAGCGGAGTGTTACTCAAATTCTATCCTAGAATAACACAATCAAGTTGAGTCTGATTTCCTAGAAACGATGCTTTACGATGGAAAATTAATGTGCCCATCCATACATCTGACACATATACAGACATATAGAAAGTGAAAGTCAGATATACAGAGTATTTAAAAGCAGATACTGAGTGAGTGATAGAACTCAGTAACTTAGTGGCACCTCACAGCAGAACTCAGTGTCTTTCAGTAGTGAGGTAAGTCATGGTGTTGTGTTTTAATGTAGGAGATATTACTGTTATATGAGTGAACCTTCTTGCTGTTGGAATGGTGACAGTTAAACTTTAGGGTAGCCAATTTTTTTGTTTGTGTGCTAGTGTGCTTTTTAGTTAGTTTGTTTGTTTGTTTAAATTTTGTTTTTTTTTGCTTTTGTTTGTTTTTTTTAAAGGACATGAAAATGGGACCACATTAGGTTTAAAGAGAAAGTTTACTAAAATACCTGAGCTGTGTTAGGGTATTTTCACATACAGTTCTCTTTAATCTAATGAAATATTTATGTATTTATTCATTTTAATTTGATAAAAAAAGTCAAACCAGTGAAAAATAGCACGCTTCTCTGCTTCATTCTCTGTTCACTAGGGAGAGGAAATTTGAGGTGTTGACAGCACTGCTTCCCCCTGTACTGTAGCTAAAAAAAAATTATAGTTAAAAAAAAGAAAAAAAAATATGAAATACCTGCTTGTTCAAAATATTAGACATTAGTCTTTCACAAGAGTGCTAAAAGTAAGCAAATTGTTTGACTGATGGCAAACATTGCTCCTGCATCTTTTCTTGTGACCTCAAAATGTACAGTTCACTCATTGCTATTAATTTTTCCAACTCCAGAGTCAGACATGGGATCAAATTTGTCAGGTAGGTAGAAGTGGTTCTCTCCAAATACATTAACACATCGCACATCGCGCGCACACACACACACACACACACACACACACACACGCAAAAACAACTAAACATGTTTTTCCTCTTAATTCCCAACTAGAATTGTATTGTTGTTGTAGAGTATGCTATGATAAAGTCTTACTGAGATATCAATCTAAATTTGGAAATTTGTGTCCTCTGATATGTATGAGGCCAGATTTCTGAAGCCAGACAGTGGATTCGTATTTGGCTGGAGGAAGGGCTAGACTTTGTTGACTTGGGGGGCATTACAGAAAGCGAGTTTAGTGAAAACTCAGAGTTAATTAACTCAGCAAAAGTAGTAAACCCCCTAATAGAAGACCCTTATGGCTTTGTTTTGCTAGAAAAATGAAGCCATAGGGTTCTTCTATGAGGGGGTTTACTACTTTCGCTGAGTTAACTAGCTCTGAGTTTTCACTAAACCCACTGTCTGAAATACCCCTTGATGTATTCAAGTAAGCAAGCATTTGAACTTGGAAGTAACTGATTTCAGGTTAAAATACTGTCCAATCAGAAGATGATTTGTGGGAGGATGTCATCCCCCTTGTCAGCAAAATGACCAAAATGCATCCTGCTTGTTAACCTGCCATCCTCCTATATACTCTGTGGAGTAGTTTCAGTGACCATTGGGCCATCCCCTGTGTTGGCCATTGGGCCACCCTCCCTGTTAAAAAATAACAAATCGCCTACTGCGTCACTCATTAATGACTACTGAAAAAGCTGTAGTATTTGGAATATTGACTGAGTGTTTTTGATCTGTTAGGTGGCAGGAATCTGTTAGTCTGATGCAGCTTACTGGAGGACCTTTAAATTAAAGTAACATGTGTGGATATGTGGATATTTTAAAATTTCTGATCATAGTCAACACCACCTTAGTGTGCCCAGCATGTAATAAGTGCTGACCACTTGTGTATTATTGCGGATGGTTTTCCATAATATTTATGTTTTCATCTACTAGCCAAGAGATTTCATTCTGATGATTTTAAACTGGTGCCTGAACGCTGACCCATGGAAAAATTCATGTTTGATTTGCACTTCTTTTTTTCTGTTTAATCAGTAGCAGCTTTGACTAGTAGGCATGACTACAGTGATACTGTATGGCCACTTTCAGAACCACAGGTGGACTTGTGAATAAC
The DNA here is from genome assembly GCF_902362185.1 of Chanos chanos. Lineage (NCBI taxonomy): Eukaryota > Metazoa > Chordata > Actinopteri > Gonorynchiformes > Chanidae > Chanos > Chanos chanos. The sequence continues at coordinate 31,187,897 of NC_044503.1, read as the reverse complement.
TCTTTCCCTCAAATATGTTACGTTACATGATGAGGCCTTTTGGTTTACAGAGTTAAAAATAAGTAGTGGCAGGCAGCATGCATATCAGAGGACCCTTATGTTAGTCATAATTAGTCATGCTGTGGTTGTGACATAACTAAGGAATATATTTTTTCTCCTTACAGTATCAGTTCAAGATAAAGAGGTATACGTAGGAGAAGAGGTCACTTTTGAGTGTGAAGTAAACAAACGAGGTGTCTCCGCAGAATGGAAGCAGGATTGTCATAAACTCTCAGGGGGTAACAAGTATAAGATGTCCCGCGTGAAAATAAAAGATGGTTACAAATTTTCCCTCACCATCCGTGATGTCCAGTTGGAAGATAACGGCGAGTACACAATTTATTTGACACATAAACAAGGAGCGGCCAGTGGCACTGCCACACTCACTGTCAAAGGTGAAGATCTTTTCATATCCCAACAATATTGTTTTCAGTGTTTCTTGTTAATAGTGTTTTCATGAGAAATTTTTTTAATACACGCAAACATTACGATGGGTTTCCAAACATGTCACAGATTTTACCGCATTTTCTCTAGTATGTGACTACAACATTTTCTATCAGGCTAACAACATTAAAGATGTATACAATCAGTATAAGGAATGTGACAGCTACATCATAACAAATTAAAGGCCAAACCATTTTGGTGTACTTTCTTTTAGCATATACTTTCAACGCTTGTCACTTTCCACCATTTACTTTTTTCTACAGGTAAAACTGTATGCTGAGCTTAGCTTAGCTTGAGACTACGCCGTTATTAGCTAGCGAAACCCTACATTTCACCACTCTATTTTTCAAGGGAAATTACATTTTTCTGCCTTGACTGAATTAAATATTCATGGCATTTTCACCCGTCATTTAGCAGTTTTACAGCTAGCTTAGGAATGCTTTGATCCACAACAAAAAATCACGGCTTCTCTTTAGGTTACTCTGTGAACAATTAACCCCTTTTGGTCCTTTTTACCTTTGTCCTTTTTAAGCATTTCATGGCTGAATTGTACAATCCCTGTATGAAGTCTCCACAATTACATGACCACTGTATTAACACAGGACAGTAGGCTGGTGGTGACCTTTCTTGGCACTTGTAGATATATGCACTACATTTGTCTTTCTACTGAAAGTGCTGAGAATGTCACGCAGTAGAATCAGCATTAAAGTCTACTAGGGATGTACGCGAATCCGAATATGGTATTCGGTAAAGCATGAATAACGCGATGGAATTTCTTCTACCTGAAGTTGCTCGTTATTATTTAGAGAAAAAAAAAATATGATTAGTGTAACTGTTCTGCGTTGTGTATACCACTGAACTCAAACTGGCGACCCTTGAGATGGGAGGCGGGCGTGCTAGCAAGGAGGCTAAAACCCACTGGCGCTAGCATGCCACTTAAGGTGTCGGGGGAGTGAGGTATACTCACTGCGCAGCACTCTACTCGCTGGCTACCGTTCCACTCACCCCCCCAAATCTCACTCCCATCTGGGTCACGGCACCAATGTAACCACTCTGCGTTGTGTATACCACTAGACTCGAACCGGTGACCCTCGAGATGGGAGGCGGGCATGCTAGCAAGGAGGCTAAAACCCATGGGCGCTAGTGTCAGTCACTAGTACACCAGTTAAGGTATCGGGGAAGTGAGATATACTCACTGTACAGCACTCTACTCGCTGGCTACCGTTACATTAGCATGTCTGTGCATAAGCCATTATGTTTCTTCAGATTGATTGATATCATTGTGGATGGCCACACAATGAAAATGCCCATTCTGCTTGCAACATAGCGCTTTGATTTCACTCACAACACACTGAAAAGTGATCGCTATTCTATAGTCGCCCCCACTGAGTTAGGTGTGGGAGCTAGTGAGACAAAAGCCTGGTGTGACAGCTGGATTATCCCAACAAACTATACAGCAAAATGCTGTAGAACCTGCAGTTTTCAGCTGTATGTGTTAATTGCCTCCATTTAAACAAAAAAAAAACAAACAAACAAAAAAAACAGTCGAAAGTCATTTCATTCACTACATGTTACTGAAAAGTGATACCTATATTTTGTAGTCCCCCACCAAGTCAGCGCAAATTACTGTGGTAAAATAGTAATTCATGTTTTCCTAGCAAACTGCAGTGATATTAACACATCAAAAATCATGATTATTTCCTTCAACATATAATCTTTCGGTTTATATATAAATTTCGATTTATATATATATATATATATATTTTTTTTTTTTTTTTTTTTTTTTTTTTTTTCAGTTTTCTGATTGTTTATTGTATCCCAGTTAAAGGAGGGGGAGGTGGTGGTTGGGTTCAGGCAGCTCATAAAACTTAGTTTAGTTAAACATAATAATAAAAAAAAATGAGAGAGAGAGATAGAGAGAGAGAGAGAGAGAGAGAGAGAGAGAGATGAAAAGTACCGTATGAGGATGTGGAAATATGAACGTAATTTATGATATGTCAACATTAAATCAATTTGATGCTTTGAAGGCACAAAAATTGCACTGCCAATGAATATTAGATTAGAAAATACAACATTGCCTGATTTAACATGACATGCCGATTTTCGGTCTACTATCCAAATACAGATACAGGGACAGATCATTTTGTTGGTTAAACAGATACAGATACAGATAATGACATCTCTGTACACCTCTAGCACCTACATAATACCCAAACACAGGCATTGTTATGTATTTACTTTCCAATTTACATGCATATGGCCTTTTATTATGGAAGTTATCATATGCCATCATTCACAAAGTAACCTCTTTAAACTCCTAATAATCAGCCTGCTTTCCCCACTTCGGTTCTGTGATCAATGTATGTACCCCAAGATCATTTACACTTAAAAACACATGTTCAAAAAAAAAAAAAAAAAACATTGGTCTTTCTGTTCTGTTCTCTCTCTATCTACTGGCTGAAAATTAATCAACATGATCTAAAACTACAGGGGACAAAATCAGCTTTAAAATTTGCAGATAGTACACATAGTTTGCCCTCCTGCACATTAACATGCACAATTTCTCATTGTTGTCACATTCTCTTTGTTCTTGTAGAGAGACTTAAAATTGTCCAATCCTTTGGTGATAAAAAGCTATATGGAGGACAGAGGACTGATCTCAAGTGTCAGGTGAACAAAGATGGAGCTACAGCAAAATGGCTGAAGAACAATACGCAGGTGTCTGAGAGTGTAAATGTTACCATGACCCAGAATGGTAAAGAGTTTACTCTGACAATCAAACAGGCTCAGAGGTCAGATCATGGCACTTACACCTGTGAAGTAACATTACCTGGTGAAAATACTAGGTTTCTTGGTGGAAATGTCTGGTTTCCTCATGGAAATTTGTGGTTACCTCGTGAGAATACCTGTTTACCTGGTGAAAAGGTCAAATGCACAGCTGATGTCATTGTACAAGGTAATTTTTCCATCTGTTTATATACTGTATGTCTTGAGCCATGTGCCTTGTTCATAACATTATTTCACAATTATTTTGATAACAACATTTACAATTAATCTTGTTTATTAGAATGTGACTCTGATACTTTAAATGGAACTAGTCTTTATGAAAGATCAGTATTGGCCTTCGGTTGGCCTGTAGCTTGGTTGTAGAACAAGAGTTTGATAGTGGCTCAAAATTAAAATGAAGGGAAAATTACATGTATTTAATGAAGTGGCAGTATCATAAGTGTCTCTAGAGCAAACTGTTTGGTTTATTTGTCTTGCAGAGTTTGACAAGGAGTGGAGGACAGTTAGCTGGGAGTAAGTACACAACACTTTAAAATTATGCCATATAAAAAATCAAGGAATTATAAAGATTAGGAACAGGGTAAAGGTATGAAGATAATATTTTCCTGTTAAATTACTGGTGGCAGTTACTTCCATCAGCTATAACAAAAATCACCAAGACTTGTCACAATGTACCAAACCAAAGCTCTTAGTTACCATGAGGGACCTGTAATCATTTTTGACACCAGTAAGAACAGCTTTTTCTCCACTGTGGAGATTACAGTGCCTGCAAGTTCTCCAAGCACTTCATCTATAGCTGCAGCTATAGATGATATTAGTTATGCTGTACCCACCTACATCTCTAATCTATAACCTATCTCTAATACATCTCAAAAGTTCCTGTGTAAGAAGGATTTATTGCTGCAATTATTGTTATTGTTGTACTTTATGAAGTGATAATGTAATTTGCTGTCATGATATAAAGATTAGCTAACACACAGTGGTAGTGCAATGACAAGATCATATATGATGTCTGTATAATAAATATAATTAAACATGAAAACATTTATTTGACATGACTCACCCAACTGTGAGGGGCAACTCAGACTTAGTTGCAAAGACTTAGTATTAGTTTGTGGGCTTACTTCCAATTGTATTAATGACACAAATCAGGCCCCAAAGATGTTAACTAGGGATCAGGCGGTTATATTTCCAACAGTTATATTGATAGGTGGTAGTACACTTGCTGAAATAATAACAGGTAATGTATCGTATAGGATAGTTACAGCAATCACCTGTGACAATCTACTAAGGTAACCCAAATGCAGAAACACAACTCAGGGTTAGAATGAAGAATGAGAGTTTACTGACACATTGTAGTATGGTGACGGAAATGGGGCCAGAGGAGATGAAGGCAGCGGGCAAGGAAACGGATGTCAGGAGAGGTTGCAGAGTTGAGCTATGAGTGAGGCAGAGTAGCTGGACTAAGGAGACGGAGTTGAAGGGTGACAGGCTGGTGAAGGGCACTCTGGAGATAGTGAGTGGCACAGAGGTAATCCTTACCAAAAAAACAGGCAGATAAACACAGATATGCAATCTATGAAAAAGTAATAGAATTCCAAAGAGTGACAAAGAAGTGAGCTCTACCGCGTAGGCTGAAACACTGACCTGGCGAAGAGTGGATGAAAGACCGGGTTTAAATACTGTAACATGATGAGATGACTGATCGCAGGTTTGTTGGCAATTTGGAAGTAGAGAGAGAGAGACGCCACGCCCACAACACACACACACAAAATAGAGAAGACAAACCAGCCGAGGGAGTACAGGGAAAAGGGAAACACTAGAAACATAAGGAATAGACTGACAAAATAGCCATGACATCACCTTAGTTTGGGTGGTGCAGTCACAACAAACCTTAACCCATGGGGCCATTAGACATAAACATAGTGTGTCATTTTAAACATAACCATAAATTCTAAACTTTAAAACCTAATTATGACCTTCTTTTCAGTATCAACAGCAAAAACAAGATGATAGAAGAGATCAGTTCTCTTAAACCAAAAGTGCCTATTCGGATCCTTCTCCATGGACCTGTTGGCGCAGGGAAGTCCAGCTTTGTCAACTCCATTGATAATGTCTTCAAGGGCCGCATCGCCTGTAGAGCCCTGCCTGATGCTGGAGCTGGAAAGAGTTTCACGAGAACAGTGAGTAGAAACCAGAGGGCAAATAATGCTGTTTTGTTACTTCAAGATTTAGTACTCCTCGAATACTCTACACCATAAATCTTTCATGCTGTTTACACAATGACGTATACACTGTAATTAATTTTATAGGCCATTAAATCTGATAAACCTGTATCCCCTCTCAGATCATAATTCATTATCACACACAGATGTGTCATATTGTATTACATTCACTATCACACTGCTACATACGTTCACACATAGTTTGTCCCACTATGGTGCAATGTTCCTCTCAATTTATTATATTCTGTCTTCTAGTGTTATATTCTACTTATTTTTTTTTCTATTCTTCCTGACCCATTGTTAAATGACTTGAATACATTTTATAAATCTCATTTTGAATACAGTCTTTACTAACACAACTATTTTTCATACTGCATGTTATCATTTACATTCTACATTGGTGTTTTATCAGAGTAATTTGCAGATAGATAGACCTAACAGCTATAGAGTCAGATATCTTATAATACATATGTTAAAATGAAATTTAATCTGACATTTATGCAACATTTCATAATAACCTTTTTTCTCTAATTCTAGTATAAAGTGCACAGGTTTCAGATGAGTGGGAATGAGTCAAAACCTTTTCCTTTTGTTGTCAATGACATCATGGGTCTGGAGGAAGATGATTCAAAAGGGGCACACACTGATGACATCATCAATGCATTACATGGTTACATAAAAGACAATAGTGAGGTGAGATGAAAACATGCCTACACTAAAACACATACATGCAAATACATTGAAATAAATGCATAAGTATAAACACAAATACACACAAACACAGCTAAAGCGTTATCATTCCTTCTTTGTCATATCATTCTCATATTTCCTCAGCTTAAGGAGGGAAACCCACTTTCAAAAGGAGATTCAGGCTACAATAACAGCCCCTCATTGGCAGATGAAGCTCACTGTCTGGTTAGTGTAATACCTGCGGACAGAATCTCTCTGATTAACGAAGCTGTCATCATGAAAATGAGAAAGATCAGAGAGAAAGCCAGCAAAATGGGTGAGTCCACAATGTGACTGTTTCAGAGAACTGTTATCTGTCTCATTAACTGTGATGAGTATGTTACATACTGATCTAGATCTATGTTTAATAGTACTATTTATCTGTGCCCTTTATGCCTCAGGAGTCCCTCAAGTGGTTGTTATGACAATGGTGGATAAGGCATGTCCACTGGTTGAAAAAGACCTTAGAAAGATCTACACCAGCATGATGATCAAAGAGAAAGTGAGTCAGTGCTTTGTGAGGTTTTGTGTGTGTGCGTGTGTGTGTGTGTTTCCTTTTCCTTTTTTAGCCCTGTAATTGTCACAATGACTTCAAATTACTTCTTATCAGCTGCAGAGCTGTATTTTTAAGAACAACAGTAATTGCAACATGGGCTTTTGCAGAAAAATGAAACACACAGCCTGGTTCCTACTTGCAAGTGTTCTGAGACCATGAATACTTTATGGCCATAAACAGTTCTGTTTCAGTAATGGATCCCTTTAAAAAGTATTTGAATGTGATATTTTCATTCAGATCATGAGGAATATGAGTGAACAGACACACTGAGTAAACAAATCTAAGTGAAAAAGTCACACAGTGACAAAATAACTGTAAAACAGCATCAATTACATTCTTCAGCGACTTATCTTGAAGCCCTTAACATTACCGGAGCATGTTTCTGCAAGTTTATGCCACAACTGAATGAACAATTGTTGTCTGAATCATTGCTGTCTGAATTTCTAAAAGAAAATTTGATAGACTATATATTTCCACTTATGTTAGCACAAACGTATCATAGTTCAAAGTAGAATTGTGATTTAATTCCATGATTTGATTTGCACTATGTTGCCAGATAGATAGACAAACTTCTGCTGTCAAAGAACAGAGCAGTTTACATAATAAGTATAAAGCTTCAAGCTTACAGGCTTACGACATTTTGAAAGATAAATTCTATCACTATTCACTTGATTGACTACCCATATGCCTATATGACACATCGCATACTTTCTCTGTCATGTGAAGAATGAGTTATCACAGCCCTCAGATTTCTAAACCTTTAATCCTGGTAGATAATATGTTTTAAGTAAACAAACTGCGTCTATTAAATTCTGAATTCTATGCGGAATATTTACCCAGAACGCTGCAAAAATCTAATAACAATTATCTATGTACAGAGAATAACAACTACCCTTTTGGGGAGGTAGCCACTAATTTTGGTCAGTATTCTTTAGACAACAGATTTCACCCCACGGGTGGACTAAAAGATGCATACAGAAACTGTGCATTTTAATAAATTCACTTAAGAAATACAGTGCAGCTGAGTTCAAGCTGAGCTCTGCCAAGGTTTTTTTTTGTTTGTTTGTTTTTTTTTTTTTTTTTATGTGGGCAGCCGTGGCCTACAGGTTAGAGAACCGGGCTCGTGATCGGAGTTCGGTTCCCAAGACTAAAATCCATGGCTGTGTGCCCTTGAGCAAGGCACTTAACCCCAAGAGGTCTGTGTCTCAGAAGTCGCTGAGGCACTTTGAAATGGCCGTTTAGACCAATGAAATGTTGATTTAGAGAAACTAAACAAAGTTTCAGAGTAACTTGTAAATGATCTATAAAACTAAAAAACAACAATTCATAGCTAATGCTGACATTTGAATTTCTAATCATTTGAGGATGGAGGTTAATCCATACTGTTGTCTGACATGGGACACTTTCAAATAGAATATGAACAGTCATAAAAAAATATTACCAAAAGTAAAAACATTAGAAGGGATTCAGGATTGCCTGCTTTGAATGCAATCATAATAGTGTCCCTGTCTGTCTTTTGAATGTGTGTGCTTGTCCAGATGGAGGAGTGCCATTACAAGCTGGGTGTTCCAATGAACTGCATTTTCCCACTGAAGAACTATCATGAGGAGGTGTCATTGGTCGTAGAGCCGAACTCCTTGCCTCTAGAACTGGATTGTCTGATTTTATCTGCTTTAACACAGATGATTCATATGGCTAATGACTATCTGAGCATTGTAAATGAAAATTAAAAGGTGAACATATTCAGTTTTTCAGTGCAACATTTAATTGTTGCTTTTTCAGTTGACTGTCTGATATTTCAGATAATGATGTGTTGTTTTTTTTTTTTTTGTTTTGTAGCATTGTGTTACGTACCACTGTTTAGCTTTGTAATATTGTATTGTGTTGCATCATTTTTCAGACAGTGGACATCAAATCAACAGCAGAGATGGTGTTCTGTCCTCGCTGGACACAGGACTACTTGTAGATATACAGAGAGACAGATAGTGAACAGACAAGAATGTTCTCAAATCAGTTCTTTATTTTGATTTTTCTCTTTGCTTTGATTTTTCTCTTCACTTTCATTTTTTCTCTTTCTTATAAAACTGAAATGAACAGAAAGTGTTCTTAGTGGCCTCTACTGTCACAGCGAAAAAAAAAAAAAAAAAAAAAAAAAAAATCATCAGCTTTATGTGGTGTTGACATGAAAAGTGACTGCATAGTCGGTGTCTCTGTTGATCTCTCCTCTTCATGCCCTTTAAATGCATAATGCATATGCTTGCTCTGTATATTAATTATTTGAATGAATGAAAATGAAATGCTATTAAATATGTCTTATTATCACCAGCTATCCTGGAATTGATCAAAAGTCTTACCTTGAATTGGTGGCATAGTGTATTGCCCCTCCTCCGAAACCCCTCCCTACGGTCCAGTGTGTGTCTCTGACATGATTTCATGTGGTTTATATTATTATTATTATTATTATTATTATTATTATTATTATTATTATTATTATTATTATTATTATTATTATTATTAATGTTGGTGTAGTTGTTTTTGGGTCATAGGTAGATTATATAGCTATTCTGACAAACAAAAATGAATTATACTTATACTTTTATGACAAATAAAGAAAGTACAGTATAATATAAATGATTAGGCATATAAAATGACAACATATATCAATGTACAACTTAGAATAGAATAGAATGTCTTCGAACAGAATATAATAGAAGAAAATATAATATAAATGCTTTTTGGGAACATAAAGGAAATACTAATTGTTGAATATTCCCAAGACTGACCCAGTATCAGCAGAATCATCCATACCAACTCGTGCATGGTGATTCACAGCATACTTTTGGTCTATGTCCAGCAGTGGACGAACCGTGCCTATTGTGGCATAGTTTCAGCTCTATTTAGTAGTGCTACATCAAAAGAGGACACCTGGCTCTGACGAATGCAACATAGCCACGCTTTCTAAAAGCCTGGTTTTCATCCAGTGCCTGAGAACAGAGCAGTGATGGTGGTCATCAAGAGGCTGTGAAGGCCATCAATCAAACTGTGCAGACATGGGGATGATGAACTCCTCTGCTACGTCACAAAAGCCAGACTTACACAAACTTTGCAGATATGACGGAAAAAGCTACCAGGCGACATCGTGGCCACAAAGAAAAGGAAATGTTCTGACCATGCCAATCATCCAATATAGATTTTGGCTTGCGCTAAAGATTTGCACTAAAATTGTTTTATTTTGTTAAATATTTTATTTTGAGCCTTATTTATTCTTATAGCTGGATTTGGTCAGGGGTTTAACTTGAAAGACTTGAGCTGCATGATGTTTATTACTTTCCTCAAGGACACTTGCCTTTGATGGACCTACAATGGCCAAAGCATGTTGGATGTCTATCAATAAAGACATGTTGCAATATTAGTGTGCCTTTGGGATGACACAGCACTGTACCCATCATATCTTTCATATAGCAAAAGCTGTAGCCTGTATCTTTTATGGCCTAACTAGTGTGCTGTGGAATCGACTACAGGATAAAGTATAGGTGTTTTCAAGCCAAAAGGCAGAATATAAGTGTTTCTTTTTCAGTTAGATAGACTTCAGAGTTTTAGGTTACCTCTTAGCATTGATAACTTGTCACACAAACTTATTACTCATCCCACATTTGGTCTCTTTGCACCTAGTCAACCTATACTTTGACTCAAAGTAAAGGACAGTTACATAACCATCAAATATGTATTAATGAGCCTTCGTTTACACTTTTTTATATTATGTTTTTCATTATGTTTTCAAGCCTGTGTGTTTCTGTGTGCTCCATTAAAAGACTCCATCTTAATTTAGTTGAACGGCTGTGCAATGACATTAAAGGTTATGAACCTACCACTCTTGTATTATACACCATGCAACACCTAACAAGTTTGTGTGGTTATCAAAATATAGGCTATATGTTACATATAGGCTATCTGATAGAAAATTATGGCAAGGAAGGGGAGCAGGCTTCAGTACTCAGCCCCATCCAGAAAAGTGACTCTTATTAGCATTTGAAAGGACAAGCCATCAGCTGACGACTTTGGTCAGACGGATTCCTAAAAACTCCCATACAATAGCTCCACCAGCCGGACTGCCAGGGTGGTGTGTGAAGAAGATACAAAGCAGCACACAGTTGTGCAGCATAAACCAACATAGACACATGCACTTGGGAGCAGCTTAGCACGGCTCTTTATTTGGGACACTGGCAGATCAGGAAAACCACCACATGTGGCTGTAATGTCTCCTTCCTGCACACACACACACAACCTGCGCATATAGCAGGGTTTATATTACCATTCAGTCACATGCACCCATGTCATCATGCTCATTATATATTCCCTCCACTGAGAATAAGGGCTGCCTGCAAAGCAAAATATTAAAGAAAACAAGTAAACCCACCCATCGGAAGTGTTCCAATACAAGTACCAAGCACCTCCAATGGAATAGGCAGGCAGAGAAGGTTCAAGATAATCCATAAATGGAAATACCTCCCATACAAATGCCATAAACAACATTCCATAGGAGAAAGGAAGAAAAAACAAAAAAAACAAAACAAACAAACAAACAAACAAACGAATAGTGCACACATAGATACCATAAATGAAAATGTGCCCTACCATGACAACTCATTACATACAAATTGCAAAAGGGATCATGATATGAGCGAAACCTACAGTGACCAAGCCAACAAATGCATACATGCACACATTTTAGCACTGTCCTAACTACCAGTGCCCAAGAGCACATTGGCACAGCCTACAACACAGAACTAGAAAATGTGGGCATCACCACATAAAGTATGTGGCAAGAGACCTACAAAATCCACTCCAGTGTACTCTCATGGGTGTGTGGCGATGATGGGCACGAAGAGACCAGATGAAAACTGTGCAAGTAAAGGTGTACCCTTGTCTTCAAAGGTAATCGCATAAGAGGGTATATGGATACTCAGTGATGCTCTCAGAATAAAATACCTAAAATAAAAGACGATGTCAACTGGGGAATGACCACAACGCGGTGGTAAAATTATTTGCCTCTTAAGCGAGAGCCTCTGTACTCAAGGCATATGTCCGCTCCAAAGCATAGACAACTTTCTCATCCGTAATATCATCTACTGCTGTGTGTTGTTCTTGTACGACTGCTCGTGAGAGTGTGTCTGCAATTAGTAGATATTTACCTGTTGTGTATGTGACATTTAAGTCTTATTGCTGTTGGGTGGCCATCTTGTAAGAGGCACACCCCCAGGCCATCTTTAGACATGTTAGCCTGTATGATGAGCTGTTTTTTTGGATCAAATAATCTAAGCACAGGAGCATTCATGAGGGCATATTTCGGTGTCTTGCACCATCATGCTCATGTTTGCATTGCCACACTCTTACCCCTTTTCCATTGCCGCGGTGCCGGTGCTAGTGCCCGATCGAGCACCGGGGCCGCGCTTTTCCACTGACAAAATACTGGTGCCGGAGCCGAAAAGCTGGCGCCGGCACGGCACCACAGAATTGCTGGTCCCAAAAGTTGGAACCGCTGACGTCAGAGGCTATGCAAATAAAAACCATGCGAGAACCAATCAGTTCACCGTTTGATATGTGACGTTTTTTAGAGAGGCGGGAGTAACAAAAAACGCCTGACCAAGTAGCGGTAGGCTAAAGGATATTTGTAGCATGAAAATATGTATATGATTAAAAGATGCATGAGTAACAATTTTTGTCTACATTAATACGGGCTGTTGTTTACATGCCACATGAACGTAGTCGGACCCAGAGTGGTAGAAAAAGACACTCTCTCTCTCGGCTCTGGCTGGTGCAATTAAACCACTGCATGCAGACCTTCATTTAAACACTCGTTTTAACTTTTGAGCTAGGTGACAGGCTTACTATTTTCATGAATTTTGCCCCCAGAGCGAAAAGTTATGGGACATAATTCATGAGGTGTTTCGCTGTGTGGAAGCCTAGCGTAAAAATAAATTTATAAAGAGCAAGCAGATGCGTTCTGTCCGACATTATTTTTTCCCCACGGAAATTACCCCACCTTTCGCTATGTAGCGCTTGGTTCCCAAACCAGTGGAAATGCGGGCCGGTTCTCAAAAGGCACCAAGGCAGCACTGGCTCCGCACCAGCACGGGCACGGGCACCAGCACCATCGTAGTGGAAAAGAGACATCTGTCCTTCCGTAGACACTGTCTCAGTGGTGCTGTTATGGTGGCCTCACCAGGGAAATACTGCGCTAGGTACGTTGTCATTTCAATCATTCGTTGTAGTCCTGCTTTGTCAGTAGGTGAAGGTATCCCAGCTGTCGCCTTGACTTTTGTCTCATCTGCCTTAACACCCCTGAAGTGACAATGTGGCCCATGTAGTTGATGCTGCTCACCATATACTATATTTTCTCTTCACTGAATTTCACATTAGCCTCTTTTGCTCTGGTCATCACCTTCTGTACTGTCTTGTCATGTTCTCTTTCTATAGATGCAGCAATGATCATATCATCAGCTATGACGTGGACTCCTTGGATATCATCGAATGTTTCACAATTCCGTTGCTGGAAGACTTCACTTGCTGACTTGATCCCAAAAGACAGGTGCTTCAACCAATATCTCCCCCATTGTTTGTTAATTGTGCACAGTAGCGATGACTCCTTATCGAACTTTATTTGCCAATTGCCATCATTTTTGTCTAGCACTGTGAATATTTTCTTACCAGCAAGTTTGCATAAAACTTCATCTGTTGTAGGAATGGAGTACTGCTGTCTTAGTATTGTTTTGTTCAAATCACTGGTGTCCAAGCAAACCCAAAATTTATTCTTGTCTTTCCTTTCTGTGACCACAAGGCTATTTTCTCGTGGTGTCGGTTCAGCCACCCATGCAATCAGGTTGTAACGTCAGCTTGTAACAATTCATCAAGAGTGGCTTTGAGTCTGTATTACTGCATTACTGTAGTGGTACTTTTCTGCAACTATGTATGACTGGAGTAGCCTTGGAGTCTGTGTGGATGTGATACTCTTAAGGAAACTGTCCTAGACCTTCAAAGACAGTCGGGCACTGAGCTATCAGGTCCTCTTTTGTTGTTGGATGTTTGACATCCAAAGTGTCAATGTCCGCCGTTTCACTAGATGCAATTCTTCACACGCCTCCCTCCCTAGGATAGGTATAGAGGAGTGCCTTGATGTATAAAATGATAGACTTGCCAGATCCTTGGGTGTGGAGCACTTGAGTATGAGTGCCCCTTCCAGCCTCAATCTTGTCCCTCCATATGCGACCAGCACTGTTCTTGTGGGCTGTAGCAGTAGGTGTGGTCTCCTTTCATGCCTGGCTTTTTTTTTTCATGGACTTAAACATCCTCAGTGGCAGGACATTGGCCTCTGCTCCTGTGTCCAACCTAAATTTGACAGACATATTGTCAACATTTATCTGAGAGTACCATGACCTGCCAGTGTTAGGGTCCAGCTGATTATCGTACACTGTTCCAATAAACAGGGTTCTATTTCTGGATTTACATCATGCATTGACTTCCCATGCTGTGCTTTGCCTGTCCCTCATATCTTTGCAAAATGGTTCTGCTTTCCACGCTTGTGGCAGGATACTCCATACAGAGGTGCAAAAAGGGGATATGCAACATACGCAGCGCATAGGGGCACTATGCGAAGGTGGGCACCAGAACAATGGTAAAAAATATAATGTACAAATACAAGATAGGGAAATGTGTCTTTGTTGTCAATTATCATTTTTTGTCTTTTAAAATAGGTACATGCTGTGTTATAGACATATTCTTAATCACACGGACAAGACAGCCTACTTATTCGTTACAACTGTGGTCCATTGACTGTATCAATGATGAGAGTTAAAATGTCATAAAAGACTCTAGAGTGCAAGGCTTTGCAGCACCGCGTGTCAACTTGTCATGACATAGAAGAGTCGAGATGGAGAAAGCTCAGAAGAAATTGTCAGGCACGCAGAACAGGAAAAGAAAGAGGGAAAAAAGAGAGAGCATGTGAAGGAATAAGAGAAAAATTGTCAGCAGGCAGGATGTAGTTAACTCAGTCTAAAAACGAAACAGAAGGCAACATAAGTTTTATCAGTTAAATTAATGAACTACATCTGATAACTTATGTAGCCTTCTGTTTCGTTTTGAGACTGAGATAAGTTTACTACTAACTCAGTCTCAAAATGACACAGAAGGCCACTGATTCAGTCTCAAAATGAAACAGAAGGATGCTGACTCAGTCTCAAAACGAAACAGAAGGTTACATAAGTTATCAACATGTGGTTCATTAACTTAAGTCACTGAGCATTGTGTCTCGTAAGATCTGGAAAAGTAGATGTATGTCACAGGCAACACTGAATGGTATAGACTCAATGAGTCTTTAGGACCATTTGGGCTCAACAATAATATTTCCTAATTTCAAAAACAATATCCACACAACACAAATTTTCATTTAACCCTCCTATTGTCTTAAAAAATACAAATACCTATTATGTTTGGGTCACTATGACCCTAGGTCCAATTTATCTTGTAACTCAGCTATACCTTTGAAAACGTGAAATTTGGCACACTGCTACAGATATAAATGTAGAACACAACCAAGTAGTCATAAACAACATCGGCTGTTCTGTGTACTCCCTAAAATAGCATGCATGCAAATATCTTTGAAATGGGCGTAGCACCAGGTATTTATGAGTATGAGGAAATACTCGGTGAGTCTGTGGCACTCTGGACAGAGACAGAGCTGCTTATAAAGATAATTCAACATTAAAAGTTAGCTCGGGTCATACTGGCCCTAAGGCAGTAAGTGTTAGGCAATTACACTGAAAATGATAATAATAATAAATATAGCTGCAAGCAGCAATTCCGGGGTCCAAGCACAAATAAACTAATTGCCTGGAGGTCTTTAATTTCATGCACTAAAAGTCTGTGATAAAGATTTTTCGGTATATTTTTCACATATTAAACATTTGGTTGAAAATGGGTGTGTTCAAGCACTCGTGAAGTCTGTGTTTTTTGACGGATTACTTTCAAATTTGGGATATCTTGTCAGTGAGGCCTTGTCATTGTGCACAAGAAGTTTCAGAATGATTGATGCAACAGTGACAGATGTTGCATACCCCTAAAAGAAGTGGGCAGTTGCAGCCCTGACTCCATATGCTGGACGTTGCCTTGGCTGGTGTGAATGCATTTCCTGCATGTGTTCCTTTGTACCATTCTCTGTGTGTTGGACTGACATTTCTTGTCCTTTATTCCCTGGTTGACTGCCCTTTTGTTTTTTTTTCTTATGCATTGCATGTGCAGCTATCTCCATGTGCAGTAAAACCCATTGCTTGTATTTGCGCTCTTGTGGTCTCAGCAGCTCGACATGTGTCTATGGCTTTCTCTAAGATTTGGTTCTTTTAACAGTCTCTTTTTCAGGCGCTGGTCACTCATACTTAATACAATCTTGTTTCTGATCATGTCGTTTTCCAAGGCGCCAAATCCATAGTCTTTGCACTTTTGCTTGAATTTTGTCACGTATTTCTCCATTGTGGTTAATTCTGCCATTGGGTGCGCCCAAAATTGATGTCTTTCAAACAATGTTCTTGGGCAGACAAGAGGTTCTGAAAGCTGCTAGAATTTCTTCTACCATCTGTTCTTCATAATTTTCAATGTTACCTGTGTGCAGTATATTGGCTACTTTGATCTTTTCTGCTTTACCATATGCACCACAGTAATGTAGATTTGGAAGTGCTGTTCTCATCATCTCCAATCCTTCTTATTACTTCATTGACTCAACATTTATTGACGATATGCCGTATTACATGCCGTCTTAGCTAGACCAAACTAAGCACAGCTTGAATTACTCCGCCTCCACCTCAGTTACATCATTACAACAGTAACAGTGTGCGACACTATATACTACAGGCGTAAGGCATAGGAAAACAAGACAAACACCACTAGTTACTTAGCTAGCTCACTAAACCGGTTTGGATAAACGAAAACCTCCCCAGGATCACAAAACTGACAGAAAAAAAAAAAAAAAAAAGAAAAGGGAAAAAAAAAAAAAAAAAGAAAAGGGAAAAAAAAAAAAAAAAAAGAAAAGAAATTCGAGCTATTCTGTTAGTTAATTAGTTATGATTAGCATTATGGGGATAGTTCATCCATATCAACCCCACAAATGCCACAGTCCAATGCCTCTTCAATGTTTGTATAATTAGCAGTTATCTTGCTAGCTACCATTACCTCCAACCACAGCAGCAACTCCTGGCCGAGCTAGCACTTTGCCCTTGTCTTCCCAGTCAAAACGTGAAATGTGGAACATGGAGAGTGGGTTAGAGGGGAATAAAAGACCACCAGTCGAGCATATATGTCAACGAGTCCCTGTTCAGTCGCCAAAGTGATGACCTGCTGGCGGCGCTGGGCGTTCAGGGGTTGTGGGCAGGAAGGCTTGTCTCTGCTCTGCTCCACCAGCCGGACTGTCAGGGTGGTGTGTGAAGAAGATACAACACAGCATCCAGTTGGGCGGCACGAACCAACACAGACACATGGACTTGGGGGCAGTTTAGCACGGCTCTTTATTTGGGACACTGGCAGATCAGGAAAACCACCACACGCGGCTGTAATGTCTCTTTCCCACATATACACACACACAACCTACGCATTACAGGGTTCGTATACCATTTAGTCACCTGCACCCACATCATCATGCTCATTACAGGTTAGACATAATTGCTCCAGGGGTTATCTTTACTTCAGGTTAGCCATCTTCCCTAAGTAGCATTACACCAGCTACAAAAAGAAGTTTCCGACCACAATAAGGTTGTCGGTTGTGCAGAATTCTGGGAAAAATGTCATTAGGATAAAACTCTCCGTGAGGCATTCATTGAGTATTTTGTTGGATATCTGTCACAACTATAACTACAGTGGTACAGTAAAGCATTGAATGACATACAATTGCATCAAAATTTTACGGTTGCTGTATCAAGTGAAAAAAAAAAAAAAATTGCAAACAGGAAACTGTTTTAAAAGGAAATCGATTAAGCTGAAGTTAAAATTTGGGTAAAGTTATCAACAGAACTCTAATTTACACAGGGAACCGATTTAAAAGTTAATTGATTTAGTTTGAGAAAATCTTAATGAGGTGTCAAATAGAACTGTAATCAAAAACACAGCTGTGTATTACATGGCTCACACATGTACCGGGTCATCTTCCTCTGCCTGGGACACCAGACAGTTGTGTGACACAATTTTCAGTGCCTACGAGTGCTCTGGCCCTATTTAGCAGTCTGTGGAATTTCTGATGGGAATGTCGGCCAGTCAGACTGAAAGGATTGTCAGCTGGATGATGGTCTCCAGTGGATGGACAATGAGGAGTGTGTTTCTCCTCCAGCAGTCGCCACATAACATTCTCCCAGTACTTCTGGTATAACACAGTGCTCCCTGTAGCCTCCTTGAACGCTATATATGCATTGTAGACAGTGATGTCAAGGAGATGGAAAAACAGTTTCTTGTACCACATCAGTGAATTATGAGCACAGTCCACAAAACTGTTCCTCATGTCCATTTTGTCGACTGCTCCCATCTTATGATTGTAGTCAATCACACAGATTGGCTTGTTCATTTCCTCCACACTCAGGTAATCCACCCTTCCTGTGACTGACATCCTGGATGTGTAGACTGTGGAGAGGATGTGTACATCATGCTTGTTGTGCCATCTCATTGCCAGAAGCTCTCTTTTCTTGTGAAAAGTGCTGGACTGCTGGACCAGTTGTCCACATACACTGTATGCTCTCTCCACAGGCATGGTTGCGGCAAGCTGAGGACCACAGATCCAGAGACCCCAAGGCCCTTGATGTTTGCTATGTCTGTGGTGAACCCAGTGTAAATGATGACGTCTTGCACATTCCCAGCACACACATCACACAGGACAAAAAGTTTGATGCCAAACCTGTTTCATTTGGAAGGTATGTACTGTCAAAATGCCAGTCTCCCTTTCCACAGCATCAGTTATTCATATATACCCTAACCCTTTAGGGGACAAACATTTTTTTGATGTTTGGTGAGGATTCTTCTGATTTTGTGCAAGGGATCTGTCAAAACTGCTGTGGCATTATTTGAGAAGTGGAGCGCCTTCAAAAGGACTAGGAACCGGTTGTGAGAAAACGGGGTGGCAAAGAAGGAGGTCTGTATGATTGGGTCAGATGACCATTACTCCCTGATTGACGGCTACTTAACCAGTCCCATTAGGAGCACAGTCACAAAAAAGTGTATACAAAGTGTGCTGGTTGACTGTAGTGTCAACCCACTTGGACGGTGCTCCCATCTCCCCTCAATCCATGCTCTCCTTCATGGTGTGTGCATACTGATTTGTGTCAGCTACCACACTCTCAATTAGCTTCTCTTTGAAAAACATCTTAAAATAGTCAGCCTTGGAGGGACTTGATGGTAGTCACTTGATGCCTAAATTACTGTCATTGAAGGCCAGGTGGAGTGGGATAAATTGATCAGAAGACCAGTTTCCTAGATGTTGACCTGAGTTGGAAGCCTCTCTCTCCTCAGGTACCTCAGAAGCCTCAAGCACAATTTAGGCTCCTCAACATCACTCATATCTCCCTCAGACTCACTCTCACTCTCAGACTCTAACTCCTCATCCGAGTTGTAGAATATCTGCCATATTTCTTCATCTGTCAGTCATCATTTTTGAAAAGCTGCCATCTTTTATATTAGACAAACTGCACAATAAAGTTTTTTGGGGTTTTTTTTTTGTTTGTTTGTTTGTTTTGTTTTTGTTTTGTTTTTTGTTTTTTGTTTCTCAGAAAGCATGACTGTGAGATGACTGTGTTTCATGAGAACTGCTGTATTACCATGGTGACAGGAGAGCTATGGTTTACAAGGTGGGTAACAGATTGCTTCTGAGAAAAAAAAAAAATATTTGCACTGGAATTTGTGACTTTCTACATTCGTTTCATCATATGAGCATTCCGTTTTATAGTTATTACTTTTGTAGGAACAAATTTGATTTCTGTGAGGCTAAACACCATTCCAAGTGCTTATGTTAAGCCTCTGATGTCAGTATTAACCACAAGGCACAGCCATGTTTATTTACATTTTGTGACAGTTCAGTGCATCCTGGGAGACATGTTTCCAGCAAGTTATGTAAACAGATCGGCGTCACTACAGGTGTGTCCTTAGTTTTGGTGAGGCTTAATTGAATTTTGCGAGTTATGTTAATTTTTTTAAGCACTCATTTAGTGAGTGAAATGTACTCCTTATTTTTTAATTATTATGGATGCTTCACTTCATAAACAAAGTCAGGTTGATAATGTTAGCTATACATCTAGCAATTGTATTGTCTGCATTGCTGATAAAGAAGTGACATTAACTAAACTGATTTTCTCTATTCATGTATTCCACAAAACTGAGAAAACTTGTGCAATGAATTGTTATGTCAGCATAGAATGTCGAATTACCAAAATCACGCATTTGTGACCGTGGACTGTGGGGACCACTTAGACATCATCACATATTTGTGACCATAGGCGTCTAAGGGTTAAGGCCTGAATTGCCTTTGTAGCCATCGAGGGAGGCTCAGTCTCTGCCGTACACTCTCCTGGCAGTTTAGTTTCTGCCGGTTTAGATGTCTTTCATGGTTCTCTCTTCTTTTCTCTCCCCTCTGCTCTTTGTCTTAACCATTTTTTGTAACCAACCCATTCTCCTCTGTCTGTGTGAGTGGTTAATGTCTGTCTCTTGCTGCATGGATGCAGCTCCATCCTTAGGTCAGCAGCCTGACTTTGTCTCTGTGCCCTGCTGTCACTGGCTCTGCTCGCCTTGTGTGGCCCTGCACCTCCTGCACCCTCTAGTCACTAGCTTTGCTGCATTAATGCATCTATAAAATGTATTCTTTATCAATTTTATTAAGTCCTTCTACCCCACTAATGCTCTCCTTTTCCTTCCTCATCTTCTGCATGTTTGTGAGTCATATGTTTGAGCATGAGTGCCTGGTATGAATGTGGCTGCTTTCCTCTCAGGTGCCCCCAGGTGCCCCCCCCCCCCCCCCCCCCCCCCCCCCCCCCTTTGGTTCAGCACCTATTGCAAACCTGTCTGGTCATAAAGGATTGAGTCAGGGGTGCTGTCCTGCTTTGTCTGCTTTGTTTACTGTAAACCTCTGGACATGTAAAGCCCTCTGAGACTGTAAACTGTGATATTGGGCTTTAAATAAACAAAAACAAACAAACAAACAAACAAACAAAACACAACAGAAAATGAACATTTTAAAACCTCTCTGAAAAGGCCTGAATCGCCTTTGTAGTAACCTGGGGCCAGTATACACTGATCCTCTAATATACAGTAGGCCTTGTTGGAGAAAATTAGAAGACTGTCTGTGTATGAATATAACCACGGTCAATATGATAAGGAGAAACAGATGATAAAAGAATACAAACTGACAAACTTAGTAGCCGCGATTTCTGGGTTCTCTCTTGTCTCTGTTGCGTGTAATTGTCCGAGTAGCCGCGATTTCTGTTTGCCCTGTATACTCTGCTGTCGTTTCCGTATATAATTTACTTCGTGCGCGATTCTTTCAGCGTTTGCTTTACCTTAGGTTCTCCGTCTGTTTAGAACTGTGTTCGCTGTCTGGTAGCGTTGTTAGCTCACTTTACTAGGGAGTTTGTATTGAATTCCTGTCGCATCAGCTGCCGAGTTGCTGATTTGCATTTGTTTGTTACTCTCGGTCTCAGTCAATTTACGCTTTGCTCTGAGGGGGCGGGGCTGTAGCCAGCCCTTAAGCCGCGAACGCGGTAGTCACAAGACTCTTTAGGAATAGTGCTTCCGCCAAGCGGCAGCTGTAGCGGCAGCTGTAGCGGTCTCGTCTCCCTTGTCTCGTCGGACGAAGACTCGGTCGGACTAAGACAAGGGAGTCTACCTGCGGGAGTCCACCGAGGAAGGACATCGAGGAAGCCGAGACAACTGCTGCCTGTCTGCCGTACACTAAGCGATTTATTTTCATCTTGATTTATTTTATTCTCACTTGCTTATCTGTGTAATTGTGTCTCTTCCATACCTCCTAAAAAACCTTGTCCCCCTCACACTAATCATGTGTCATCTCCCTATTCCTGTTCAAGTTTCCTCTTTCAATCTCCGCAGGTGGCGTCCAAAGCATCCTCGCGGACGCAACCTGTCTAACCTCATCCATCCACCACGCTCTGCTAACACTGCTACTGGCATTTCAGGTGGTCTCTGGAACTGCCAATCGGCGGTACAGAAGGCCGACTTCATCTCCGCCCAAGCCTCCTTGATGTCCCTGCACTTTCTGGCCCTCACCGAGACGTGGATCACACCGGAGAACACGGCCACTCCCGCTGCCCTCTCCACGGCCTTTTCCTTCTCCCACACTCCCAGACCCTCGGGAAGGGGTGGGGGAACTGGCTTCCTGATCTCCCCCTCGTGGAGATTCCAAGCAACATCTCTCCCTTCTATCTCCCCAACATCGTTTGAATTTCATGCTGTTTCTGTTTATTCCCCTTATAAACTACATATGACTGTTCTCTACCGCCCCCCAGGCCCTCTGCAGTCATTCCTAGATGAACTTGACATCCTCCTCAGCGCCTTCCCTGAAGATGGCACTCCCATCCTGCTGCTAGGAGACTTCAACCTTCCGAATTCTACTCAGTCTGACAGCCTACTCTCCCTCCTTCAGTCCTTTGATGTTACCCTCGTGGAGTCCACTGCAACACACAAGGGCGGTAATCAACTGGACCTGGTCTTCACAAGAGGCTGCCTAGTTCCTGATCTCACGGTCACACCGCTCCAAACCTCAGATCACTTCTTCATGTCCTTCTCTCTCTCGATCTCTCCCTCTCTGAAATCCTCAGCACCCAAGCTACCAGTCGCAGCTAGACGTAACCTTCGCACTCTCTCCTCTAGTGCCTTCTCTTCTATGGTCTGCTCCTCTCTCCCACCTGTAGGAGCCTTCTCACTTCTCCCCGTGGAAAAGAAGTCCTCTACGGTCCTCTCTGCGCTGGCCTCCACCCTGGACACCCTCTGCCCCCCAGTCACCAAACCGGCTCGCCTCTCCGCCCCCAGTCCCTGGTTGATTGATAGTATCCGTGCCGACAGAACCAAACTTCGCGTGGCTGAACCGAGATGGCGGAAATCGAGATCCTCCAACGACCTGTCCCACTACCACTCTCTTCTTTCTTCTTTCTCCTCTACCCTGTCCGCTGCCAAATCTGCCTTTTTCCACTCTAGGATCAACTCTGCCTCCTCCAACACCCGCAAACTCTTCTCCACCTTCTCCTCCCTCCTTTCTCCTCCTCCTCCTCCCTCATCCCTATCTGCTGATGACTTTGTCTCCTTCTTCGAGAAGAAGATCAATGACATCTGCGACTCCTTCCCCCCTCCCCCTCCCACCTCGGATCCTGCACCCTCCCCCCCTGCTATCTTCTCCTCCTTCTCCCTTCTATCTGACGCTGAAGCTCTCTTACTTATCAAATCCCATCGTCCTACTACCTGTCCTCTTGATCCCATCCCCTCCCCTCTCTTTCAGGCCATCTCGGACGACATTCTGCCCTTCATCTCGTCCTTGATCAACAGCTCCCTATCTACTGGTACGGTTCCTTCTGCCCTGAAGAGAGCACGGGTCAAGCCACTGCTCAAGAAGCCCAGCCAAGACCCTGCGGATGTCAGTAGCTACCGTCCAGTCTCTCACCTACCGTTTCTCTCCAAAACCTTGGAACGTGCTGTATATAACCAACTCTCACCATATCTTCTGCAGCACAATCTCCTGGATCAAAATCAATCCGGATTCAAAGCCGGCCACTCCACTGAGACGGCCCTTCTTGCTGTCACGGAGGAGCTCCACTTGGCCAGAGCGAAGTCTCTCAGCTCTGTCCTCATACTCCTAGACCTCTCCGCAGCATTCGACACGGTCAACCACCAGATCCTCCTCTCATCCCTTGCTGGGCTGGGCTTCGCGGGTTCTGCACTCGCATGGTTCAAGTCCTATCTGTCTGACCGCTCCTACCAGGTCTCTTGGAGGGAATCGGTCTCCTCCACCCGCACTCTACACACAGGTGTCCCACAAGGGTCAGTACTTGGTCCACTCCTCTTCTCCCTCTACACCAGATCACTTGGCCAGGTTATCTCCACCCATGGCCTCTCTTACCACTGCTACGCTGATGACACACAGCTGTTCTTCTCCTTCCCCCCCTCTGACTCCCAGGTTCAACCTCGCATCGCAGCCTGCCTAGCTGACATTGCCTCCTGGATGTCTGCTAACCATCTCAAACTTAACCCGGAGAAAACAGAGCTCCTGTTTTTTCCTGCTAAGAACTCCCCAGCGATCGACAATACAATCACCATCGAGGGATCTGCGGTGTTTCCCACCTCAGCAGCCAAAAACCTTGGCGTCACCCTCGACAACCAGCTGACATACTCCGGGCACATCGCAGCAGTCACACGATCCTGCAGATTCGCCCTATACAACATCAGGAGAATCCGCCCTTTCCTCACGCAACAGGCAACCCAGCTCCTAGTCCAAGCGCTTGTCATCTCCCGCCTGGACTACTGCAACGTTCTACTGGCTGGCTTGCCGGCCTGCGCCATCAGGCCGCTCCAGCTCGTGCAGAACGCCGCTGCACGCCTGGTATTCAACCTCCCTAAGCACTCTCATGTCACTCCGCTGCTTACTGCACTCCACTGGCTTCCGGTAGCAGCCCGCATCCAGTTCAAGACACTGGTGCTGGCCTACCAGGCCACAAGAGGCTCTGCCCCATCATACCTTCAGTCTCTTATAACGCCTTACACCCCAACTAGGACCCTCCGCTCCACGTCCTCCGGACAACTGACGGTCCCCTCACTCCGGGAACCCGGCAGCCGCTCCTCCCGACCACGCCTCTTCTCTGCCATTGCCCCGAGGTGGTGGAACGACCTCCCCCATGCAGTCAAGACTGCGGAGTCTCTTACCATCTTCCGCAGGAAACTGAAAACCCACCTCTTTAGAACACACCTGTCCCCCAATGCCTAACCTCCCTTCCCCCAATGCCTAACCTCCCTTCCCTAGAAAAAAAAAAAAAAAAAAAAAAAAAAAAAAAAAAAAAAAACCTTTGTCTTGTATTTCTGTTTGTAAAAGTATTCCAGGGGCGCAATGCGAAAGGGCAATTTGACGCTCAGTCTTATTATGATCTCTGTTGAAGGTATTAATTGTAAATTGATCAGGTAAATTGTAAATTGTAAATTGATCAGGTTTTTGGCTCACAGCTTGAAGGGAGCTGAGGACATTGTGCTACTGCTTGGAAGCTGAAATTAAGCCGGCAAGTTCAGTGGCCATGGTTTGTGATTGACATTTTGGGCAGAAGTAACAAAAATTACTTGCTGTAAACAATTAAGCAGAGTAACAAAAATCGCTCGCTGTAAACAATAAATGTCAGTCGAGTTTATCAAATCACTTGATAATTTACCACGCTTTTTTTCATTTCACATCCATTTTTCAATTCATGTGCATTTTCATCACCTCCATTTTTATCAGTTAATTTTTCTTACTTCCACCCCTCGTATGTAATACACCCTGGTTAGTACAAAGGAAATTCAAGCCTTAATATCTGCACATTTTCTGAAAGGTTATTAAATATAGATTTCAAATTACCTCTATATTGGAGGGGCACAAGTTTTTGTTTTCCCAGCCACACAATTTGATGTTTGTGAGTAGGCAATTGCTGTAGCTCAAAATTTACACAATTTCTGAATGGTAATGCAAGGTAAATTATAAGTTACCCCCATGTTGAGGGTTCACATGTTTTGATTTACCAGCCATGCAATTTACAATTTGTGATTAAGTGGTTATCATCGGCCAATTGTATGTTGTTGGGTCAGCGTATGCTACAAGGTATTTTAATGTAGATTTGTAATTGTCCCCATATTGTAGGTACAGAAGTTATTGTTTTTCCAAGCAAGACATCAAAAACAACTGACTTTAGAAAATTAATAGTCAAAGCTGGTCACCCCATTGGCACATCTTTGCCTAGGTTAACATTCAAAGGCGATTCAAGCCTTAGTAAAGACATTTTTTCATGATAATATCTAGATGATTATGGTTTTATAGAATGTAATATAACATGACACATATTTCACATATTTTTATACAGACAGTTCATTTTAACAGGCCTATGACACTTCAGGGTAAGAAATACTGGGTTCACATTGTAGACCAATTAAAGGTGGTCAGAGTGTAGGAGTGTGAAGAACTGGGCTGTTTAGAAGCTCAGGGGCCACTCCACAGTGAATATCAGTAAACAAACTATTCTAGCTTCCACCTGCACTCTGATTAGCTCCCACCTTGGAGGCTTTATCCTAATCTTTACAATCTATCTTATAACATGCGTGGGAATATTTTTTGTTGCCCTCAATGTGTTTGTTTCTGCCTTTGTGTTTTCCAGACCTGAGATTCATTGATGTCTTCCAAAAGTGTACGACTGTGTCACAGTCTGCACCTTCTTTCGGACTTTTGTTCTGACATATCTTGTGCTCCTGTTCCTTGTGTCTCTGTCTCCGCCCCTCACCTGATTCTGATAAACTTAATTCATTAGCCTTGTTTCACCCTGTTGAATTTAACCAATCATGTTTCCCCTGATTGGTTCCCTTTGTGTATTTAAGCCCTTGTGTTTTAATCTGTGCTTTGTCTATTGTTGTCTGTGTTTAAACTCACATTGTTTGACTGCACTGGTTCTCTTCAGTTTTAGTCCCTGTTTATATATGTTCATTTCCTAAGTAATTTGTAAGTAAAAGCCTCCGGGACAAACTCCAACACAGCGGCACCCAATTGGGGGCTAACAAGTAATCCCACACCTGCCCGCTGCCTCTCACCCCAGGCAACTCCAGAGAAGGACAGAGTCCAGCCCCCATCGAGGAGTTTGGTTCCAGAGCCAAGGCTGTGCGCAGAAGTGAGCCCAACTATATCTAGTTGGTATCACTCCACCTCCCGCACAAGTTCCAGCTCCTTCCCCCCCAGAGAGGTGACATTCCACGTACCAAAAGCCAGTTTCTGTACCGTAAGTCCAGTCCACTGGGGCCCTCGCCCCATCCTGCCACCCATGTGGCATCGCACCCGGCCCCTATTTCTCCCCTCGCAGGTGGTGAGCCCACGAGAGGGCAGCTCCACATTGCTCATTCGGGCTGAGCCCGGCCGGACCCCATGGCAGGTCCAGCCACCAGGCGCTCGTCTACGAGCTCCCCTCCCAGGCCTGGCTCCAGGATGTGGCCCCGGTCTCCCTATTCCGGGAGAGGTGGCTGTATCTTTGTGGGTGCTGATCATAAGGGCTTTCAGAATCGCTTTTTGTCTGGCCCCTCACCTGGGACCTCTCTGCCTTGGGTGACCCTACCAGGAGCTAGATGCTCCAGACAGCACAACTCCCAGGATCACAGGGACTCACAAACCCCTTCACCACATAACCCGAAACCCCTCCATAATTAATGGCTCTTTTAGATCTTTCTACTCAAATCTTTACACCTCAGACCAGAGCACCTTGCCTAAAGATGCCGAAACATTTCTGAGGAATGTCTCCCTACCCAAACTAACTCAAACCCAAGCAGAGAATCTAGAGGTACCTCTCTCCCTAGAAGAAATCACCAGAGCACTCCATCTCATGCCTAACAATAAATCACTGGGACCAGATGGCTACCCAGCAGAATTTTATAAACAGTTCTGGCCTCTCCTTCCACCTCTTTTTTTTTAAGGTGATATCTGAAATCCACCAAAATACCACTATTCCCCATCATATGAACACTGCCTATATTACACTCATCCCAAAACCAAATAAGGACCCCACTCAATGCTCCAACTATCGGCCCATATCATTAATCAACACAGACATAAAAATTATAAGCAAGGCTTTATCAATCAGATTGGAATCTGTAATCTCATCATTAATATACATAGATCAAACCGGTTTTATTAAGGGGAGGCATTCCTCAGAAAACACAGGAAGATTATTTAACCTGATCAATTTCTATAAAAATAGCACCTCTCCAAACAAACCACCATTCTTTATAGCGACACTTGATGCTGAAAAGGCGTTTGACAGAGTAGATTGGTCCTTTCTCTTCATCTCCCTTAATCACTTTGGATTCCAGCCATATTTCACCAGCTGGATTAAAACACTATACAATTCACCCACTGCATCTGTTATAACCAATGGACTTATATCAAAACCATTTCAGTTACAAAGAGGTACTAGACAAGGATGCCCATTGTCCCCATTACTATTTGCACTTTTCATTGAACCACTGGCTGCTTCCATTAGGCAATGTGACCATATCTCAGGCATCCAATCAAACTCACACCACCATAAAATCAGTTTGTATGCTGATGACATTCTGTTATACATTGCAAACCCCTCATCTTTACTTCCAGCAGTCCAAACTCTGATCAGTAATTACAGTAGGGTGTCTGGCTACTCCATCAACTGGACAAAATCAGAGATTCTGCCTATAACCAAGATCAACTGGGATACTGAGGCTGGGGTCCCCCTTTTCAAACGAACAGCAAAATCTATTACATACCTTGAAATCCACATCTCTCCAAATCTAAACGAATTATTCAAACTGAGCTTCACCCCTCTACTACAAGAAATAAAAGACAATCTGGAAAGATGGAATAAATTACCACTATCTCTAATTGGAATTTCAACTGTTAAAATGAACATCCTCCCAAAAATAAACTACCTCTTTGCCATGATGCCTGTCATGCCACCCCTGGGCTGGTTCTCCTCTCTCAATAGCGCAGTCACTGGATTCTACTGGAAAAAACAAAAACCACGAATTAAACTATCTACACTCTAAAAGCCCAAACAATATGGAGGACTTGGGGCCCCAAATTTCCTTTACTATTTCCTCTCACACCAATTACTGTACATTCACCACTGGACAAATAACACCAATCCACCTTGGCTAGACATCGAAAATACTTTAACTAAAGAACTGAGCGTAAAAAATCTGCCATTTATAGATAAATCCATAAAAACTCACAACTGTTACAAAAACAACACTATCAGCACCACTCTAACTGCTTGGTGGAAGTCAAATGAAGTTCTTCATTACAGTCTCTCACCATCTATCCATACTCCATTGTGGCATAATCCCATGTTTTTAATCAGTAACAAACCCTTTTTCTTCTCAACCTGGAATGAGAGAGGAGTAACCAGCCTGGGACAGTTACTCAATGATGGCTTGCTCATGACCTTCGACCACATCCAAAAACAATACGACATACCGGACCACTGCTACTTCCAGTATATCCAGTTAAAAGGAGTCATTAATAAAACCATCAACACTTTAACAATCATAGCCCTCCCCTCTATTCAAGGTTACAATCACTCAAACCTCAAAAAATGTATCCCAAATATACAAACTTCTAGCATCTGAAGACAGCAAAATATCAATCCCTGTAGACAAATGGACCACAGACATAAATAGCCTACCAACAGATATTAACTGGCAAAGCATATGCAATAACACATTCTCTATGACATGTAATTCTAAAATCCAACTTATACAGTATAAAGTCCTTCATAGAACCCGCATTACCACTCACAAACTTTACCGCATGGGCTTTAGCCAAAGTAATATATGTTTGCACTGTCCAACTTCAACAGATGATTACTTTCATGCCATCTGGCTCTGCCCACACGTCCAAAACTTTTGGTCGGAGGTTATGAGCAAGCTATCTGAGATCCTTAGCCTCAGCATCCCCTTATGCCCCATCATAGCTTTACTTGGCGATGTCTCTATGCTACACATATCAAAACATCTCAAATCATTCATATTAATATCGCTAACCATTGCCAAAAAGATCATATTACTGAACTGGAAAGACAGAACCAAGATATCCATAGCTCACTGGCTCAACCTACTAACAGACCATTCAAATCTAGAAAAACTTACTGCATCTCAGAAGTACAACATTAAATCCTATGAAGACACCTGGTCCCCCTTTCTACAATACCTTAAACGCTGATTCCTCTACCTACAAGTGACCCATAACATTACTATTCCTTTCAACTTTTATTTATTTATTTTCTCCTCCTAACACAGTGTGCAGTTTGTCCCACCAGCCCGGATTGTCTGGTCTTGTCTGTCTTGCCCCATCATGTCTTGTCAGTCTTGTTATGTTTTGTTGTTCAACCTTTATACATAAATACATATATACAAAAAATGATGTATTTATTTTATTTATTTGTTTATTTAACTGTTGTTGTTGTTGTTGTTGTTGTTGTTGTTGTTTTTCCCTTTTTTCCTTCCCCCTCTTTTTTTCCATTATGTTTTCTTTCCCTTTGCTCTTTCTTTTTTGACTTTATTTGTTGTTGATCTTCTTGTTGTTATTGTTTGTTGTTGTTGTTGTTTTGTTTGTTTGTTGTTGTTTATTGTTTGTTAGTTTGTAGTTTGTTTGTTTTGTTTGGTGAAGTATTGTTGTGCTTTGTATTTTTGTTATCCTGTTTTCAAATAAAAAAAAAAACAAAAACCCTCCACCATGATAAGGTTGCGATTCCAGGAGGGGAGTAGTAATATATACATACATATATGTATGTGCATACGCATATGTCCACACAACTCGAACCACTCAGCACCTGCACCTTATGCCATGCTCCTCTCTTCCTGTGCTCTGTCCAAGGTATTATCTTTAGTTTACTGTTGTACACGTCCTAAGGTATGTCAGCAACTGCTGTCCTTGTCATGAATCCTGTAAGTGTACATGTACCCCATGCTGTGCACTCTCTTATCTTACAAGCAGAGGTATAGTCCGTGAAACTATATATTCATAGTATTTTGAATGAACTGTGGTTTAGCATTTTATAGTGTGACTGATTTTACTAATTGCATTAGAACTGTACAAAGTTAGAGGTGCACTATTTGATAGATTCTCCCACTTCCGCTAACTCAGTGGGACCCTGAACCCTGCCCCCCTCCCTATCTCGTACTTCTGAGTGGGAGACCTTCCCAGGCAGTAGCCTACATAGCTCACAAACTAGAATCAGGGGCCCACTTCGACAAGGTAAACTGACGTGACGTGCAAATAAGAGATAGAAAACTGAGGCGCAAATCTCACAGTTCCGAATTTTTTGTGCAGGTGCCCCGTGCCGCCCCTGACAAGATGCTGCCCTGGGCAGCTGCCCATGTTGCCCATGCCGAAACCCTCCCCTGCGTTGGCAGAACGTATTGTTACCTCTGTCTCATGTTACTCTGAAACACTGTACTATCCTCAAGTGGATTAATTGTTTGCTCTAACCCGTGCATTATTTATAGGAAAAGGTCAAAACATCACTGTGTACACTGATTGTCAATGTGCATTTAACGTTGGTCACAACTTCCTTGCTCTAAAAAAAAAAAGAAAAACCTGTGGGTTTCTTACTGCCACAGGAAAACTTATAAACCATATGTCCCTCATTGAAAACGTATTTACTGCTCTCTTATTACCACTCTCTATTGCTGCATGTAAATGTACAGCCCACAGTGGGCCACTCATTCTGTTTCTCAAGGAGCTGATGAGACAGAACTCGCTCTTGGGTTAGACATCGTTCCATGGTAGCAATCTTTGGATACAGTTGTGCTGCATATCCTGTTAATTATGCAAGACAAGATGCATTGCTACCAGGTGAAGTGCTAGTAACCTCTCCCAGGCAAGCCTACATTGCTGGACTCAGACTCACAAAGGGTCACCCCAGCCAAGACAAGAAGATGAAGACCTTCATCATCATTCATCATGAAGTACATTGTAGGGTTTTTGGTTTGTTGGTCTTTGGTGTTCACATTTAATCCAAAAGATAATTATTTTGAGAGCACACTGAACAAAACACGTTACATGCTGTATGGTAATTGTATTGTTTGTGTTCCACATGTTCAGGGTGTTGGGGCGGGAATACCGTGGGTAGCTCATCACATATCAGATTATGATACTTGTTCCCTTTTGCACACCAACCATGGCTCTCCAAATGTTTCTTTTGTCACAGCATAACTGGTCTAGGAGTAGGTAAATGCCGTGATCCAGGTGTAAAACTGTGCAACACCATTCACATTCCGTCATTATGTCCAATGTTTTAACACCTTTAACTTTCTCTTGGTGTATTGAGCAATATGGAGAATCACCCTTTCTTGGTGAAATTCATCGACCTAAGTGTTCATATGTCTCCGAAGTAAACGATACTTCTCTCACTCATGCTAGCACTCAAATTCACAGTTATATCTCTGTCACAAGTTGTGTAACTAATCCCTTAGCATGGTTTACGCTGCTTTCGACCAATCACTTCTGTTGATTAGGGGCCTCTGTTGGTACTCGGTGGCTACTCGTGGACATACGACATATAATGAATTACCAGCTCATTCTAGTGGTAAGTATACATTAGTTTACCTGTTGCCTGCTATCAGACCTAGATTTCCAAATCAAACATTTACATTACCCAACACATTGACTGAAAGACAGTATGGTCATTCGCTCGCACTTCAGGCAGGGAATTACGCTAAGCATTCTTTCAGTGTTCTTGATGTTACCCAAATCTCACTGGCTCAACATCCATCTTACCAAGTGTGTTGGTATTTAGTAACCAAGCCTAATATCAACCTATTTCAGAAAATAAAGGAATTTTAGTGTTTGTTCCCTAAAGGTACCCACGCATTCATCACGAATCCCACCATGGCACATGGGCCATAATATCCTTTTAAAAGATGGTGTTTAAGGACCTACAGGTATTACTCTGATTGATTTTTACATCACAATTACAGGGTAATTTTAGTTGTTGATGCGACAATGATCCTGACTTAAACCGGTTATGATACAGTTAATGCTAGCCAAAACTATAAATCGCCCGGACACTGATTCAGTGGGTTGCGTGAAACACTTTACCCCTGAACAAGCGTGGTGGACTAGAGTGTTAGGAGCACTAATCTCTAGTTATGGTGTCATGCAATCTTTAGACCAGATTAGGGCTCTGTCACATGAAGTACAGAAGCTTGCTAATGACAGTTGCTGCTCTATCAAATGTCTCTATAGTGCTGCAATCTCATTGTATGATGATATTACAAAATCGTATGGACTATCCTCTCTCTGCTCAAGGCAGTACAGGTTCAGTACATGCCCAGAGTGTTGTACCAACGTTGTTAACCCCACTACGAATCTCACAAAAATCATGGATGACATCTCTGATCTGAGCTTACGGCTTCAAAATATGAGAGGTGATAACTGTTGTTGGTTTAATAATGTATCTGGGGGACTTTGGCCTATGGCTCAACAGGGGTTATATGTCCTAATACTGATTTTTGGGGCAGAGGTGTACATTTATTTTGTTTGGAGACTTATGTATTGTGGTATTAAGACCGTTACTACTTCACAACAACAGCAGCCAAAACACTGGTGTGCTAAAAGGCCTTTAATTTCTTTGTAAGCGTGACACTTATTCCTAGTGTGTGGTAAGCGGATTGAATCTGTTAGACCTCCTCACGCTGAGGATGTGATGAATAATGGCCTACATATAATCACCCATTATATGTGTAGAGGGTTTGATAAATTGTTTGCTTCCATATTAGTTTTAATCAGTCGTAATCAGTAGGCTTCTCAATAATTAAGAGGGGGGAGATGTGGGGCCTAGCTGAATATTCTCTATAATAACAGAATACTCCCAGTATTGAGAACGGTGGAAACATATGCATATGTTAACAGTATGCTCACATACACATCTGAAACACATGCATATGTTTACACACGCCTTGCATAATGGTATGCTTACATGTACATTTTAAACATATGTACCATATATGAATGTCTCATCAGAATGTACATTTCTCTATTTTGAGCACTGAAATGATGAAATTACTGCTGAAATTATGTGGTGTCAGAGCTGTAAAACACTAATTTACCTGTTTCCACTTTGTTTCTAACCTGTAATGCCTTTAAATAGTCAGGTGTAGCATGATGTACAAATATAGTAATAGACTCTAATTACAGTGAAATTAAATGGTATTGGAGATGTAAAATGCAGACTTGCCTCTATCAATGTTGTTTCTTTGTTATCGCAAAATCTTCCTACGAACTTTTTTACCAATATTAGCAATAGGATAGGGATTTGAACTCTTTTAATGGCAATTTACTGTGGTTAACATGAGGCACTACACATCTATAATGGTAATTGAGCACACTGACATTCACACACCCCATTACTAAGTGCAAAGCCCCCTCTAAACAGGCTGTAACATTTTTGCACTTTGGGAAAGCTACCCTGAAGAACACTAAAACAGTCATTACCATTAATCCCCCAAACCAGGAAATGCTTAACCTAACATGAATCCACGACTAGGATATTTTATAGCCCTGATACCACATAATTTCAGTAGAGGTACTTCATTTGTTTTGGAGTAATAACCCTCATATCGTGAAACCCTGTGGTCATTTGAAAGAATTAGTGCAGTTTGGAGAACGACACTAATTATTTCCAGATTAATTACACTACACTACACTAACTACACTAACTTTCCAAGGAAGTTTTTCCCACATTGTGGCGCCCAGGATGGTCACAGGACAGGATGTTTTCTGCAGAGCATAAGCAATGCCAGCATATGTCCATGGTTATATTGCTGAGGGTCTTGGAAATCATTATGTCTGAGTGCCCCAATTAGTTCCTACATTAACAGTATTCAGGACAAGTACTCTCACAGGATTACATCAAGTAGACACATTGAAGCAGGTCCAATATATGATTTCAAAGTGAGCTCTGGTTCTGACCATCACATGCAGTCCCTGGGTTACGAACAAGATCCGTTCCCTAAGTCTGTCTTTAAGACGAATTTGCAGCTAAGTCGGAACAGTTACATATGGTTCTTATTTAGCGTCATTTAGCATCACCTCTTTCTAAATACTCCTTCATTAATTTAATGTCTCTAGCTTCAGTGCTTTGTGAAGTCTTAACTAAAGACCTAGTTCCTCATGTCTGTGAACCTACATGATTGTTCCTGTGTCCTATCCTCATGTTTGTACCTTGCCAATTTGTCCTGCAATGAAGAATCTCAGTTTTTTGCACATGCATCTGGCTTCAGAGGAGTGTGACACCATGTTTCAGTTCTGTGAGGTGAAGTCTCTGGCTGTGGGAGGGGTGCCCTGAAAACAATGTGGGCAATATTAATAACTATTAAACCTTCTGGTGAAGGCCTGCACTTTAAGACGGACTAAATCCATCTTTCCTGGGAGGCTGAATTTCTCCCACTGAGAACTTTGGCCTACAGACTGAACAAACTAAATCCTTGACTCACCAGAGCCATGTCCAGATAGCAGGCAAACAGTCTAAACCGACAGTTTGCTAGCTGGAAAGAATTACTACCTTGATTTCACATTATTAAGACTGTGTCTGTTTCCCATTCATTAAAAAACAAAAGCCTGTCATGTCCTTCTGAACAACTGAACAGCAGTACTGCCCAAAATGCAGATAAAACCAGTGTTTTATCATTGTTTTCACAGGTGCTGCTGGGATAATGTTAGGACTACTGAATGTCAGGTTCCTTGCTCAACAGAACAACAGAAATAAAAATAAAACCGGAAGAGTTTCTTGTCCTGAATGAATCTGCTCACATCTATTGCTATAATATAACCTCACCTGAATCATCAAGGGGGTGATGTTGCTTCCATTTTTGACAATCATCTTGGCATTACAGTGAAGACTGACTGCAAATTCAACTCATTTCAAATGCTCATTCTCAGTGTTACTGCCTTAGCTGCTTATAATGTTGCTTCCCAGTCTTCTACTTGTGTGACTATTCATAGGCCCCCATACTGAATTCTTACTGGATTTTGCAGCCTTCTTCTTTAACTTGGTTGTTTGCACTGATAAGGCACAGGCTGCTAACATTGCTAAATTGTTGGTGATATGTCAACATTCATATAGATGATGAAAGTAACTCTATGTAAGATAGTATTTGCCTCTGCTCCGGACTCTGTTGGTTTCAGTCAGGGCCAACACATTGCTATAATCATACTCTATATTTGAATTAAAGACATGCTATTTGTGTGTAGATTGACTTTTTTCACAAAACATATCAGTTCATTTGCCCGGACAATATTTAATGTCATATAGCTGGAATCACATCAGTTCAGCAAAATAATGTGGTTTGCAAGCACAGCAAATAAAACTACTTACGCATTACAAAGGTTGCTTCTTGTTTGTTATTATGTGATATTTGTCAAGCTATTTAATTTAGCCTTTCCAATATATAAAAAAGTACAATGTGGATTTAAATCTGTGTCACCATCTGTGTTTTGCTTGACATGGGGCAATGACCCTTAAACTGACTTTAGTGATAACTGATTAATGTTTTTGATGCCCTTTGATAATCTTCTGGATAGTGCTGTGATTGGGGGATTTTCGCTGTTGGTGTCAATCTCTAGATAAATCAGTAAGGATTGATTAAGAACGAAGAAAATGAACGAGATGTAAGAGAGAGAGAGAAAACAGGATTGGTTGGGAAAGTTTCCAAGATTATCAGTTCAGTGACACAGTTCAAAGTCCATATATTGATGGGTCTTTCCTCCAGTTACTGCCCGTAGTGCTAATCACCCTTTGCAGCAATCCTTATCTGAAAAACAATTTGACATTTATAGTTGGTTAAGATAAAACCTTTGATCCCAGCAACCTGACATAGTTATTTCATATTCTCATGCATGTGGTTAATTGTTAACATTTAGACTTTAACCTTGGGTCCAGCTAGTTCCAGCTTTGTAGTATTTATTTAAGTGCATAGTTCATCCACTTTCATGAACTCTACTGTTGTCCAACCCATGTGCCAGTGCAGGAGCAACAGAATTAGAGCATTCTTCCCCCACACAAATTCAACTGCTACTGTACAAGCATTTTTATGAACTGTGCAGGAGCCCTACTGACAGATGGAGTAGACTGAGGTGTGATACCTTGTCCAGCCAACCCTTCAAAAGACCAATTAGTGAATCATCCGGTAGTAATTTGAGAACTGGGGTGCAGTGTAATTTACAATGATGTCACTCAAGCACCAGTATTTTCTTTTTAGTTATTGCAGATCACACTGCATAGGTAAAGTGGGTCTTTTTCAGATAGCCAATCTGGTTCACTCAAGAAAAGTGTAATAACATTGCATCTTTTTTTTAATCTTTGACTTTTGTCTTTTACACACTTATCTCCCAATTAATTTATATCTGTAACACATGCAGAGGTTCACACCATGCTCACCTGGTCTGCCTATCACTAATCCAACACCCCAACTGACAGGAGTCAATGCTGAACCGATGTCAATCCACCTCCAGCTTCCTACCTGTGTAACTGGAAAACTGTCAATGTTCCATGTGGATAAACAACCAAGTCAGACATACCATTTTTACCTGCCCCTCAGAACTTTGATTAGCTGTATTGAGTGTATTTGGGTAGAGCTGGATTTGTGCCACACCCAACAGGATGTTCACCTACACTTGTCCTGGACTAACTCAAAAAAAAAAAGAAAAAAAAATTATTGTGGTTGCCCATACACCTGCCACACAAAGAGATAAGAAGAGAAAGTGAAAGTCAGACATACACAGTATTTAAGAGCAGACACAGTGTGGGAGACAGAGCTCAGTAACTGAGCAGCAGCTCACTGCAGACGTCAGTTTCTTTCAATATAGAGGTAAGTTTTGTGTCGTGTTTCAATATGGGAGAAAACTTAAGAGTAGCCAGATTTGTGTTGTTCTTGCTGTTGTTGTTGTTGTTGTTGTTGTTGTTGTTGTAGTAAGGTGATTCATATTAAGTCCACAAAAAATGAGAGAAAGGTCCATCTTGGGATGTTTTCACATACAGTCCTTTTTAAATGATTAAATTTGAAGTGAACTAAGCTCAAAGACATAATATAGCTGCAAGCAGTGGTGAGGGGAAAAAAACAGTCCAGCAGGGCAGAATCACCATGGCAAGCTCACCTGATCATGTTAGAGGCATGGCTGTAAGAACTGAAAGCAATTTTTATGTCAATTGACATAAGAATCACTTTTGTTGAGAGAAACGCATCAACATTTACAAAGCAAAAGGTTTTCTTTGCTTATTGGAGCGTCCCTGCAGTGGTAAAATAACACCAAACTTTTTGCGCATCATCAGGATGGAGTCTTCACTCAATATACCATGTTTTGTATCACCACATCAAGGCGTTGCTGAGATATGCCCTGACTTCCTGTTCAGTGGTTTTGCTGCTGATTTCAGTTGGCGGGAAGGGACTTGTGGCCTGTGAAAAAAAATTTAAACTTTTCCATAAAATCCAATACAGCGGCTGCATCAATTAGGTTGACATGACAAGTTGCCATGTCCCAACCTTGGGTTAGCACACAGTATCATCAGACATGTGAATCAGTTATTTAACAAAAACACATCAACACCTATTAGCCAAATCACATTTTTGCGTATTGTGTCACCCCCCTGTGGTCAAATGGTGCAGAATTTTTGTCCTCAGAATGGGGTCCCCAGCCCATGGACCAAGGGTGGTTTTGATACATCAAACCTCCGCTGAATTATGGCTTCACTTCCTGTTTGGCATATTCACCATCGAATATAATTGCAGTACAGGAAAAGGCAACATGTTTAAATATCAGGATCAAAAATGCATGACTTCACGTGACAGTCATGATTTTTGACAGAAAATATGAGGAGAAATAAGCAAAAAACATGTTTTTTTTTTGTTTTTTTGTTTTTTTTTAAATAAATATAGCTTTTTTAAATTAATATAGTGCCCCAAGTGGTAAAATGGGGCATTTTCTTCGGTACTCCCTCTGTGCTTCTACCGATAGAAAACTGAGGGCTATCGGTTGAATGAGAGATTGACCAAAACCATTTGTCTCCTACAACAGGCCAAAACTAGGGTTTTAAATGACAAATTCAAGCAAAGGAGAGGCATGTGATATCAAAGCAACTCGTGGATATGTTTTTTTGAGGGAGAGAAAATCTAACTTGCTGTCAGGAGATTCAGTGTTAACACTGACATGTTAGCATTAGATAGTGATGGTCTACATGCGTGGAATATTCCATAGGCCAGGAGATCAGATACATAAGTTGGTGAACCAATAGTATATTTATTTAGCTCAATCATATAATTTTACAGAAAGATAGATCTTGTGACTGTCACGCCCTGGTCCCTCTGTCTCTTGTGTCCCCTTTTTTTCATTTGTTCTCCCCTTAGTGTTGGGTCTGGGTTCTGTTTTCACTGTTCTCTTGTTTTCCCCCTCTTCTGTCAGTTTTTGGTTCAGTCCTGTTTAGTCTTTGTTCAATCATTGCTCTCACCTGTGCTTAGTTAGATATATCTTGTTTAGTTTGATATAAGTACTCCTTGCTTTCCCCTGTTTCTTTGTGTTGGCATTTTTTTGGATTTTTCCTCCAGGTCACGTTTATTTTCTTGTTCTGCCATGGTTCTGTTCTGGAGTCTGTAAGTTAAATTCTTGTTTACTTTAAATAAAGAGAAAAATTGATCTGCATGTGCATCCAGCCTGTTTCTAGAGTCGTTACAGTGACACTAGGAGCAGACGTCGGTATAGCTTGCTTAGCAACTAGTTGTGAGCAGTTTCACAAATCTCACTTTATTGCTCCTCTGGAAAAGAGTCTGGAAAAGAGGGGCTCAACTGTTGGCAGTAACAGTACTTGGGATTTGGGAAACGATGTAGATCAGAAAAAATGGCACATATTCTTATTATTCACAAGGATGTTTTGTGCTCACAATGAGAAAATCACGTGAACAACAAAACCAAACTCAAAATGAGCCTTACTCACACAATCCCCCTTTATGTCTAAACTCATTCATTGTATTCAGATACACTCCAAAGAGTCAACCAACTCTGATTCTATATAAATGACTGAGCATAATCGATAGTTCTCTGGATAGTGCTGTGATTTTTGCTGTTGATGTCAATCTCCAGATAAATCAAGTCAGTAAGGAGTGATTAAAAATGAAGAAAAAGAAAGGGATGGAAGAGAGAGAGAGAAAATGGGGTTGGTCAGAAAAGTTTCCAAGATTATCAGTTCAATGACAGTTCAAAGTCCATGTGTCGAAGGGTCTTTCCTCCGGTTACTGCTGAAGGTGGTAATCACCCTTTGCAGCAATCCTTATCTGAAAAACAACTTGACATCTTTAGTTGGTTAAAATAAAACATTTGATCCAAATAACTTGGCATAACTATTTCATAATCTCATTTTTTTTTTAATATGTAACACATGCAGAGGTTCACACCATGCTCCCCTGATCTGTCTATGACCAATGCAACCCCAATAAACAGAAAAGGAATCACTGTGTTCTGTTACAATATACAAGAAAGGTTAAGAGTCATCAGATTTCCCATGCTGTTGTTGCTGTTGTTGTTGTTGAGCTAAGCAGATTCATATTGAGCCCACAAAAAATGAGTCCTCAGTGCATTAGCATCTCAGGTTCATTCAGATGAGGCACATGGGCCATCTCAGGGTGGTTCACATACAGTCCTCTTTAAATGACTCTCTCTTCAGTTTGACAAGAGCTAAACCCCAGAAGAAGAAGAACAACAACAACAACAACAACAAAAAATAATAATAAACTTTTTCAATAAAAAAATGCAGCTCAAGGTGCTTTACAGTAAAGAAATTACATGCACCAAGTGCTTCACATGAAAATAGACATAGAATGAACATACAAATTAGGAAAATAAGATAGAACATGAGATTGCAAAATAAACCCAATGAAATAAAATAAAAATGATAGAAGTTAAAATATAGCTGCAAGCGTCAGTGGTAGGGCCCTCGCTCTATTGTGCGAGGGATAGCCAGGGCAAAATGCAAAACGGGTCAGGAGAGGGCCTGGATATGAATGGTACTGGGCCAAGTGTAGTGGGGTAGGTTTTAGGCCCATTGTCCAAAGCAGCACAGAGTTATTCCCACTTCCTGTTTGGCATGTCATCATTCATCGCCACGGCAACCCTCAATAACACATCAATTGATTGTATTCAGCTTAATCTTGCACTTCAATTTGTAGGCTTTGGTGACTACATTTGATGCAAATAAGATAAACCCTCTGGTAAAGCCAGACAAATTCATATAGTAAACCTAAAGTAACTTTATCTCAAAGTGCACAATAACTATTTCATTATAGGTGGCGCTATAACTGTAATTGCCACATTGATGTAATCAGGAGTGGCTAATCAGTAGCCATGCATGATTTGAGGCTGATCAAATCATCACCAAGTTATATCCATTTCCTGTTTTGAGTGACATCTCAAGCAAATCAATTTCCCACCATTACGTCCTTGTTTGAGGTATCCACAATTCCTTAAGAATTTCTCATCGCATATCTCTGAAGTTTATTTAAACTATGTTTTAAGGAAATCTGATAAACTCTCTAGGAGGAGTTTGAAAGAGTTTGTAAAAATAATGTGAAAAATGCACAAATTCCAAAAATGGCTGGCTTCCTCTTGGGCCGAGCCACTCAAAGTTCAAAAATTTCTGAAATGATGACAGTTCAAAATTTAAGGAATGTCAAAGCAAATGTGTCCTGACCATTTCAAGTAAATTAGGAGCCTATCCCAGTGCTCATTGGGCGTAAGATGTCCATCACAGGACAGACACACAGACAAATATGCTCACACACACACACACATTCATACCTAGGGGCAATTAATTGTTACCAATTCACCTAACCTGTATGTCTTTGGGAGGAAACTGGAGCTCCCGGAGAAAACCCACACAGACATGGGGAGAACATGCAAACTCCACACAGAAAGGATTCTGGCCGCCCGGCTGGGAATTGAGCATGAGACCTTGCTGTGAGGCGACAGCGCCACCCACTGCACCACCATGCCGCCCAGAAACGTAATAGGAATAACAAAAAAACATGCCAAAAACAACAGGGCTTTAGCACCTGCAGGGCAGGCTGCCCTTGGCCTGCAGCTCTGGTGCTTGGGCCCTAAAATTAGTTCACAAATAATGCATTAAATCCAACATTTCAAAAGAAGTGCAGCAGTACATAAGAGCAAAGCAGAATGCAAAAAAAATATTTTAGGCCTTTATCAGGGAAGTCATAGCTCATTCAAGGCGATAGTGAATGTGTTATTTAGCTTTATTTTAAAAATATTCAGTGAGCTGGCTTCCCCTATATCTGTTAGTAGTGTGTTTCATAGCCTTGGGCTGTAATTGACATAGGCTGCATTCCTGATTTCCTTTTGACCGTTCCTGAAAACCTCCAATAAACCAGCAGCAGGTGATCAAGATGTTCTTGAAGGGAAGTACTTAATAAGGAAGTTAGCAATGGTCCAAGCCCATTATGGGCTTTGTATATAAGAGGGAGGATCTTAAAATGAATTCTAAATGTCACAGGAAGCCAGTGCAAAGCACCTAAAATTGGACTTATATGCTCTCTCCTCTTGGTTCTGGTCAATAGTCGAGCTGCAGTGATATAACCAACTTCTCTTTGCAGTCTCACAAAAAAGAGAAACTTTAGGTTGTTACCAACATTACTAACCTCTGTAATGGAGACAATGAATCATTATAACTCATGAATTATAAAAGACCTGGTTATACAATATTAATCATCAACTTTTAATGAAACAATGAGAAACTTGGACAGAAACAGAGATGAGACAGAGAATGAGACAGTGAAAAAGAAGTTTGGGAGTGGAAAAAAGAGGAGGGGCTTTTGCTAAGAACACCCTGTAGAAGATCTTAAAAATGGCACCTGTTCTTGTTATTGACAAGAAATGCTTTGTGCTCACAATGAGAAAATGAAGTGAACAACGCAACAAGATTCTAAATTAACTGTACTCATGCAATATTCCAATGTGGTGTGAGTTTGGTTTGTTTCAGCGTGGTCTGCATTAATGTGCACTTCAAACAGCCAAACTGCTAGTTAAAATGGCTGAAGTGAATCAAGTGTGAATGTAACCTATTGCTGCTGGGCTATTCAGTTGTTTAAATAGGTCCAATCTACATCTGGTATTAAATTAATATTAAGTATTGGTGTCATGTTCTAGTATTAAGTAAACAACAACAACAACAACAACAACAACAGCAACGAATACAGCAACTCACTTGTGAACTGGACATAACTGTAGGGTCACAGTCAGCTACAATCAAATATGTAAAAAAAACCCAGAAACTATTTTCAGTTAATTACCCTGTTTATGAACAAGATATGGTGATCCCATCATCATTGTTTAGAAATGAAAAATGTATTTATTTATCTCATATCTGAAGTGGACCGTTTCAATAAATGGTACCACTTTACAATAAGACTACCCTTATAAAGGGTTTGTAAATGGTTTATAATAAGTTTATTAATTAGGTTGTGAACACTTTATGAATCATTAATAAGCTGTTATAAATGTTAGATAAAAAGTGTAATAGTCAGCTGTTGCTTGCCAAATAGTGATCCCACATTTATCTGTACTGTTAAGCCTCTGATCTCGCTGGTTACTTAGGTTACTTTGTCCTCTCTGTCAGCCATCTCTCAACGCCATCAGATATTTGTTAATAAGTTACTAGCATTTAACCACCATTAGCATATCTTAATAGTCAAAAAGTTTCATTTGGCATATTGGAATATTACATGTTAAATGTTCATATCAACTTACCAGATTCATGCACTGAGGCTTTGGCAATATTGTTTACCTTGACATTTTCAGCATACTATCAGCAGCCATTGTCTAGCCCCAGTTTGTTATTGTTCAGTTTATGTTTCCCGTTGCATCTCATAGAAGTGTATGTGTATCTTTCATCATGTAGTCTTTGTGTTATGTTGTTAATTCTTGTGATAGTTTAATGTTATCGGTGTACCATAAATGTAATTGTCCGCATGAAAGATGTACTTCCCTTTTATCGTGTCTGCATGTTAAGTATGCCACTTCTTGGTTTGCGCTGTTGCAAAATAAAAGGTGGTGTTATCACTCTAGAGAAAACCCAGCAGCTCATTAGTAAATGGTGACGTGTTTCACACTGTACAATAAGGCTCCCTTTCAGCAGTTATTAATGTTAGTAACTAATTAATAAATGGTCATAAAAATGAGATTCAGCTGACAGTTTAACATGCTCACTGATAAAGGGACAACATAAAGAAAGCTAAGTAACTAGCAAAATCTGAGATTTAACAGAACAGATGAATGAAAAGTGCAGCAGTGACTTTATCTTGCCAAATACTGAGCCCACATCGATGTATGAAAACAGTGTTATAACTTGTTTATAAGTGTTTATTAATTATTAATCTAACTGATAACCTAATTATAAGCCATTTATGAATCCTTTATAAGGGTAGTTTTGTTGTAAAGTGGTACCCAATACATTTTAAGTTACATTTAGATGAATTGTGATTACATGTCATGCCTTCCTTAGGTAAGAAAGGATTTATTTCAGCAAATCAAAGAATCATGCGTAGTAATATGCAACAAATTACTGACGTGTTCTTCTTGTTATTGCTATTCTTTGGTTTATTTTGCAAAGATTTTCATCTTAAACATAATAATCTTTTTCAGGAATGCTAATAATAAGCAAGTCAATTGTTCATTCTCTCTGAAGACACCATTGTAACTGACTGCAGAAGATGTTTCTTTCATTATTTTTTGTGACAGTGACTAAACATGCGCAATTTGCTCATTACCATTTGTGTTTCTTACCCTAGATATAGAGATGGAATCACATTCATCTGGTGGGTAGAAGTTATTTTCTCCAAGCACATTAACAGATTGTGTATGCACACACACACACACACACACACACACACACAC
This sequence comes from Chanos chanos, assembly GCF_902362185.1. NCBI lineage: Eukaryota > Metazoa > Chordata > Actinopteri > Gonorynchiformes > Chanidae > Chanos > Chanos chanos. The sequence goes on along the minus strand of NC_044503.1, from coordinate 31,143,406 downwards.
ACACACACACACACACTTACTTTCTTACTTGCTTACCTCAGCTCTCCCTCCACTGCCTGGCGACAGGTGTTCTTGGGTTGGCCTCTTTCGGTTTCCATGTGTTGTCCAATGAAGGGCAGGTAGGGTGATATTAACCTGCTCTCTTTGGATGACATGCTCAATCCGTTTCCACCGCATTCTCATAATGATGGTGGCCATGTTGTCTTGTTTGCACCGGCCAAGTAGATGCTAATTGGAGATGGTATTGGGCCAAAATGTTCACAGTATTTTCCGTAGTTTTTTTTGTGTGGAAGGTTGACAGCTTGTGAAGATCGCTTTCAAACATTTTCAATCGTTCAGAGCCATATAGCAGAGTGGACAGGACACAGCTCTGGTACAGTATCAGCTTGATCAGCCGAAGATGATTTATTCTTTCTCTGGTCTTTCTCTGGTAGTTCAATATCAACATCAAGCCCGGACTCTGTTTCTTGTTTGTCAACCTCTACTGTTGGTGGTGGTCTTTTGAGGATTGTGCCGAAGTGCTCTGCCCATTGAGCCTCTTTCTGCTTGAGATGTAAGAAGTTGTCCCTATTTGTCTGTGATCAGTACATTGATTGTTCCACGATACTTTCCGCAGATTTTGTTAGGGATCTTGTATATGTTCCCTTGCTCCCCTCTTCTGGCTACGTCTTCTGCCTGCTTTAGAAGGTCTTTTACGTAAGCTCTCTGGTCTGCTCTTACCCTGCTCTTCATTTTTGGACTGCTTCTCTGCACTGCATTTTGTATCGACCCTGCAGCCTCTCAGACTTGGCTTCCATGACCTTTTTCATCAGTGCTATCCTGTTTTCAATGGATTGCCAGGTGTCGGTTGTGATCCATTCCTTCCTTTTCTTATGTTTTCTTTTTCCTAGACAGGCTTTCTTAATTTTGGAGTTTGCTGTTCTGATTTGTTCTCAGTTGTTGTTGACTTCGTCCAGGTCTGGATGTGTGTTGGATTCTTTAATGTCTGCCAGAGCTTGGAACCTGTTCTTCAGCTGCAGGACGAAAGCATTTTTTCCACTCTTGGGTCACGCAGGCTCTCCACATCAAATTCTCGGCATCCTATTGCTCTTCACCCGTTTCTCCTTAGTTTGAGTTTCAGTGCTGCTGTTACCAGGTGCTAACATCGGCTCCCTGCCTCACTCAGATATCCAGGAGTAATCATCTTCAGGTGCCATTGATCAATCTGGTCAATCTGGTTCCTGTCTCTTCTATTGAGGAAACCCCAGGTCATCTTGTGGATGTCACGGTGTGGGAAGAGAGTTCCTCCAGTGATGAAGCCATAGGTGGCACAAAGCTCCAGCAGCCATTTTCCGTTGTTGTTCATGGTTTCGCAGCCCTCGCTCCCCATCGCTCTGTCATAGTTTGTTATTGTTCCCAGCTTTTGCATTCAGGTCACCCATTGCAATTTTCAAATTGTGTCATGGTGTCGCTTCTAATTCAGCTTGCAGTTGTTTAGAGAATGCATCTTTTGTTTCTTCATCACTTCATCATTTGTTGGGGTGTAGAACTGGATGATGGTGCTGTTGTTGTGCTTCCCTCTCATTCTTAGTCTCAGTTCTTTTCTTCAGGATGATAGCTACCCCATCATGATGTTGGCTGTCAACCCTACCTGAGCAAAGTACTGTCTCCATTGTATTGGTCTTGTGTCTGCCAGATCCTGCCCATCTGCTCTTACTGATGCCAAGCATGTGCAAGTTGTAGCACCTCATTTCAGATGTTACTTGGGCCGATTTGCCTGTCTTGTACATTCTGGAAACCAGTCTTGATTTCCATCTTTCAGGATTTCCATCTTCCTGTCAGTAGCCAGCTTTCGTTACTGCCATTCCTGCAAGTATCTTTTGATGACTCTAGAGGCCAGTCCCACACAGTAGTGTTAATTTCCTCTGTTGCTGTTCCATGACAGTCATAGACAAATGCTAGATTTAGTGAGCAAATGCAGACATTTACTGAAACATTCAAACTGTCAGTGTACACGTAGTGATCATTTTGAAATTTTGCTCATCAGTATACATTACTCACATTCTCTTTCCCCTTGTAGAGAGACTTGAGATCGTCAGCTTCTTTAATAATGCAACAGCAAATGGAGGGCAGATTGTAACAGTACATGGAGAGAGAATTGAACTTAAGTGTGAAGTGAACAAAGATGGAGCTACAGCAAGATGGCTGAAGGATGATAAGGAGGTGTCTAACACTGATAATGTTACCATGACGCAGAATGGTAAAGAGTTTATTCTGACAATCAAACAAGCTCAGAGGTCAGACCATGGCACTTACACCTGTGAAATAACATCACCTGGTGAAAAGGCCACATGTTCTGCTGATATCACTGTGCAAGGTAAACTTCTGTTTGTGTGTACAATGAATGTCACAATTGGTGTAATGTTAATATCATGACTGATTCTTTCATCGTTTTTGCACATCAAAACCCTTAATCACACAGAATGCATTTAAAATAAAGCAAAGACAAGCATAAAATGTAATTTAAATTAACCTTTTTAAACTTTTGAAATCTGTAAAAAAAAAAAAAAAGATAAAGAAAAAAAGAATGCCAAATGCCAAACAGACCAATGTATTTTGAGAACTAAGCAAAGAAAATAAGTATTATCTTCAGAAATAACAGTTATCATCCATTTGACATCGATATCCATTCCAATAATTGTCTTTCAAAAAAGTTGTCATGGACAAAAAGTTAAAAATGATAAACATAAGATTCAATAGAAAGTAAATCATTACGTATTTAATGTCGGTCAACCATACTGAATTTTATTCTCTGTCCTAGAAAACATTGGACAGTTTTCCGGTAGTTCGTTCAAGCTAAAGCAGGGGGAGCGGAGGACAGATAAGTAGGACAAAGTCGATAACCATTTCATTTCTTTTTAGTGAGTCAACCAAAGAACTTGCTGACAAAATCAGTGTTTAAATTGTTTGAGAGATGAAGCACTGACCTCGGTGCCTAAACATGGCATACAGCCGGTGACACCCCTCACAAATATAAATATATCTACCTGCGAAAATCAATGAGACTATACAGTCACCTGTTGCTTGCCAAATAGTGATCCCACATTTATCTGTCCTGTTATTTCTCATCCTCTCCTTAACAGCACAGGAAGCAGCGAGACAGAGCATCAACCTGACCAACCCACTAACGGTCAAGACAGCAGTGGCACAGTTCCCAGGTAAGTCTTTCTGTCGGTGAGTGTTGGTGTGGCAGTAGTCTGCTTGTAAAGGAATCAGGAAAAGTAATTGGAGGGGTGTGCGACCACAATGAAGTCGGTCAATGAAAATGCTGGCTAGGCAGCCAAACCACAGACTGAAAGCAAACAATGCATGACCTCATCAAAGGTGCTGCCCGTGTGCCAACACCTTTGCTGACAAAATCAGTGTTTAAATTGTTTGAGAGATGAAGCACTGACCTCGGTGCCTAAACATGGCGTACAGCTGTTCAAGGGGATCTGTTTCCAGTTATGGCTGGTATCAGTAGCGGCTCTAGCTTGCATGGTGCCCGGTTTGAGACAGAGATGGAAGGCCTAAAGGCAGTGGCATTACCAGGATATCATAGTGTATACTACATTGCAACTTCGCAACTTCTAATTTGATGCTATCAAAACTGTGAAAACACAGACACTTAAACTGGAGAGCTGAAGACTTCAAAGCACCAGCTGGACAGGAACATATTTTCAGCGTCTACGGTAGCCTACTTTAGACGGAATTAGAAAGAAATTGTGCTTTACAATCAAGTAATCTCTGTTGGTCTTTCCGAATTTCCCAAATCAACAAGCCAGTGTAGACTACGCTTCGCCTTTCCTCTTAAACATTATCATGTTACGTACATTGCGATCTAGGCATAAGATTAGCCGGTGGTACGGAGTCACATCATAACTGGGGGTCAAACATTAATTCCAAATGAATGGGTATGAGCTCCCTTGTTTACCAGTGAGAGCGGGTTTCTGCTTATTCTCCTCCAGAGTTTATATGGATGAGCTAAAGGAAGGCCGGTGACACCCCTCACAAACATGAATATATCTACCTGCAAAAATCAATGAGACTATATATTAGAAGCGAGCTGGGTTACCACTGCAATGATGAACTTCTCTCTCTGTCCTTTGGCATAACATGGGTACCACTTTACAATAAGACTACTCTCATAAAGGGTTTGTGAATGGTTTATAATTAGTTTATTAATTAGGTTGTGAATAATTTGTGAGTCATTAATAAGCTGCTATAAATGTTAGATAAAACGCGCAACAGTCACCTGTTGCTTGCCAAATAGTGATCCCACATTTATCTGTCCTGTTATTTCTCATCCTCTCCTTAACAGCACAGGAAGCAGCGAGACAGAGCATCAACCTGACCAACCCACTAACGGTCAAGACAGCAGTGGCACAGTTCCCAGGTAAGTCTTTCTGTCGGTGAGTGTTGGTGTGGCAGTAGTCTGCTTGTAAAGGAATCAGGAAAAGTAATTGGAGGGGTGTGCGACCACAATGAAGTCGGTCAATGAAAATGCTGGCTAGGCAGCCAAACCACAGACTGAAAGCAAACAATGCATGACCTCATCAAAGGTGCTGCCCGTGTGCCAACACCTTTGCTGACAAAATCAGTGTTTAAATTGTTTGAGAGATGAAGCACTGACCTCGGTGCCTAAACATGGCGTACAGCTGTTCAAGGGGATCTGTTTCCAGTTATGGCTGGTATCAGTAGCGGCTCTAGCTTGCATGGTGCCCGGTTTGAGACAGAGATGGAAGGCCTAAAGGCAGTGGCATTACCAGGATATCATAGTGTATACTACATTGCAACTTCGCAACTTCTAATTTGATGCTATCAAAACTGTGAAAACACAGACACTTAAACTGGAGAGCTGAAGACTTCAAAGCACCAGCTGGACAGGAACATATTTTCAGCGTCTACGGTAGCCTACTTTAGACGGAATTAGAAAGAAATTGTGCTTTACAATCAAGTAATCTCTGTTGGTCTTTCCGAATTTCCCAAATCAACAAGCCAGTGTAGACTACGCTTCGCCTTTCCTCTTAAACATTATCATGTTACGTACATTGCGATCTAGGCATAAGATTAGCCGGTGGTACGGAGTCACATCATAACTGGGGGTCAAACATTAATTCCAAATGAATGGGTATGAGCTCCCTTGTTTACCAGTGAGAGCGGGTTTCTGCTTATTCTCCTCCAGAGTTTATATGGATGAGCTAAAGGAAGGCCGGTGACACCCCTCACAAACATGAATATATCTACCTGCAAAAATCAATGAGACTATATATTAGAAGCGAGCTGGGTTACCACTGCAATGATGAACTTCTCTCTCTGTCCTTTGGCATAACATGGGTACCACTTTACAATAAGACTACTCTCATAAAGGGTTTGTGAATGGTTTCTAATTAGTTTATTAATTAGGTTGTGAATAATTTGTGAGTCATTAATAAGCTGCTATAAATGTTAGATAAAACGCGCAACAGTCACCTGTTGCTTGCCAAATAGTGATCCCACATTTATCTGTCCTGTTATTTCTCATCCTCTCCTTAACAGCACAGGAAGCAGCGAGACAGAGCATCAACCTGACCAACCCACTAACGGTCAAGACAGCAGTGGCACAGTTCCCAGGTAAGTCTTTCTGTCGGTGAGTGTTGGTGTGGCAGTAGTCTGCTTGTAAAGGAATCAGGAAAAGTAATTGGAGGGGTGTGCGACCACAATGAAGTCGGTCAATGAAAATGCTGGCTAGGCAGCCAAACCACAGACTGAAAGCAAACAATGCATGACCTCATCAAAGGTGCTGCCCGTGTGCCAACACCTTTGCTGACAAAATCAGTGTTTAAATTGTTTGAGAGATGAAGCACTGACCTCGGTGCCTAAACATGGCGTACAGCTGTTCAAGGGGATCTGTTTCCAGTTATGGCTGGTATCAGTAGCGGCTCTAGCTTGCATGGTGCCCGGTTTGAGACAGAGATGGAAGGCCTAAAGGCAGTGGCATTACCAGGATATCATAGTGTATACTACATTGCAACTTCGCAACTTCTAATTTGATGCTATCAAAACTGTGAAAACACAGACACTTAAACTGGAGAGCTGAAGACTTCAAAGCACCAGCTGGACAGGAACATATTTTCAGCGTCTACAGTAGCCTACTTTAGACGGAATTAGAAAGAAATTGTGCTTTACAATCAAGTAATCTCTGTTGGTCTTTCCGAATTTCCCAAATCAACAAGCCAGTGTAGACTACGCTTCGCCTTTCCTCTTAAACATTATCATGTTACGTACATTGCGATCTAGGCATAAGATTAGCCGGTGGTACGGAGTCACATCATAACTGGGGGTCAAACATTAATTCCAAATGAATGGGTATGAGCTCCCTTGTTTACCAGTGAGAGCGGGTTTCTGCTTATTCTCCTCCAGAGTTTATATGGATGAGCTAAAGGAAGGCCGGTGACACCCCTCACAAACATGAATATATCTACCTGCAAAAATCAATGAGACTATATATTAGAAGCGAGCTGGGTTACCACTGCAATGATGAACTTCTCTCTCTGTCCTTTGGCATAACATGGGTACCACTTTACAATAAGACTACTCTCATAAAGGGTTTGTGAATGGTTTCTAATTAGTTTATTAATTAGGTTGTGAATAATTTGTGAGTCATTAATAAGCTGCTATAAATGTTAGATAAAACGCGCAACAGTCACCTGTTGCTTGCCAAATAGTGATCCCACATTTATCTGTCCTGTTATTTCTCATCCTCTCCTTAACAGCACAGGAAGCAGCGAGACAGAGCATCAACCTGACCAACCCACTAACGGTCAAGACAGCAGTGGCACAGTTCCCAGGTAAGTCTTTCTGTCGGTGAGTGTTGGTGTGGCAGTAGTCTGCTTGTAAAGGAATCAGGAAAAGTAATTGGAGGGGTGTGCGACCACAATGAAGTCGGTCAATGAAAATGCTGGCTAGGCAGCCAAACCACAGACTGAAAGCAAACAATGCATGACCTCATCAAAGGTGCTGCCCGTGTGCCAACACCTTTGCTGACAAAATCAGTGTTTAAATTGTTTGAGAGATGAAGCACTGACCTCGGTGCCTAAACATGGCGTACAGCTGTTCAAGGGGATCTGTTTCCAGTTATGGCTGGTATCAGTAGCGGCTCTAGCTTGCATGGTGCCCGGTTTGAGACAGAGATGGAAGGCCTAAAGGCAGTGGCATTACCAGGATATCATAGTGTATACTACATTGCAACTTCGCAACTTCTAATTTGATGCTATCAAAACTGTGAAAACACAGACACTTAAACTGGAGAGCTGAAGACTTCAAAGCACCAGCTGGACAGGAACATATTTTCAGCGTCTACGGTAGCCTACTTTAGACGGAATTAGAAAGAAATTGTGCTTTACAATCAAGTAATCTCTGTTGGTCTTTCCGAATTTCCCAAATCAACAAGCCAGTGTAGACTACGCTTCGCCTTTCCTCTTAAACATTATCATGTTACGTACATTGCGATCTAGGCATAAGATTAGCCGGTGGTACGGAGTCACATCATAACTGGGGGTCAAACATTAATTCCAAATGAATGGGTATGAGCTCCCTTGTTTACCAGTGAGAGCGGGTTTCTGCTTATTCTCCTCCAGAGTTTATATGGATGAGCTAAAGGAAGGCCGGTGACACCCCTCACAAACATGAATATATCTACCTGCAAAAATCAATGAGACTATATATTAGAAGCGAGCTGGGTTACCACTGCAATGATGAACTTCTCTCTCTGTCCTTTGGCATAACATGGGTACCACTTTACAATAAGACTACTCTCATAAAGGGTTTGTGAATGGTTTCTAATTAGTTTATTAATTAGGTTGTGAATAATTTGTGAGTCATTAATAAGCTGCTATAAATGTTAGATAAAACGCGCAACAGTCACCTGTTGCTTGCCAAATAGTGATCCCACATTTATCTGTCCTGTTATTTCTCATCCTCTCCTTAACAGCACAGGAAGCAGCGAGACAGAGCATCAACCTGACCAACCCACTAACGGTCAAGACAGCAGTGGCACAGTTCCCAGGTAAGTCTTTCTGTCTGTGAGTGTTGGTGTGGCAGTAGTCTGCTTGTAAAGGAATCAGGAAAAGTAATTGGAGGGGTGTGCGACCACAATGAAGTCGGTCAATGAAAATGCTGGCTAGGCAGCCAAACCACAGACTGAAAGCAAACAATGCATGACCTCATCAAAGGTGCTGCCCGTGTGCCAACACCTTTGCTGACAAAATCAGTGTTTAAATTGTTTGAGAGATGAAGCACTGACCTCGGTGCCTAAACATGGCGTACAGCTGTTCAAGGGGATCTGTTTCCAGTTATGGCTGGTATCAGTAGCGGCTCTAGCTTGCATGGTGCCCGGTTTGAGACAGAGATGGAAGGCCTAAAGGCAGTGGCATTACCAGGATATCATAGTGTATACTACATTGCAACTTCGCAACTTCTAATTTGATGCTATCAAAACTGTGAAAACACAGACACTTAAACTGGAGAGCTGAAGACTTCAAAGCACCAGCTGGACAGGAACATATTTTCAGCGTCTACGGTAGCCTACTTTAGACGGAATTAGAAAGAAATTGTGCTTTACAATCAAGTAATCTCTGTTGGTCTTTCCGAATTTCCCAAATCAACAAGCCAGTGTAGACTACGCTTCGCCTTTCCTCTTAAACATTATCATGTTACGTACATTGCGATCTAGGCATAAGATTAGCCGGTGGTACGGAGTCACATCATAACTGGGGGTCAAACATTAATTCCAAATGAATGGGTATGAGCTCCCTTGTTTACCAGTGAGAGCGGGTTTCTGCTTATTCTCCTCCAGAGTTTATATGGATGAGCTAAAGGAAGGCCGGTGACACCCCTCACAAACATGAATATATCTACCTGCAAAAATCAATGAGACTATATATTAGAAGCGAGCTGGGTTACCACTGCAATGATGAACTTCTCTCTCTGTCCTTTGGCATAACATGGGTACCACTTTACAATAAGACTACTCTCATAAAGGGTTTGTGAATGGTTTCTAATTAGTTTATTAATTAGGTTGTGAATAATTTGTGAGTCATTAATAAGCTGCTATAAATGTTAGATAAAACGCGCAACAGTCACCTGTTGCTTGCCAAATAGTGATCCCACATTTATCTGTCCTGTTATTTCTCATCCTCTCCTTAACAGCACAGGAAGCAGCGAGACAGAGCATCAACCTGACCAACCCACTAACGGTCAAGACAGCAGTGGCACAGTTCCCAGGTAAGTCTTTCTGTCGGTGAGTGTTGGTGTGGCAGTAGTCTGCTTGTAAAGGAATCAGGAAAAGTAATTGGAGGGGTGTGCGACCACAATGAAGTCGGTCAATGAAAATGCTGGCTAGGCAGCCAAACCACAGACTGAAAGCAAACAATGCATGACCTCATCAAAGGTGCTGCCCGTGTGCCAACACCTTTGCTGACAAAATCAGTGTTTAAATTGTTTGAGAGATGAAGCACTGACCTCGGTGCCTAAACATGGCGTACAGCTGTTCAAGGGGATCTGTTTCCAGTTATGGCTGGTATCAGTAGCGGCTCTAGCTTGCATGGTGCCCGGTTTGAGACAGAGATGGAAGGCCTAAAGGCAGTGGCATTACCAGGATATCATAGTGTATACTACATTGCAACTTCGCAACTTCTAATTTGATGCTATCAAAACTGTGAAAACACAGACACTTAAACTGGAGAGCTGAAGACTTCAAAGCACCAGCTGGACAGGAACATATTTTCAGCGTCTACGGTAGCCTACTTTAGACGGAATTAGAAAGAAATTGTGCTTTACAATCAAGTAATCTCTGTTGGTCTTTCCGAATTTCCCAAATCAACAAGCCAGTGTAGACTACGCTTCGCCTTTCCTCTTAAACATTATCATGTTACGTACATTGCGATCTAGGCATAAGATTAGCCGGTGGTACGGAGTCACATCATAACTGGGGGTCAAACATTAATTCCAAATGAATGGGTATGAGCTCCCTTGTTTACCAGTGAGAGCGGGTTTCTGCTTATTCTCCTCCAGAGTTTATATGGATGAGCTAAAGGAAGGCCGGTGACACCCCTCACAAACATGAATATATCTACCTGCAAAAATCAATGAGACTATATATTAGAAGCGAGCTGGGTTACCACTGCAATGATGAACTTCTCTCTCTGTCCTTTGGCATAACATGGGTACCACTTTACAATAAGACTACTCTCATAAAGGGTTTGTGAATGGTTTCTAATTAGTTTATTAATTAGGTTGTGAATAATTTGTGAGTCATTAATAAGCTGCTATAAATGTTAGATAAAACGCGCAACAGTCACCTGTTGCTTGCCAAATAGTGATCCCACATTTATCTGTCCTGTTATTTCTCATCCTCTCCTTAACAGCACAGGAAGCAGCGAGACAGAGCATCAACCTGACCAACCCACTAACGGTCAAGACAGCAGTGGCACAGTTCCCAGGTAAGTCTTTCTGTCGGTGAGTGTTGGTGTGGCAGTAGTCTGCTTGTAAAGGAATCAGGAAAAGTAATTGGAGGGGTGTGCGACCACAATGAAGTCGGTCAATGAAAATGCTGGCTAGGCAGCCAAACCACAGACTGAAAGCAAACAATGCATGACCTCATCAAAGGTGCTGCCCGTGTGCCAACACCTTTGCTGACAAAATCAGTGTTTAAATTGTTTGAGAGATGAAGCACTGACCTCGGTGCCTAAACATGGCGTACAGCTGTTCAAGGGGATCTGTTTCCAGTTATGGCTGGTATCAGTAGCGGCTCTAGCTTGCATGGTGCCCGGTTTGAGACAGAGATGGAAGGCCTAAAGGCAGTGGCATTACCAGGATATCATAGTGTATACTACATTGCAACTTCGCAACTTCTAATTTGATGCTATCAAAACTGTGAAAACACAGACACTTAAACTGGAGAGCTGAAGACTTCAAAGCACCAGCTGGACAGGAACATATTTTCAGCGTCTACGGTAGCCTACTTTAGACGGAATTAGAAAGAAATTGTGCTTTACAATCAAGTAATCTCTGTTGGTCTTTCCGAATTTCCCAAATCAACAAGCCAGTGTAGACTACGCTTCGCCTTTCCTCTTAAACATTATCATGTTACGTACATTGCGATCTAGGCATAAGATTAGCCGGTGGTACGGAGTCACATCATAACTGGGGGTCAAACATTAATTCCAAATGAATGGGTATGAGCTCCCTTGTTTACCAGTGAGAGCGGGTTTCTGCTTATTCTCCTCCAGAGTTTATATGGATGAGCTAAAGGAAGGCCGGTGACACCCCTCACAAACATGAATATATCTACCTGCAAAAATCAATGAGACTATATATTAGAAGCGAGCTGGGTTACCACTGCAATGATGAACTTCTCTCTCTGTCCTTTGGCATAACATGGGTACCACTTTACAATAAGACTACTCTCATAAAGGGTTTGTGAATGGTTTATAATTAGTTTATTAATTAGGTTGTGAATAATTTGTGAGTCATTAATAAGCTGCTATAAATGTTAGATAAAACGCGCAACAGTCACCTGTTGCTTGCCAAATAGTGATCCCACATTTATCTGTCCTGTTATTTCTCATCCTCTCCTTAACAGCACAGGAAGCAGCGAGACAGAGCATCAACCTGACCAACCCACTAACGGTCAAGACAGCAGTGGCACAGTTCCCAGGTAAGTCTTTCTGTCGGTGAGTGTTGGTGTGGCAGTAGTCTGCTTGTAAAGGAATCAGGAAAAGTAATTGGAGGGGTGTGCGACCACAATGAAGTCGGTCAATGAAAATGCTGGCTAGGCAGCCAAACCACAGACTGAAAGCAAACAATGCATGACCTCATCAAAGGTGCTGCCCGTGTGCCAACACCTTTGCTGACAAAATCAGTGTTTAAATTGTTTGAGAGATGAAGCACTGACCTCGGTGCCTAAACATGGCGTACAGCTGTTCAAGGGGATCTGTTTCCAGTTATGGCTGGTATCAGTAGCGGCTCTAGCTTGCATGGTGCCCGGTTTGAGACAGAGATGGAAGGCCTAAAGGCAGTGGCATTACCAGGATATCATAGTGTATACTACATTGCAACTTCGCAACTTCTAATTTGATGCTATCAAAACTGTGAAAACACAGACACTTAAACTGGAGAGCTGAAGACTTCAAAGCACCAGCTGGACAGGAACATATTTTCAGCGTCTACGGTAGCCTACTTTAGACGGAATTAGAAAGAAATTGTGCTTTACAATCAAGTAATCTCTGTTGGTCTTTCCGAATTTCCCAAATCAACAAGCCAGTGTAGACTACGCTTCGCCTTTCCTCTTAAACATTATCATGTTACGTACATTGCGATCTAGGCATAAGATTAGCCGGTGGTATGGAGTCACATCATAACTGGGGGTCAAACATTAATTCCAAATGAATGGGTATGAGCTCCCTTGTTTACCAGTGAGAGCGGGTTTCTGCTTATTCTCCTCCAGAGTTTATATGGATGAGCTAAAGGAAGGCCGGTGACACCCCTCACAAACATGAATATATCTACCTGCAAAAATCAATGAGACTATATATTAGAAGCGAGCTGGGTTACCACTGCAATGATGAACTTCTCTCTCTGTCCTTTGGCATAACATGGGTACCACTTTACAATAAGACTACTCTCATAAAGGGTTTGTGAATGGTTTCTAATTAGTTTATTAATTAGGTTGTGAATAATTTGTGAGTCATTAATAAGCTGCTATAAATGTTAGATAAAACGCGCAACAGTCACCTGTTGCTTGCCAAATAGTGATCCCACATTTATCTGTCCTGTTATTTCTCATCCTCTCCTTAACAGCACAGGAAGCAGCGAGACAGAGCATCAACCTGACCAACCCACTAACGGTCAAGACAGCAGTGGCACAGTTCCCAGGTAAGTCTTTCTGTCGGTGAGTGTTGGTGTGGCAGTAGTCTGCTTGTAAAGGAATCAGGAAAAGTAATTGGAGGGGTGTGCGACCACAATGAAGTCGGTCAATGAAAATGCTGGCTAGGCAGCCAAACCACAGACTGAAAGCAAACAATGCATGACCTCATCAAAGGTGCTGCCCGTGTGCCAACACCTTTGCTGACAAAATCAGTGTTTAAATTGTTTGAGAGATGAAGCACTGACCTCGGTGCCTAAACATGGCGTACAGCTGTTCAAGGGGATCTGTTTCCAGTTATGGCTGGTATCAGTAGCGGCTCTAGCTTGCATGGTGCCCGGTTTGAGACAGAGATGGAAGGCCTAAAGGCAGTGGCATTACCAGGATATCATAGTGTATACTACATTGCAACTTCGCAACTTCTAATTTGATGCTATCAAAACTGTGAAAACACAGACACTTAAACTGGAGAGCTGAAGACTTCAAAGCACCAGCTGGACAGGAACATATTTTCAGCGTCTACGGTAGCCTACTTTAGACGGAATTAGAAAGAAATTGTGCTTTACAATCAAGTAATCTCTGTTGGTCTTTCCGAATTTCCCAAATCAACAAGCCAGTGTAGACTACGCTTCGCCTTTCCTCTTAAACATTATCATGTTACGTACATTGCGATCTAGGCATAAGATTAGCCGGTGGTACGGAGTCACATCATAACTGGGGGTCAAACATTAATTCCAAATGAATGGGTATGAGCTCCCTTGTTTACCAGTGAGAGCGGGTTTCTGCTTATTCTCCTCCAGAGTTTATATGGATGAGCTAAAGGAAGGCCGGTGACACCCCTCACAAACATGAATATATCTACCTGCAAAAATCAATGAGACTATATATTAGAAGCGAGCTGGGTTACCACTGCAATGATGAACTTCTCTCTCTGTTCTTTGGCATAACATGGGTACCACTTTACAATAAGACTACTTTCATAAAGGGTTTGTGAATGGTTTATAATTAGTTTATTAATTAGGTTGTGAATAATTTGTGAGTCATTAATAAGCTGCTATAAATGTTAGATAAAACGCGCAACAGTCACCTGTTGCTTGCCAAATAGTGATCCCACATTTATCTGTCCTGTTATTTCTCATCCTCTCCTTAACAGCACAGGAAGCAGCGAGACAGAGCATCAACCTGACCAACCCACTAACGGTCAAGACAGCAGTGGCACAGTTCCCAGGTAAGTCTTTCTGTCGGTGAGTGTTGGTGTGGCAGTAGTCTGCTTGTAAAGGAATCAGGAAAAGTAATTGGAGGGGTGTGCGACCACAATGAAGTCGGTCAATGAAAATGCTGGCTAGGCAGCCAAACCACAGACTGAAAGCAAACAATGCATGACCTCATCAAAGGTGCTGCCCGTGTGCCAACACCTTTGCTGACAAAATCAGTGTTTAAATTGTTTGAGAGATGAAGCACTGACCTCGGTGCCTAAACATGGCGTACAGCTGTTCAAGGGGATCTGTTTCCAGTTATGGCTGGTATCAGTAGCGGCTCTAGCTTGCATGGTGCCCGGTTTGAGACAGAGATGGAAGGCCTAAAGGCAGTGGCATTACCAGGATATCATAGTGTATACTACATTGCAACTTCGCAACTTCTAATTTGATGCTATCAAAACTGTGAAAACACAGACACTTAAACTGGAGAGCTGAAGACTTCAAAGCACCAGCTGGACAGGAACATATTTTCAGCGTCTACGGTAGCCTACTTTAGACGGAATTAGAAAGAAATTGTGCTTTACAATCAAGTAATCTCTGTTGGTCTTTCCGAATTTCCCAAATCAACAAGCCAGTGTAGACTACGCTTCGCCTTTCCTCTTAAACATTATCATGTTACGTACATTGCGATCTAGGCATAAGATTAGCCGGTGGTACGGAGTCACATCATAACTGGGGGTCAAACATTAATTCCAAATGAATGGGTATGAGCTCCCTTGTTTACCAGTGAGAGCGGGTTTCTGCTTATTCTCCTCCAGAGTTTATATGGATGAGCTAAAGGAAGGCCGGTGACACCCCTCACAAACATGAATATATCTACCTGCAAAAATCAATGAGACTATATATTAGAAGCGAGCTGGGTTACCACTGCAATGATGAACTTCTCTCTCTGTTCTTTGGCATAACATGGGTACCACTTTACAATAAGACTACTTTCATAAAGGGTTTGTGAATGGTTTATAATTAGTTTATTAATTAGGTTGTGAATAATTTGTGAGTCATTAATAAGCTGCTATAAATGTTAGATAAAACGCGCAACAGTCACCTGTTGCTTGCCAAATAGTGATCCCACATTTATCTGTCCTGTTATTTCTCATCCTCTCCTTAACAGCACAGGAAGCAGCGAGACAGAGCATCAACCTGACCAACCCACTAACGGTCAAGACAGCAGTGGCACAGTTCCCAGGTAAGTCTTTCTGTCGGTGAGTGTTGGTGTGGCAGTAGTCTGCTTGTAAAGGAATCAGGAAAAGTAATTGGAGGGGTGTGCGACCACAATGAAGTCGGTCAATGAAAATGCTGGCTAGGCAGCCAAACCACAGACTGAAAGCAAACAATGCATGACCTCATCAAAGGTGCTGCCCGTGTGCCAACACCTTTGCTGACAAAATCAGTGTTTAAATTGTTTGAGAGATGAAGCACTGACCTCGGTGCCTAAACATGGCGTACAGCTGTTCAAGGGGATCTGTTTCCAGTTATGGCTGGTATCAGTAGCGGCTCTAGCTTGCATGGTGCCCGGTTTGAGACAGAGATGGAAGGCCTAAAGGCAGTGGCATTACCAGGATATCATAGTGTATACTACATTGCAACTTCGCAACTTCTAATTTGATGCTATCAAAACTGTGAAAACACAGACACTTAAACTGGAGAGCTGAAGACTTCAAAGCACCAGCTGGACAGGAACATATTTTCAGCGTCTACGGTAGCCTACTTTAGACGGAATTAGAAAGAAATTGTGCTTTACAATCAAGTAATCTCTGTTGGTCTTTCCGAATTTCCCAAATCAACAAGCCAGTGTAGACTACGCTTCGCCTTTCCTCTTAAACATTATCATGTTACGTACATTGCGATCTAGGCATAAGATTAGCCGGTGGTACGGAGTCACATCATAACTGGGGGTCAAACATTAATTCCAAATGAATGGGTATGAGCTCCCTTGTTTACCAGTGAGAGCGGGTTTCTGCTTATTCTCCTCCAGAGTTTATATGGATGAGCTAAAGGAAGGCCGGTGACACCCCTCACAAACATGAATATATCTACCTGCAAAAATCAATGAGACTATATATTAGAAGCGAGCTGGGTTACCACTGCAATGATGAACTTCTCTCTCTGTCCTTTGGCATAACATGGGTACCACTTTACAGTAAGACTACCGTTGTGAAGCGAGTGCACTAAAGCATTGTAATTATAATCTGATCTGACTGCTGTCTGATCTGTTGTGTGGTTAGGAATAAATTTAAGCAGTTCTAACTGATTGATTATAATGTCACTTTAACAAAGGAAAACACAAACAAACAAATAAACAAATAAACAAACACATAAACAAACAAAACCCCCAAACAAAACATTCCTTAGCTGAAATCTTTCTTCACATTTACTGTACTACCAATATGTAAACGAAATTTGAATTTCTTTTTTGTTATCATTGTTCATGTTTTTATTATTATTATTATTATTATTATTATTATTATTATTATTATTATTATTATTATTATTATAAGTGATAGCTGGAGTGCAAGAGTGTACAACAATCTATGTGTGAATAAAATAGTATAAACAGATTCCTTTAGCAACAATCTATATATAACCTTTACCCCCCATCCCGTACCCACTTTTCCGCCCATACCCACCCTCTCCCCATCCCCTAACAGGTCTAATAGAACATGCATACACACGTACATTACAGAAACACAAATAATCTTAAACAAATATGAATAAATAACAAGACAGACTCAGTAAGACAAAACAGTATTCCAACACAGGGAAAAATAAAATGAAGGTGAAAAAAATGAAAAATAAGGAAGTGTTTGTAACTTGTTAAAGTACTGAATAAAAAGGTTCTAGTAACAAAAAAAAAAAAATCTATTAGTATTACCTTGGAAAGTGAACATGACTTCCTCTAGTTTTAAGGGTGTTTTCACACCTGAAACTCCAGACCAAGGTCTGAACCAAGGTTCATGTTTTTGTTACATTGTACACATTTGATGTGTTCAGTTTTGGTCTGACATTGCAATTCTGCGAGTGCACTAAAGAATTTTATGTGGGCTGCATCTCCTTACACTTGACATTGATTAGTTTGTAGACGGGCATATATCTGAGGTCGGCGTGTTGTCCATCCAATGGATATGCTTTTCAGTTTGAATGGAGAAAAATGAATGGACAGATTTATTTTGTTTCCACTATATACTTATTATTATGGCATAGCTACGAGCAGCACCAACTTCAAGCACAGTACTTTAGACTAGTTCAAATTTGTCAAATTAAAGTCCTTGTCATGCAAAAATGATATTGTCGCCAACAGGTCAGGAGGCAATTAAATTAATTTAAATAATTTACAGTTAAATACTTTGTCTCCTCCTCTCCCCATGTGCTACCACAGATACTTTTTCATTTCTCTTATGGTTCTCTGTCAGGCAAGACCAAAGCAGGGGACGCAAGTGTGGGCAAAACAGGATTTTAATCAAATAGATAAACAAAAAGAGCTTTACAAAGCCAAAAGGAGAGTATGCATGAATATATTCAATATATATTCAAGTCAGCATGAATATAAAACATGCAACAAACAGACGGACCGGCTCAGAGGACACAGGGAAGTGTAGACTTCGCACTGACTGATCCGACGGAGGGGTTTAAATAGGGAGAGGCGTGATGGGAAAACTAAGTGAAGGCAGGTGTGCGGGATGAGAGATCAGGCCGGTGATTAGTAGACCGGCGACGCTGATCGCGGAATGGCTGAGACTGGCGAGGGAGGAGGCGAGGTCGTTACATTCTCTCTCTTCTTCTATTGTATAAAGGGTGACAATAGCCTGCCTCAACTTCCTGTAAGTGGTCTGAAAGTCCAAAGTTCGCCTTTAACAAAGCTGACAGGGAGCGTGTAACATTTACCCTTAAGTATCTGA
The DNA here is from genome assembly GCF_902362185.1 of Chanos chanos. NCBI lineage: Eukaryota > Metazoa > Chordata > Actinopteri > Gonorynchiformes > Chanidae > Chanos > Chanos chanos. The sequence goes on along the minus strand of NC_044503.1, from coordinate 31,125,329 downwards.
AGCTGGAACTATTAATGTAAATCAGACTGTTGAAGCAGATGTACTTTGCATTTATATATTGTAAATAATTTTAGAACACACTTCCTGAAAAGAGCTGCTAGTCAATGTCGGAACAATCGGAGGGGCAGAACGTAGTAGAGCACTACTTGTAAACTCTAATTGTGTATACTAATAACAAACACTCTTTGCAAATAATAGATTTTAAATGCTATTTTAGAAACAATTTGCATGATATTCAGTTAGTGACCTGTCACCTGATGACAGTTGAAAATGGTCAAATTTAAATGTGAAATAGTGTGACTAATAATATGATGTGAAAAAATAGAACCTTCAAAGAGAAAGAGTGCTGTCTCTTAACTATATACAGATATACAGGATTACTGCTTTCTCTGAGGTGTTAGTCTTACTTTTGCATTTTTTTTTTATCTTTTGATTTTTTTTTTTTTTTGGTCTCCGGCAGACCAAAGTTTAATGATCGTTTTCCTGAAGGGAGTAAGTCCACAAGAGGCCATCAGAAGATAAAACACTTCACCATGTGCTGTGGAAAAACTCTGAATGCTCATGAGGATTTCAAGAAACAACTCCATGAACAAATACAGTGTCTGACTGAGGAGTCCCCACAGGAAGAGTGTGACTTCATTCTGGCATTCTGTCCAGTTGTCTCACGTGCTGGAACAGACATTGAAGCAGCACTTACGAAAATTCCAGGTACATTTTCATACTCTTCCCACTGTGTAGTTGCCACTGGAGGAGAGACGTTTAACTTTGCAGTAGGTTAACTAATATAAATTGGACATTATGGAACATATAAAACTGCAAAGAGTAATTGAAATCTATCTTTTGTACTATATTAATATTCCCTTGTATCACGGTATTGGTATAACTATGTGGTGAGGATAAGAATGCAATGTGTTCATCACAGTGTGTTCAAGTATGAATGAGAATACTTATACACCAAATGATATAGCCTTTAGAACACTCTTGGTAAATTCCTTTAAATTCCCTTAATGTGAAAATGATTTTCTTTCTTTCTCATAGAGACTAAGCCTGTTATTCTAGTGGTGCTCCACCACACTTTTAAACCAGACGCAGTTATACCAGACAGTTGGAAATGTGTGGATCAGAGAAATGTATTCTCTGTTGTTGACTGTCTTTATCATGAGGACCACGGATTACTGAGATGTCAAAAGAACAGTGACGCTCTCCATTATTGTGTGCAACAGGTTTGGAAGGTTAAACAATACTCTTCAGTTGTAGGTGTATTTCAGACAATGGAAGCTACAAATAATTAAATTATTAATTGAGCTGAATCGAATTGAGATTCATTGAATTGATTTCAATAAATTCATGGTTCTTCTGCTGCAACACTAAGACCTGACTTAGAAATGTTCCTTGCAGTTGATTGAAGAATACTGTATTCCTAAGGAGGAGGATAAGAACCAGAAGACTGGGGGAGTTTCATCGTAAGTATAGAAATGCAATGATAACATTTCGATCCAGAAACTTTTTTGACAGGGAAGACACAAGTGACATGTACGTTACCTCTGTCCTCTAGTCTTGATCACAAATCAATCTCAGTCCTCAATAAATTCAATCTTAAATTTCTAATCGAAATTATAGCACTAATATTCAGTAGTATGAATCAGTTGGCCTCAGTCAACATTTGCATGATATGAGAACAGAGAACAGTGTGAAAATACACAAACATTTACTGATGTATAAATAAGACAATTAACAGTTACTGAAATGGACTGAGAAGTAAAGGAGAAACCAAGGCCATTTCACTCTAACTTGAATAACTTTGCAAATCAAAGGCTATAGGGATGTATTTGTCTAAGAGAAGTGTCACCCAGTCAAATATTGGCAAAACAGATTAGCTTTCATGTTAACCTCCTTAGAGCTCTTGTTTCAGTGTATTGTATGTTTAAGATAAAGCTGTCTCATAACATACAGACCAAGTAGCAACATTACAAAGTGACAAAGAGCAATGAGACAGTTTGACTTTAATCACATCTTTTTACACCTTGCTCTACAGCATTGTTTGCCTGGCTACAGTAAATTAGTAGTGTATGCAAGAGATAAAAATCTGACTCTGTTGCCTCTGTCTGCTGTGTACTGACACTGTTAATTGTATTTTTTTTTTCAATAATCTGAGCCATTTTCGATTTAATAATGCTGGATTTTACATAAACTAAACAACTGACTCAATTCAGTTGTTTAGAACAGCACATTCAGAAAATCATGAAGACATGGTATACATTAGGCCTATATCTAAATTATAATTCTCTCTGGCACAAGTATCTGAACCCTGATAAATAGTGCTTAAATTTATCAGACTGTCAGAGCTGTGGTTTGATTTACAATACCTGAAACATTAAACAAGACATGACACGGCTATAGTATTAACATGAATTAAACAAATAATTAGCTGATGAGAGTTACTCACTGTCTTTAATATAGTGCTAATGTAGGCAAACTGACAGTATCCTCAAATCTGAGATTTGGATATTCACACCATATACCATATGACCTTGTCTATGAAATCTCTAAAGTGTTTGATCAGTGATGGTTTCATGTATGTGCAGTGACAGCAGTTTTTTAAAGCCTTAATAGTGAACACACCCCAAATTCAGTCTTTAGTCTTTTTAACTAAATGTGAAATCATCTTTTCACAATACAATAAAAAAATGTCCTATACACTGAATTTTCTATTTCAGATTTGTGAAAATGCTGCGCCACTTTTTTTGTTGTTTTTGTTGTTCGTTGTGTGGAAAACAAAGTGCTGAATATGTGACGAAGCTTTCACCTGAAGAAATGCATTAATCCTTCTACACATCCCTACAAATCAAACAATCCATGTGTTCAATAGTAGCTCAGATATGTGCGTCTAGTGAGAAAGAATACACTTAGTATAACTGGCTGGGCATGGCATGCTTGCCATATTAATAAACAACAGGTACTAGAAAATACTAAAAATACTGAAAATAAAATATATTTGCTTGCTTTGGTTGAAATAGTAAGGGATGTACATTCTGAGGAAAATTAGTGTTGTTTAAGTTCGAGAGAGCTGTTAATCTCAGTTATAGTTTTCCTAGCCACATGAAGTTTTAGCTGGTGAGCCAAAAGCCAACTGGCCTTGTCACCATACCCATCATAGTTGCCACAAGAGTGTAGTAACAACCTCTCAGCTGCACCTATAGATAAAAAATCAAATTCTGCCTGAAGGTTGGGGCACCGTTTATAGAGCTAAGGAAAAGGATTCAAAACATACTGATGGTCGAGGCTAAGAATGGCACAGGAAAGTTCCTCCTGTCTAGCTTTCCTTGTTTTATTTTGATGTGAAGAGTATGAAATAATTTTACCTCTAATATAAGCTTTGAGAGTCTCGTAATAAAGAGTAAGATGTGCTATCTGTCTTATTTAAAATCTGGAAATTGTTAACTGACATAGAAATGAGCTTGCAGAAGGCTGTATTGGATAGAAGTATTGAGTGTCCAAGAGGGGCGGTTTGTATGATGGGCGGAGAATGACCTGAAATGACAATAAGTAAATATTCAGAGTTTGTGACCCTTGGGAGTAGAGAACCATCAACATAAAAGTTGTTGGTGTGGGAGTACATATGGTGGACATGGGAGATCAGCGTACCCATGCTGGGTCATAAACTCAGAAAAAAAATTGACATGGCAAAGGGCACCCTAGTTCATGCACTGGAGCGGTCCAGCACAGGGTCAATAACGCAATTTAAGTCCCCACCAAATATTAATGAGCATGTTTAAAGCCAGGATCTGCATCATCAGGTTATTAGTGAATTCCACATTAACAAAGTTAGGAGTGTAAACATTTACCAGGAGAACAGGAGTGTGGTTAATGGAGCCCACAATAGTGAGATATCTTCCATTTCTATCAGAAATTACCTTATCCATGGAGAAGTGTATTTTTATGATGGATTAAGATAGCTAATCCCCTAGCTCTGCAATCAAAAATGGAATCGAAATACTGACTGGCCCAGGGGGGTTTGAGTCTATGTTGATCCTTAATGCACAAATGGGTCTTCTAGAGAAAAGTACCCAGCAGGGCGAGATCAAGAACCATGGGTAAAAGCAAAAGTACAAATAGAGAAAACAAAGGGAAAAAAATAAAAGAAATAACAAACATGTAAGAAGACAGACAAGACCAAGTCAAAATAGGGGAAACTGCACGTAAACCCCACACCTCATTTTCTGATGCATCCAAACAAGTTAAACATATGACCTCTCCTGGTTGGAGAAGCTCCCAAATATAAAATACAAGAGAATAATTAATTGCAAAAGACACAATTCTATTGTAAATAATTTTAGAACACACTTCCTGAATAGAGCTGCTAGTCATTGTCGGAACAATTGGGGGGGCAGATAGCGCGCTCTACTCAGAAAAGTAGTAGAACACTACTTGTAAACTCTAATTGTGTATACTAATAACAAACACTCTTTGCAAATAATAGATTTTAAATGCTATTTTAGAAACAATTTGCATGATATTCAGTTAGTGACCTGTCACCTGATGACAGTTGAAAATGGTCAAATTTAAATGTGAAATAGTGTGACTAATAATATGATGTGAAAAAATAGAACCTTAAAAGAGAAAGAGTGCTGTCTCTTAACTATATACAGATATACAGGATTATTGCTTTCTCTGAGGTGTTAGTCTTACTTTTGCATTTTTTTTTTATCTTTTGATTTTTTTTTTTATCTTTTTATGCTGATATAACTGGTTCTACAACAATTTTTCTTTTCAGTACAATAATATTGTGTTTACACGTAACGACCTCAATCGAAAGTGCGATGAAAACAAGAAAAAAAAAACAAAACATAGCAATTAACAGTTACAAAATATCAATAAGATGGCCATTGAGTAACTGCTTTCTTTCTGTCTGTTTTGAATTCTAGGAGAAAAGAGGAGAGAACAAAACAAAAGGAAAAGAAAAGAAAAGAAAAGGACAAAAAAAAAATAGAAAAAAAACAGGGCAGGACAAAGCTGAATGATCTTTCTCCTGAAGGGAGTAAGTCCACAAGAGGCCATCAGAAGATAAAACACTTCACCATGTGCTGTGGAGAAACTCTGAATGCTCATGAGGATTTCAAGAAACAACTCCATGAACAAATACAGTGTCTGACTGAGGAGTCCCCACAGGAAGAGTGTGACTTCATTCTGGCATTCTGTCCAGTTGTCTCACGTGCTGGAACAGACATTGAAGCAGCACTTACGAAAATTCCAGGTACATTTTCATACTCTTCCCACTGTGTAGTTGCCACTGGAGGAGAGATGCTTTACTTTGCAGTACGTTAACTAATATAAATTGGACATTATGGAACATATAAAACTGCAAAGAGTAATTGAAATCTATCTTTTGTACTATATTAATATTCCCTTGTATCACGGTATTGGTATAACTATGTGGTGAGGATAAGAATGCAATGTGTTCATCACAGTGTGTTCAAGTATGAATGAGAATACTTATACACCAAATGATATAGCCTTTAGAACACTCTTGGTAAATTCCTTTAAATTCCCTTAATGTGAAAATGATTTTCTTTCTTTCTCATAGAGACTAAGCCTGTTATTCTAGTGGTGCTCCACCACACTTTTAAACCAGACGCAGTTATACCAGACAGTTGGAAATGTGTGGATCAGAGAAATGTATTCTCTGTTGTTGACTGTCTTTATCATGAGGACCACGGATTACTGAGATGTCAAAAGAACAGTGACGCTCTCCATTACTGTGTGCAACAGGTTTGGAAGGTTAAACAATACTCTTCAGTTGTAGGTGTATTTCAGACAATGGAAGCTACAAATAATTAAATTATTAATTGAGTTGAATTGAACTGAAATGAATTGAATTGGTTTCAATAAATTCATGGTTCTTCTGCTGCAACACTTTAAGACCTGACTGAGAAATGTTCCTTGCAGTTGACTGAAAAATACTGTATTCCTACGGAGGAGGATAAGAACCAGAAGACTGAGGGAGTTTCTGAGAACTCAGCACAGTCATCATCGTAAGTAAAGAAACGCAATGATAACATGTCGATCCAGAAACTTTTTTGACTGGGAAGGCACAAGTGACATGTACGTTACCTCTGTCCTCTAGTCTTGATCACAAATCAATCTCAGTCCTCAATAAATTCAATCTTAAATTTCTAATCGAAATTATAGCACTAATATTCAGTAGTATGAATCAGTTGGCCTCAGTCAACATTTGCATGATATGAGAACAGAGAACAGTGTGAAAATACACAAACATTTACTGATGTATAAATAAGACAATTAACAGTTACTGAAATGGACTGAGAAGTAAAGGAGAAACCAAGGCCATTTCACTCTAACTTGAATAACTTTGCAAATCAAAGGCTATAGGGATGTATTTGTCTAAGAGAAGTGTCACCCAGTCAAATATTGGCAAAACAGATTAGCTTTCATGTTAACCTCCTTAGAGCTCTTGTTTCAGTGTATTGTATGTTTAAGATAAAGCTGTCTCATAACATACAGACCAAGTAGCAACATTACAAAGTGACAAAGAGCAATGAGACAGTTTGACTTTAATCACATCTTTTTACACCTTGCTCTACAGCATTGTTTGCCTGGCTACAGTAAATTAGTAGTGTATGCAAGAGATAAAAATCTGACTCTGTTGCCTCTGTCTGCTGTGTACTGACACTGTTAATTGTATTTTTTTTTTCAATAATCTGAGCCATTTTCGATTTAATAATGCTGGATTTTACATAAACTAAACAACTGACTCAATTCAGTTGTTTAGAACAGCACATTCAGAAAATCATGAAGACATGGTATACATTAGGCCTATATCTAAATTATAATTCTCTCTGGCACAAGTATCTGAACCCTGATAAATAGTGCTTAAATTTATCAGACTGTCAGAGCTGTGGTTTGATTTACAATACCTGAAACATTAAACAAGACATGACACGGCTATAGTATTAACATGAATTAAACAAATAATTAGCTGATGAGAGTTACTCACTGTCTTTAATATAGTGCTAATGTAGGCAAACTGACAGTATCCTCAAATCTGAGATTTGGATATTCACACCATATACCATATGACCTTGTCTATGAAATCTCTAAAGTGTTTGATCAGTGATGGTTTCATGTATGTGCAGTGACAGCAGTTTTTTAAAGCCTTAATAGTGAACACACCCCAAATTCAGTCTTTAGTCTTTTTAACTAAATGTGAAATCATCTTTTCACAATACAATAAAAAAATGTCCTATACACTGAATTTTCTATTTCAGATTTGTGAAAATGCTGCGCCACTTTTTTTGTTGTTTTTGTTGTTCGTTGTGTGGAAAACAAAGTGCTGAATATGTGACGAAGCTTTCACCTGAAGAAATGCATTAATCCTTCTACACATCCCTACAAATCAAACAATCCATGTGTTCAATAGTAGCTCAGATATGTGCGTCTAGTGAGAAAGAATACACTTAGTATAACTGGCTGGGCATGGCATGCTTGCCATATTAATAAACAACAGGTACTAGAAAATACTAAAAATACTGAAAATAAAATATATTTGCTTGCTTTGGTTGAAATAGTAAGGGATGTACATTAGTGCTGTTTATGTCTCATTGCTCATTGTTTGTCTCACTGCATGTGAACTGAGCTCATGTAAAAGCAAATAATGATAAATTGGATACAGTTGTTGTTGTTACAGTTGATTTATATGATTTGTGTTAAACTGATAAGAATTTTGAATTATTCAGCTTTTACTCTTAATATTTTGATTAATTTAGGATCAGTTTGGGTATAACTAACTGCTGTGAAGATTTATTTTCACACGCAAGAATGGTTTTTGCATATTTTCCATTCTAAGCTCCTAGAGTGGTTCCACATTTACTCTGGAAATGCAAAAAAATGATATTATGGATACAGTAATCAGAATTCAGATATGATGGTCACTCTATCCAAAAGAAAAGTCAAGTATATTTTCAGTCTGACTGCACATTACTCAGCTTACATGACCTGTTTCAGCTTTAAAACGACATGATGTGAAAAGAATTCCTCTAAAATATTTAGAACCCAGCAGCAAGCAGCAACTTTTCACGAAATTAATCAGAAAAATAGTGCCATAACATCATGTAATAAAACAAAATCTTATACCATGGTCTCGTAATATTACTAGCAACCACAAAGAGCAGATCTGTAAACTTATTTCATTAATTTACAAAGATCAGCACATTAAATACACCTGATCTATTGTGTTTGCACTTAATATGATATCAAAACATATTTTTAGACTTTCAGTTGAGTTTATGAATTAAACATAATTATTTCCTATCTCATTTTATTATTATTAAGAGCAAATGCAAGGATGTAAGACCAAAAAACATTTTTCTTAAATCATAAAATTAATCACTGAATATACAAATGTTAATTGGATAGTAATCTGCATGAGAAAAAAAGAATCGATGATAATGATCGTCCGCTTATAGTGATCAATTCAGCGTGGACAGATGTGATTACTATGAGCGGAATTAATGAAAGGGTTTGTGAATGGTTTATAATTAGTTTATTAATTAGCTTGCGAATAATTTATGAGTCATTAATAAGCTGTTATAAATGTTAGATAAAACGTGCAACAGTCACCTGTTGCTTGCCAAATAGTGATCCCACATTTATCTGTCCTGTTATTTCTCATCCTCTCCTTAACAGCACAGGAAGCAGTGAGACAGAGCATCAACCTGACCAACCCACTAACGGTCAAGACAGCAGTGGCACAGTTCCCAGGTAAGTCTTTCTGTCTGTGAGTGTTGGTGTGGCAGTAGTCTGCTTGTAAAGGAATCAGGGAAAGTAATTGGAGGGGTGTGCGACCACAATGAAATTGGTCAGTGAAGATGCTGGCTAGGCAGCCAAACCACAAACTGAAAGTAAACAATGCATGACCTCATTTGCTGACAAAATCAGTGTTTAAATTGTTTGGGAGATGAAGCACTGACCTCGGTGCCTAAACATGGCGTACAGCTGTTCAAGGGGATCTGTTTCCAGTTATGGCTGGTATCAGTAGCGGCTCTAGCTTGCACGGTGCCCAGTTTGAGACAGAGATGGAAGGCCTAAAGACAGTGGAATTACCAGGATATCATAGTGTACGCTCCATTGCAACTTCGCAACTTCTAATTTGATGCTATCAAAACTGTGAAAACACAAACACTTAAACTGGAGAGCTGAACACTTCAAAGCACCAGCTGGACAGGAACGTATTTTCAGCGTCTACGGTAGCCTACTTTAGACGGAATTAGAAAGAAATTGTGCTTTACAATCAAGTAATCTCTGTTGGTCTTTCCGAATTTCCCAAATCAACAAGCCAGTGTAGACTATGCTTCGCCTTTCCTCTTAAACATTATCATGTTACGTACATTGCGATCTAGGCATAAGATTAGCCGGTGGTACGGAGTCACATCATAACTGGGGGTCAAACATTAATTCCAAATGAATGGGTATGAGCTCCCTTGTTTACCAGTGAGAGCGGGTTTCTGCTTATTCTCCTCCAGAGTTTATATGGATGAGCTAAAGGAAGGCCGGTGACACCCCTCACAAACATGAATATATCTACCTGCAAAAATCAATGAGACTATATATTAGAAGCGAGCTGGGTTACCACTGCAATGATGAACTTCTCTCTCTGTCCTTTGGCATAACATGGGTACCACTTTACAATAAGACTACTCTCATAAAGGGTTTGTGAATGGTTTCTAATTAGTTTATTAATTAGGTTGTGAATAATTTGTGAGTCATTAATAAGCTGCTATAAATGTTAGATAAAACGCGCAACAGTCACCTGTTGCTTGCCAAATAGTGATCCCACATTTATCTGTCCTGTTATTTCTCATCCTCTCCTTAACAGCACAGGAAGCAGCGAGACAGAGCATCAACCTGACCAACCCACTAACGGTCAAGACAGCAGTGGCACAGTTCCCAGGTAAGTCTTTCTGTCTGTGAGTGTTGGTGTGGCAGTAGTCTGCTTGTAAAGGAATCAGGAAAAGTAATTGGAGGGGTGTGCGACCACAATGAAGTCGGTCAATGAAAATGCTGGCTAGGCAGTCAAACCACAGACAGAAAGCAAACAATGCATGACCTCATCAAAGGTGCTGCCCGTGTGCCAACACCTTTGCTGACAAAATCAGTGTTTAAATTGTTTGAGAGATGAAGCACTGACCTCGGTGCCTAAACATGGCGTACAGCTGTTCAAGGGGATCCGTTTCCAGTTATGGCTGGTATCAGTAGCGGCTCTAGCTTGCATGGTGCCCGGTTTGAGACAGAGATGGAAGGCCTAAAGGCAGTGGCATTACCAGGATATCATAGTGTATACTACATTGCAACTTCGCAACTTCTAATTTGATGCTATCAAAACTGTGAAAACACAGACACTTAAACTGGAGAGCTGAAGACTTCAAAGCACCAGCTGGACAGGAACATATTTTCAGCGTCTACGGTAGCCTACTTTAGACGGAATTAGAAAGAAATTGTGCTTTACAATCAAGTAATCTCTGTTGGTCTTTCCGAATTTCCCAAATCAACAAGCCAGTGTAGACTACGCTTCGCCTTTCCTCTTAAACATTATCATGTTACGTACATTGCGATCTAGGCATAAGATTAGCCGGTGGTACGGAGTCACATCATAACTGGGGGTCAAACATTAATTCCAAATGAATGGGTATGAGCTCCCTTGTTTACCAGTGAGAGCGGGTTTCTGCTTATTCTCCTCCAGAGTTTATATGGATGAGCTAAAGGAAGGCCGGTGACACCCCTCACAAACATGAATATATCTACCTGCAAAAATCAATGAGACTATATATTAGAAGCGAGCTGGGTTACCACTGCAATGATGAACTTCTCTCTCTGTCCTTTGGCATAACATGGGTACCACTTTACAATAAGACTACTCTCATAAAGGGTTTGTGAATGGTTTCTAATTAGTTTATTAATTAGGTTGTGAATAATTTGTGAGTCATTAATAAGCTGCTATAAATGTTAGGTAAAACGCGCAACAGTCACCTGTTGCTTGCCAAATAGTGATCCCACATTTATCTGTCCTGTTATTTCTCATCCTCTCCTTAACAGCACAGGAAGCAGCGAGACAGAGCATCAACCTGACCAACCCACTAACGGTCAAGACAGCAGTGGCACAGTTCCCAGGTAAGTCTTTCTGTCGGTGAGTGTTGGTGTGGCAGTAGTCTGCTTGTAAAGGAATCAGGAAAAGTAATTGGAGGGGTGTGCGACCACAATGAAGTCGGTCAATGAAAATGCTGGCTAGGCAGCCAAACCACAGACTGAAAGCAAACAATGCATGACCTCATCAAAGGTGCTGCCCGTGTGCCAACACCTTTGCTGACAAAATCAGTGTTTAAATTGTTTGAGAGATGAAGCACTGACCTCGGTGCCTAAACATGGCGTACAGCTGTTCAAGGGGATCTGTTTCCAGTTATGGCTGGTATCAGTAGCGGCTCTAGCTTGCATGGTGCCCGGTTTGAGACAGAGATGGAAGGCCTAAAGGCAGTGGCATTACCAGGATATCATAGTGTATACTACATTGCAACTTCGCAACTTCTAATTTGATGCTATCAAAACTGTGAAAACACAGACACTTAAACTGGAGAGCTGAAGACTTCAAAGCACCAGCTGGACAGGAACATATTTTCAGCGTCTACGGTATCCTACTTTAGACGGAATTAGAAAGAAATTGTGCTTTACAATCAAGTAATCTCTGTTGGTCTTTCCGAATTTCCCAAATCAACAAGCCAGTGTAGACTACGCTTCGCCTTTCCTCTTAAACATTATCATGTTACGTACATTGCGATCTAGGCATAAGATTAGCCGGTGGTACGGAGTCACATCATAACTGGGGGTCAAACATTAATTCCAAATGAATGGGTATGAGCTCCCTTGTTTACCAGTGAGAGCGTGTTTCTGCTTATTCTCCTCCAGAGTTTATATGGATGAGCTAAAGGAAGGCCGGTGACACCCCTCACAAACATGAATATATCTACCGTCAAAAATCAATGAGACTATATATTAGAAGCGAGCTGGGTTACCACTGCAATGATGAACTTCTCTCTCTGTCCTTTGGCATAACATGGGTACCACTTTACAATAAGACTACTCTCATAAAGGGTTTGTGAATGGTTTATAATTAGTTTATTAATTAGGTTGTGAATAATTTGTGAGTCATTAATAAGCTGCTATAAATGTTAGATAAAACGCGCAACAGTCACCTGTTGCTTGCCAAATAGTGATCCCACATTTATCTGTCCTGTTATTTCTCATCCTCTCCTTAACAGCACAGGAAGCAGCGAGACAGAGCATCAACCTGACCAACCCACTAACGGTCAAGACAGCAGTGGCACAGTTCCCAGGTAAGTCTTTCTGTCTGTGAGTGTTGGTGTGGCAGTAGTCTGCTTGTAAAGGAATCAGGAAAAGTAATTGGAGGGGTGTGCGACCACAATGAAGTCGGTCAATGAAAATGCTGGCTAGGCAGCCAAACCACAGACTGAAAGCAAACAATGCATGACCTCATCAAAGGTGCTGCCCGTGTGCCAACACCTTTGCTGACAAAATCAGTGTTTAAATTGTTTGAGAGATGAAGCACTGACCTCGGTGCCTAAACATGGGGTACAGCTGTTCAAGGGGATCTGTTTCCAGTTATGGCTGGTATCAGTAGCGGCTCTAGCTTGCATGGTGCCCGGTTTGAGACAGAGATGGAAGGCCTAAAGGCAGTGGCATTACCAGGATATCATAGTGTATACTACATTGCAACTTCGCAACTTCTAATTTGATGCTATCAAAACTGTGAAAACACAGACACTTAAACTGGAGAGCTGAAGACTTCAAAGCACCAGCTGGACAGGAACATATTTTCAGCGTCTACGGTAGCCTACTTTAGACGGAATTAGAAAGAAATTGTGCTTTACAATCAAGTAATCTCTGTTGGTCTTTCCGAATTTCCCAAATCAACAAGCCAGTGTAGACTACGCTTCGCCTTTCCTCTTAAACATTATCATGTTACGTACATTGCGATCTAGGCATAAGATTAGCCGGTGGTACGGAGTCACATCATAACTGGGGGTCAAACATTAATTCCAAATGAATGGGTATGAGCTCCCTTGTTTACCAGTGAGAGCGGGTTTCTGCTTATTCTCCTCCAGAGTTTATATGGATGAGCTAAAGGAAGGCCGGTGACACCCCTCACAAACATGAATATATCTACCTGCAAAAATCAATGAGACTATATATTAGAAGCGAGCTGGGTTACCACTGCAATGATGAACTTCTCTCTCTGTCCTTTGGCATAACATGGGTACCACTTTACAATAAGACTACTCTCATAAAGGGTTTGTGAATGGTTTATAATTAGTTTATTAATTAGGTTGTGAATAATTTGTGAGTCATTAATAAGCTGCTATAAATGTTAGGTAAAACGCGCAACAGTCACCTGTTGCTTGCCAAATAGTGATCCCACATTTATCTGTCCTGTTATTTCTCATCCTCTCCTTAACAGCACAGGAAGCAGCGAGACAGAGCATCAACCTGACCAACCCACTAACGGTCAAGACAGCAGTGGCACAGTTCCCAGGTAAGTCTTTCTGTCTGTGAGTGTTGGTGTGGCAGTAGTCTGCTTGTAAAGGAATCAGGAAAAGTAATTGGAGGGGTGTGCGACCACAATGAAGTCGGTCAATGAAAATGCTGGCTAGGCAGCCAAACCACAGACTGAAAGCAAACAATGCATGACCTCATCAAAGGTGCTGCCCGTGTGCCAACACCTTTGCTGACAAAATCAGTGTTTAAATTGTTTGAGAGATGAAGCACTGACCTCGGTGCCTAAACATGGCGTACAGCTGTTCAAGGGGATCTGTTTCCAGTTATGGCTGGTATCAGTAGCGGCTCTAGCTTGCATGGTGCCCGGTTTGAGACAGAGATGGAAGGCCTAAAGGCAGTGGCATTACCAGGATATCATAGTGTATACTACATTGCAACTTCGCAACTTCTAATTTGATGCTATCAAAACTGTGAAAACACAGACACTTAAACTGGAGAGCTGAAGACTTCAAAGCACCAGCTGGACAGGAACATATTTTCAGCGTCTACGGTAGCCTACTTTAGACGGAATTAGAAAGAAATTGTGCTTTACAATCAAGTAATCTCTGTTGGTCTTTCCGAATTTCCCAAATCAACAAGCCAGTGTAGACTACGCTTCGCCTTTCCTCTTAAACATTATCATGTTACGTACATTGCGATCTAGGCATAAGATTAGCCGGTGGTACGGAGTCACATCATAACTGGGGGTCAAACATTAATTCCAAATGAATGGGTATGAGCTCCCTTGTTTACCAGTGAGAGCGGGTTTCTGCTTATTCTCCTCCAGAGTTTATATGGATGAGCTAAAGGAAGGCCGGTGACACCCCTCACAAACATGAATATATCTACCTGCAAAAATCAATGAGACTATATATTAGAAGCGAGCTGGGTTACCACTGCAATGATGAACTTCTCTCTCTGTCCTTTGGCATAACATGGGTACCACTTTACAATAAGACTACCGCTGTGAAGCGAGTGCACTAAAGCATTTTAATTATAATCTGATCTGACTGCTGTCTGATCTGTTGTGTGGTTAGGAATAAATTTAAGCAGTTCTAACTGATTGATTATAATGTCACTTTAACAAAGGAAAACACAAACAAACAAATAAACAAATAAACAAACACATAAACAAACAAAACCCCCAAACAAAACATTCCTTAGCTGAAATCTTTCTTCACATTTACTGTACTACCAATATGTAAACGAAATTTGAATTTCTTTTTTGTTATCATTGTTCATGTTTTTATTATTATTATTATTATTATTATTATTATTATTATTATTATTATTATTATTATTATTATTATTATTATTAGTGATAGCTGGAGTGCAAGAGTGTACAACAATCTATGTGTGAATAAAATAGTATAAACAGATTCCTTTAGCAACAATCTATATATAACCTTTACCCCCCATCCCGTACCCACTTTTCCGCCCATACCCACCCTCTCCCCATCCCCTAACAGGTCTAATAGAACATGCATACACACGTACATTACAGAAACACAAATAATCTTAAACAAATATGAATAAATAACAAGACAGACTCAGTAAGACAAAACAGTATTCCAACACAGGGAAAAATAAAATGAAGGTGAAAAAAATGAAAAATAAGGAAGTGTTTGTAACTTGTTAAAGTACTAAATAAAAAGGTTCTAGTAACAAAAAAAAAAAAATCTATTAGTATTACCTTGGAAAGTGAACATGACTTCCTCTAGTTTTAAGGGTGTTTTCACACCTGAAACTCCAGACCAAGGTCTGAACCAAGGTTCATGTTTTTGTTACATTGTACACATTTGATGTGTTCAGTTTTGGTCTGACATTGCAATTCTGCGAGTGCACTAAAGAATTTTATGTGGGCTGCATCTCCCTACACTTGACATTGATTAGTTTGTAGACGGGCATATATCTGACGTCGGCGTGTTGTCAATCCAATGGATATGCTTTTCAGTTTGAATGGACAAAAATGAATGGACAGATTTATTTTGTTTCCACTATATACTTATTATTATGGCATAGCTACGAGCAGCACCAACTTCAAGCACAGTACTTTAGACTAGTTCAAATTTGTCAAATTAAAGTCCTTGTCATGCAAAAATGATATTGTCGCCAACAGGTCAGGAGGCAATTAAATTAATTTAATTACTTTACAATTAAATACTTTGTCTCCTCCTCTCCCCATGTGCTACCACAGATACTTTTTCATTTCTCTTATGGTTCTCTGTCAGGCAAAACCAAAGCTGGGGACGCAAGTGTGGGCAAAACAGGATTTTAATCAAATAGATAAACAAAAAGAGCTTTACAAAGCCAAAAGGAGAGTTCAGGAACAAAGTCAGCATGAACATAAAACATGCAACAAACAGACGGACCGGCTCAGAGGACACAGGGAAGTGTAGACTTCGCACTGACTGATCCGACGGAGGGGTTTAAATAGGGAGAGGCGTGATGGGAAAACTAAGTGAAGGCAGGTGTGCGGGATGAGAGATCAGGCCGGTGATTAGTAGACCGGCGACGCTGATCGCGGAATGGCTGAGACTGGCGAGGGAGGAGGCGAGGTCGTTACATTCTCTCTCTTCTTCTATTGTATAAAGGGTGACAATAGCCTGCCTCAACTTCCTGTAAGTGGTCTGAAAGTCCAAAGTTCGCCTTTAACAAAGCTGACAGGGAGCGTGTAACATTTACCCTTAAGTATCTGAAGCTGGAACTATTAATGTAAATCAGACTGTTGAAGCAGATGCACTTTGCATTTATATATTGTAAATAATTTTAGAACACACTTCCTGAAAAGAGCTGCTAGTCAATGTCGGAACAATCGGAGGGGCAGAACGTAGTAGAGCACTACTTGTAAACTCTAATTGTGTATACTAATAACAAACACTCTTTGCAAATAATAGATTTTAAATGCTATTTTAGAAACAATTTGCATGATATTCAGTTAGTGACCTGTCACCTGATGACAGTTGAAAATGGTCAAATTTAAATGTGAAATAGTGTGACTAATAATATGATGTGAAAAAATAGAACCTTAAAAGAGAAAGAGTGCTGTCTCTTAACTATACACAGATGTACAGGATTATTGCTTTCTCTGAGGTGTTAGTCTTACTTTTGCATTTTTTTTTTTATCTTTTGATTTTTTTTTTTTTTTGGTCTTCGGCAGACCAAAGTTTAATGATCATTTTCGTAATAAAGAGTAAGATGTGCTATCTGTCTTATTTAAAATCTGGAAATTGTTAACTGACATAGAAATGAGCTTGCAGAAGGCTGTATTGGATAGAAGTATTGAGTGTCCAAGAGGGGCGGTTTGTATGATGGGAGGAGAATGACCTGAAATGACAATAAGTAAATATTCAGAGTTTGTGACCCTTGGGAGTAGAGAACCATCAACATAAAAGTTGTTGGTGTGGGAGTACATATGGTGGACATGGGAGATCAGCGTACCCATGCTGGGTCATAAACTCAGAAAAAAAATTGACATGGCAAAGGGCACCCTAGTTCATGCACTGGAGCGGTCCAGCACAGGGTCAATAACGCAATTTAAGTCCCCACCAAATATTAATGAGCATGTTTAAAGCCAGGATCTGCATCATCAGGTTATTAGTGAATTGCACATTAACAAAGTTAGGAGTGTAAACATTTACCAGGAGAACAGGAGTGTGGTTAATGGAGCCCGCAATAGTGAGATATCTTCCATTTCTATCAGAAATTACCTTATCCATGGAGAAGTGTATTTTTATGATGGATTAAGATAGCTAATCCCCTAGCTCTGCAATCAAAAATGGAATCGAAATACTGACTGGCCCAGGGGGGTTTGAGTCTATGTTGATCCTTAATGCACAAATGGGTCTTCTAGAGAAAAGTACCCAGCAGGGCGAGATCAGTAACCATGGGTAAAAGCAAAAGTACAAATAGAGAAAACAAAGGGAAAAAAATAAAAGAAATAACAAACATGTAAGAAGACAGACAAGACCAAGTCAAAATAGGGGAAACTGCACGTAAACCCCACACCTCATTTTCTGATGCATCCAAACAAGTTAAACATATGACCTCTCCTGGTTGGAGAAGCTCCCAAATATAAAATACAAGAGAATAATTAATTGCAAAAGACACAATTCTATTGTAAATAATTTTAGAACACACTTCCTGAATAGAGCTGAGCTGCTAGTCATTGTCGGAACAATTGGGGGGGCAGATAGCGCGCTCTACTCAGAAAAGTAGTAGAACACTACTTGTAAACTCTAATTGTGTATACTAATAACAAACACTCTTTGCAAATAATAGATTTTAAATGCTATTTTAGAAACAATTTGCATGATATTCAGTTAGTGACCTGTCACCTGATGACAGTTGAAAATGGTCAAATTTAAATGTGAAATAGTGTGACTAATAATATGATGTGAAAAAATAGAACCTTAAAAGAGAAAGAGTGCTGTCTCTTAACTATATACAGATATACAGGATTATTGCTTTCTCTGAGGTGTTAGTCTTACTTTTGCATTTTTTTTTATCTTTTGATTTTTTTTTTTTTTTTTTTTTGTCTTTTTATGCTGATATAACTGGTTCTACAACAATTTTTCTTTTCAGTACAATAATATTGTGTTTACACGTAACGACCTCAATCGAAAGTGCGATGAAAACAAGAAAAAAAAAATAGCAATTAACAGTTACAAAATATCAATAAGATGGCCATTGAGTAACTGCTTTCTTTCTGTCTGTTTTGAATTCTAGGAGAAAAGAGGAGAGAACAAAAAGAAAAGAAGAGAAAAGAAAAGAAAAGGACAAAAAACCAATTGAAATAAAAAAAAAACACGGCAGACCAAAGTTTAATGATCGTTTTCCTGAAGGGAGTAAGTCCACAAGAGGCCATCAGAAGATAAAACACTTCACCATGTGCTGTGGAAAAACTCTGAATGCTCATGAGGATTTCAAGAAACAACTCCATGAACAAATACAGTGTCTGACTGAGGAGTCCCCACAGGAAGAGTGTGACTTCATTCTGGCATTCTGTCCAGTTGTCTCACGTGCTGGAACAGACATTGAAGCAGCACTTACGAAAATTCCAGGTACATTTTCATACTCTTCCCACTGTGTAGTTGCCACTGGAGGAGAGACGTTTAACTTTGCAGTAGGTTAACTAATATAAATTGGACATTATGGAACATATAAAACTGCAAAGAGTAATTGAAATCTATCTTTTGTACTATATTAATATTCCCTTGTATCACGGTATTGGTATAACTATGTGGTGAGGATAAGAATGCAATGTGTTCATCACAGTGTGTTCAAGTATGAATGAGAATACTTATACACCAAATGATATAGCCTTTAGAACACTCTTGGTAAATTCCTTTAAATTCC
The DNA here is from genome assembly GCF_902362185.1 of Chanos chanos. Lineage (NCBI taxonomy): Eukaryota > Metazoa > Chordata > Actinopteri > Gonorynchiformes > Chanidae > Chanos > Chanos chanos. The sequence continues at coordinate 31,106,351 of NC_044503.1, read as the reverse complement.
CTTAATGTGAAAATGATTTTCTTTCTTTCTCATAGAGACTAAGCCTGTTATTCTAGTGGTGCTCCACCACACTTTTAAACCAGACGCAGTTATACCAGACAGTTGGAAATGTGTGGATCAGAGAAATGTATTCTCTGTTGTTGACTGTCTTTATCATGAGGACCACGGATTACTGAGATGTCAAAAGAACAGTGACGCTCTCCATTACTGTGTGCAACAGGTTTGGAAGGTTAAACAATACTCTTCAGTTGTAGGTGTATTTCAGACAATGGAAGCTACAAATAATTAAATTATCAATTGATCTGAATCGAATTGAGATTCATTGAATTGATTTCAATAAATTCATGGTTCTTCTGCTGCAACACTAAGACCTGACTGAGAAATGTTCCTTGCAGTTGACTGAAAAATACTGTATTCCTAAGGAGGAGGATAAGAACCAGAAGACTGGGGGAGTTTCTGAGAACTCAGCACAGTCATCATCGTAAGTAAAGAAACGCAATGATAACATGTCGATCCAGAAACTTTTTTGACAGGGAAGGCACAAGTGACATGTACGTTACCTCTGTGCTCTAGTCTTGATCACAAATCAATCTCAATCCTCAATAAATTCAATCTTAAATTTCTAATCGAAATTATAGCACTAATATTCAGTAGTATGAATCAGTTGACCTCAGTCAACACTTGCATGATATGGGAACAGAGAACTGTATGAAAATACACAAAACATTTACCGATATATAAATAAGACAAATAAAAGTTCTTGAAATGGACTGAGAAGTAAAGGAGAAAGCAAGGCCATTTCACTCTAACTTGAATAACTTTGCAAATCAAAGGCTATGGAATGTATTTGTCTAAGAGAAGTGTCACCCAGTCTAATATTGGCAACACAGATTAGCTTTTTATGTTAACTTCCTTAGAGCTCTTGTTTCAGTCTGTTGTATGTTTAAGATAAAGCTGTCTCATAACATACAGACCAAGTAGCAACATTACAAAGTGACAAAGAGCAATGAGACAGTTTGACTTTAATCACATCTTTTTACACCTTGCTCTACAGCATTTTTTGCCTGGCTACAGTAAATTAGAAGTGTATGCACGAGATAAAAATCTGACTCCGTTAACCCCGTCTGTTGCCTCTGTCTACTGTGTACTGACACTGTTAACTGTATTTTTTCTTCCAATAATCTGATCCCTTTTCGATTTAATCACGCTGGATTTTGCATAAACTAAACAACTTACTCAATTCAGTTGTTTAGAACAGCACATTCAGAAAATCATGAAGACATGGTATACATTTGGCCCTTATCTAAATTATAATTCTGTCTGGTACAAGTATCTGAACCCTGATAAATAGTTCTTAAATTTATCAGACTGTCAGAGCTGTGGTTTGATTTACAATACCTGAAACATTAAACAAGACATGACACAGCTATGATATTAACATGGATTAAACAAATAATTAGCTGATGAGAGTTACTCACTGTCTTTAATATAGTGCTAATGTAGGCAAACTGACAGTATCCTCAAATCTGAGATTTGAATATTCACACCATATACCATATGACCTTGTCTATGAAATCTCTAAACGGTTTGATCAGTGATGGTTTCATGTATGTACAGTGACAGTAGTTTTTTTAAAGCCTTAATAGTGAACACACCCCAAATTCAGTCTTTAGTCTTTTTAACTAAATGAGAAATCATCTTTTCACAATACAATAAAAAATGTCTTATACACTGAATTTTCTATTTCAGATTTGTGAAAATGCTGCGCCACGTTTGTTGTTTTTGGTCGTTGTGTGGAAAACAAAGTGCTGAATATGTCAGCCTTTCATCTGAAGAAATGCATTAATCTTTCTACACATCCCTACAAATCAAACAATCCATGTGTTCAATAGTAGCTCAGATATGTGTGTCTGGTGAGAAAGAATACACTTACTATAACTGACTGGGCATGGCATGCTTGTCATATTAATAAACAACAGGTAGTAAAAAAATGCTAAAAATACTGAAAATAAAATATATTTGCTTGCTTTGGTTGAAATAGTAAGGGATGTACATTAGTGCTGTTTATGTCTCATTGTTCATTGTTTGTCTCACTGCATGTGAACTGAGCTCAGTCTCACTGTTTGTCAGTCTCACTGCATGTGAAAGTAAATAATGATAAATTGGATACAGTTGTTGTTGTTACAGTTGATTTATATGATTTTTGTTAAACTGATAAGAATTTTGCATGTAAAAGCAAATAATGATAAATTGGATACAGTTGTTGTTGTTACAGTTGATTTATATGATTTGTGTTAAACTGATAAGAATTTTGAATTATTCAGCTTTTACTCTTAATATTTTGATTAATTTAGGATCAGTTTGGGGATAACTAACTGCTGTGAAGATTTATTTTCACACGCAAGAATGGTTTTTGCATATTTTCCATTCTAAGCTCCTAGAGTGGTTCCACATTTACTCTGGAAATGCAAAAAAATGATATTATGGATACAGTAATCAGAATTCAGGTATGATGGTCACTCTATCCAAAAGAAAAGTCAAGTATATTTTCAGTCTGACTGCACATAACTCAACTTACATGACCTGTTTCAGCTTTAAAACAGCATGATGTGAAAAGAATTCCTCTAAAATATTTAGAACCCAGCAGCAAGAAAACTTTTCACGAAATTAATCAGAAAAATAGTGCCATAACATCATGTAATAAAACAAAATCTTATACCATGGTCTCGTAATATTACTAGCAACCACAAAGAGCAGATCTGTTAACTTATTTCATTAATTTACAAAGATCAGCACATTAAATACACCTGATCTATTGTGTTTGCACTTAATATGAAATCAAAACATACTCCTAGACTTTCAGTTGAGTTTATAAATTAAACAGAATTATTTCCTATCTCATTTTATTATTATTAAGAGCAAATGCAAGGATGTAAGACCAAAAAATATTTTTTTTAAATCATAAAATTAATCACTGGATCATAAATTAAATCTCATGCAGTTATTATACATTTCATATTAAAGTACTGAAGAGGACAAACTGAAGGACATGGAAAGAAAGTACATAAGACCCTAAGCATTGATTAAAGTCTTGCTACAATTTTATTTAGTATTTCAACAATACTGTGTACTGTGTACTGACTGTATACTGACTTCAGCCCATCTCAACCTGGTCAGCTTCCGACTCTCAGAATTATTAGAAACACCTGTTTGTTAACTAATTTTCTCTGTCTGATATAAATATGACTTTGTTAGTTGCCTCCTTGTGAAGTATTGCATATTCCCTGTACCCACAAAGCTGGTGTACTCTGGAATTCCCTGTTTATTATTCTTTGTACAACTTGCTTTATCAGATTTCAGCTCTTTGTTTAATGTCTCTGATTTTGCTGAATGTCCTATGACTGATTCTGTGGATTTCTGAACTCTTGACTGATTAATGGCATTGCCTTGTTTTGTGACTTGGATGGTTTGCTATAGGAGTAAACCTTCCACTCTGCATGTGGATCTTTCTCATTACAACTTCAGTGTGGAGACTATTTGTGTCAAAAACCTGTGTGTTAACGTTTAATTTAATAAATTTGAGACTTCCTAATGTTTCTTGGGTAAAATAAAGGACTTATAATTCTAACCTACTCTGGTTTATCTGCAGTAAACAATCATTTGCCAGTCTTTGAATGAATAAGCTGCTACAGCTGTTTCAAACGCTTGTCAAATTACAGTACTGTACAAATTAAAGTACCAAACTGTGTATAATTCAAATACACTATAATACAGTATTGTATATACAATTTACAATTTACAATTTAGCATTTGGCCCAACACACCAAAACAAAACAAAACAAACAAAAAAAAGGCTCCGCCGCAAATACTATGTAAGATGTTTTATTTACGGTGCACACACACACACCCACACACATAAAAACGGTTCCAACCAAGGTGAAAAAAAAATGTCCAAAATGGAAAATGGCAAATATGTACAGTGGGAAAAAATGTGTGTGTGTGTGTGTGAGTATATATATATATATATATATATATATATATATATATATATATATATATATATATATATCTTAACAAATAAATAAATAAACAAACAAACAAACAAATCACTACTCTCAATTCTCAAATTCAACTTAACACACCACTGTCACAGCCTGCACCTCATTTTGGACTTTTATTTTGAAATGTCTTGTGTCTCCGCCTTTTCACCTGATTCTGTTTATTCCATTTATTAACCTTGTTGTACCCTTGTTAATTTGAACCAATCACATTTTCCCCAGTTTAGTTCTCCTTTAGTATTTAAGCCCTTTTGTTTGACCTGTCCTTTGTCTACCGTTGTTAGTGTTTGTATAAACTCTGTTAGACTGCACCTTTTTGTTACTGGTCTTTGTTCCTGTTTGCACCTGTTTATTTATCTGCTGTTTTTCGTGAGTAAAGTCCTCCTTTTTTGTCACCACCATCATTGTGTCTTGCACTTGGGTCCTGCACCACTCCACGCCTGACAACCACACAGCTACTTTCTGTTCTTACTCCTGACTCCCTCAACTATAAGCTCCTCCCCTCAGAACAGACCAGCTTCCTTCTGTTAACTTAAAATAATCTTGCAGTTAATTATCAAGTCCAGTACCTATACATAATCACCAATAAAAATTCACACTACACAGTAATGTTTAAACTTTTACAGATGTCCGGTTAGTGACAGCCATTTGTTACATTTTTAAGGTGAAAACCCCTTTTCCATGGAGTGGCCCCTTCCCCGTGTGCACCACGCATGCGCCACTCCGGTTAAACGACGTAAATGAACTTGCGTTCATACAGCTCTGTTTGGTCCTCCCCTGCACCGGCAGTCCTATGCTACTGTCACACAGATAACCAAAGAGGCGAACGAACAGAGGAAACAGAGGGAGACACGACAACCGACAAATATTACAACGCAATAAGAACGTTCAAACAAAGTGATACGTATAATAAAGACAGGACAAACATTTAACTGGGTAATTGTGTGTGAGTGTAAACTGATAAAGACAGTAATGGTAAAACCAACAACAGTAAAGACGCTGACAAACATTTAGGTGTAAGTGGGGGTGTTTGTAGGGTGTTTTAAACTGTGAGATTGTGAACGTGAATTGGAAATGTTTGTGTGTATGAAACCGGGTAACCTGCAGTGTGCTTCGAGTGTGCACCCTAGAAGTTAACACGGTATTTTATTGGGCTATGTGCATTATTGGTATGTATGAATGACGTACATGTAACAGGACACAAACACGAATGAACACTGTATAACTACGCAAAGTGGGACAGAAACTAGGGACAGAGCCCTCTGTCACAGTCATAATTTAATGAGAATAAAGTTGTAACTGAGAAAAAAGTCAATGTTACAGGAATAAAGTCATTATTTAATGAGAATAAAGTTGTTTTTAATGAGAAAAAGAGGAAGATATATTACCAACAACCAAAAAAATGAATGAGTGGTCAGTCAATGGCAGCCTGAGCCTGCTTCTGGCAACTGCTGTTTCAAGATTCAAGATTTTTATTGGCATTTTGGAAGCACAATGTCATGTCGTGCCGTGCCACGCCATACACATCAAAGTCCTGATATGTGGTGCTGATGTGCTAAAAGATTAAGTAGGCTATTTCAATATTTATGGAACCTATACTATAGTATAACTTCACAAGATGCCCCATGTTCCTCATTTTAACACAGGCGGCAGGCTGCTCCTCTGATATTTCCCCTCTAAAATAACACATATCCTAAAATTACAACTTTTATCTTGTGAAATAACAACTTTATTCTCATTAAATAAAGCCAAACCAGACGGAATAGCGTTTGATTCTTTACTTTTCCAGGATGATAATTTGATTTGCCAGAGCTTTCGTTTTTTTCAGTGGTTTCAGACATCCTGCCTTACGATAATTTAGAGTTTTTTTATTTTTTTAATTTTTATTTTTCAAGAAAGGCAGGTAGCCTTTCCATACTACTCTTGTTCCATACTACTCTTCATATTTTATACAGCAGACATTTTGTATATTGTGTTTATTCTTATTGTCTTTAATTCTTATTGTATGTCATCACAGCACTGACACCGGGGAGCAACTGTAATTTAATTTCCCTGAACAATGACAATAAAGCTCTCTCACCTTGTCTTATCTTCAACATAATACACTATGTTTGCCAGGACAGTATTCTAATATTCCTCTTATCTGTGGAATCACATCAACATTCACTAGAGTGGCTTTGGAATGCCCAGAGCAGACTTTGTCATTATGCTATCCAAGGGAACCTTGACTTTGGATCAGTAAGTGACTGGTAGGATCTTTCCATACCAAAGAGTACAGCTGTAGTAGGGGTATGTTTTCTGGATGTAACTAACTGCTATAACTCAGGTATGATATATGAAAACTCTCTTTGATATAATACTCTTTCTACCTCTGAGCTATAACGCAGTGCAAGCATTTTTATATAGCTTACAGTGGTAAGTAATAGCATGATATTCATGTTGTCTCTCCTGCAGGTAATATGTTTTTTAAGCATAGGAAAAAGAATTATTCTTTCCTTAATAAACTGATGCAGAAAAAAGCTGGACTTGGACAATATTCAGGAGCAATTAAGAACAGAAGGAGATAAAGAGATATAGATAGGCCTAGAAGGAGAGAGAAAGAGAAAGAGAAAGTGAGGTAGGTGGATCTAGTTTTTACAATTGTCACCTTAGTCAAATATTTCAAAGTTCATGTGCAGTACTATCTCTGCTCCAGTTGCTGCCCAAAAGGGTAATTGACCTTGGCAGTAATTCTAAATTAAACATGTTTATGTTTGTCAAAAAAACCAAAAAAAAAAAAGCAATTGATCCCAGTGACCTTGTACAGTCATTTCATAATTTGATACGTGTGGTTAATTGTTAACACTTAGACTTTAATCTTTGGACCAGAATTTGCCAGCACTGTAGTGTCAGGGGGGTGAGCTGAGGGGTCAGTGGCCCCTGTCTGGCTGACCTTCCCAGAACACTACTGAAAAGAACAACCAGTAGTCACTCCAGGAATTAGGCACCACATAATTTAAAACAACGCAACTGAAGCACCAGTGTTTTCTTATTACATCACGCAGATCAGGTTCATTCACAAAAGGTTTAATAATAAGAACCATCATTAATTGTATCAGTGTGTAACACAATCAAGTGACTGATTTCCAAGAAACGATGCTTTACAAATAATAATTAAATTGCTTATCCATACATCTGACATGTATACAGACATATAGAAAGTGAAAGTCTGGTAAACTGAGTATTTAAAAGCAGATACTGAGTGAGTGATAGACGTCAGTAACTTAGCGGCCACTCACTGCATACCTCAGTAGCTTTCAATAGTGAGGTAAGTCATGCGATTGTTTTTTTAATGTAGAAGATGTTATTGGTACATGAGTGACCCTTGCTGTTGAAATGGTGACAGCTAAACTTGAATAGCAGATTTTTCAGGGGTTTTGTTTTTGTTTTTGTGTTTTTCACAACACGTGAAAATGGGACCACAATAAGTGTAATCTAATGAAATATTAATGTATTTATTCATTTAATTATTTATTTATTTGTTCATTCATTCATGTATGTATGTATGTATGTATGTATGTGTTTATTCATTTATATATATATTACTTTATTTATTCATTTAATAATATGTTTAACTTTAACTTTAACTATCTATTTACTCATTTGTTTATTTTATTTTTTTTTTATTTGACAAAAAAGTCAAACCAGTGAAAAATAGCCCACCTCTCTGCCTCATGCTCTGTTCACTAGAGAGAGGAACTTTAACGTGTCACCAACACTGACTCCCCCTGTAATGTAGCTAAAAAAAAAGTAATACAGTTCAGAAAAATGATAAAATACCTGGTTATACAAAATAATAGACAGAGTCATTCACAAGAGTCCTAAAAATAAGCAAACTGTGTGACTGATGACAGAAATTGCTTCTGCATCCTTTCTTATAACAGTGACTTCAAAATGTGCAATTCACTTATTGCTATTAACTTTTCCTACTGTAGAGTCAGACATGGGATCAGATTTATCAGGTAGGTACAAGTGGTTCTGTCCAAACACATTAACACAGTACACACACACACAAAACATTCTAGCATGTTTTTCCTCTTAATTCCTAACTTGAATTATGTTGTTGTACAGTATGTTATGACAAAGTCTTATTGAGAAACCAATCTAAATTTGGAAATTTGGAAAACACTCTCCTCTGATATGTGTGAAGCCAGATTTTTGAAGCCAGCCTGTGGGTTTGCAGCGGGATGGGAGAAGGGCTAAACTTTGTCAACAGCAACTTGCCTGCTATGATAGCTTGATTATAAAAGCGTCCTATCCATGGCCAATTCAGCTTACTACTCAGAAATCATTAGCCTTAACAAGAATAAGCCCAGGTTCCTTTTTGACATTGTATCTAAACTTACCACTTACTCTCTGTCACTGCGCCACAGATGAATCAGTTTAATCCTATCCCTCTGGGGTGCACATCTGTGGCGTAGTGATGGAGAGTAAGCAGGTGGGCTGGTACAACATTAAGTTCAAAGAAAAAAAAAGAAAGCTTTTACAGCTATCGCTTTTGGCTTTAACCACTTCTGGCTTTAATCAATTTGTCCACAAACCCACTCATTTCAATGGCAACACTTTAGATATTATTCTAGCGTGCAAAAAGTGTCTATGATAGCTGTAAAAGCTTTATTAAGAGAGTCAGAATTGTTACTGATGTGGACACTGAAGGCCCCAAATATTAGGATTTTATCCACTCTAGTGATAATATCAGAGATAAATTCAGGGAACTCATCTAGAAAATACGTGGGCTGTGTTAGAATATTTTCACATACAGTCCTGTTTATCCTAATGAAATCTTTATTTATTTATTTATTTATTTATTTATTTATCGATCTATCTATTTTCTCGACACTGTGTGCAAACTTACCCAGAGTCACTCCCCTCAATCTTGCCCTTTAACAGCAAATGGTTTTGTTGCACTGTAGTGTTTGGGGGGGTGAGCTCAGGGGTCAGTGCAGGTAGTGGCCCGTGTCTGGCTGACCCTCTCAGAACACTGCTGAATAAGACAACCAGAAGTCCCTCCAGGAAAAATGCACAGCATAATTCAAAACAACGCCACTGAAGCACCAATGTTTTCTTATTACATACAGATCATATTGAGTTTTTAACTTGGGTATATCTGTTTTAAATAACAAATCAGGTTCACTCACAAAAGGTTTAATAATAAGAATGGTGTATTTGGGTAAGGCTGGAAAACAAATCGACACTCCAGGCAGAGTGTTCCCCACATCGTATCCGAGAATAGCACAATCAAGTTGAGACTGATTTCCCAGAAACCATGCTTTACGAGTAATAATTAAACTGCATACCTGTACATCTGACACATACACAGACATAGAGAAAGTGAAAGTCAGATACACAGGGTATTTAAGAGCAGATACTGAGTGAGTGATAGACGTCAGTAACTTAAAGAGGCTGGTTCAGCAGAGTGCACCAATTTGAACAGCGCATCTAGAGAGATAGGATTAAACTGGGTAAAGTTTCAAGTTTCAAGTTTTATTGTCATTTACTAGATAACAATGTGTCATTATCAGCAATGAAATTCTTGGGCTCGGGGCCAGCTCAACTTGCAAAGTGTAGCAGTTAAATAATAACAATGAAAGAACAATAAAAGGTAAATATAGGGGTAATATAAGGAGATATATAGGGAATATATACATGTGTACATGTGCAATAAATAGAAATGCACAGAAACGTAGAAATATAAAAATATAAGATAGACATAAGAGTAGGAGTATAAGAATGAGTAGCTGATGAACAGTCCCAAGTGGAACAATCTTAAAGTGCATGTGCAACAGCATATGCAATAGCATAGACAGTAGTGGTGTACACAGTATCAGATTGGGTAGATGAACAGTGCAATATTGAGTGGGTATGCAGTGCAATGTAATGTAGACCACTTAAAGGGGTGCACATCCTGATTAATTTGTGGTGCAGTGATGGAGAGTAAGCAGGTGGGCCGGTTTGATAGACTTTTTTGAATATCATCACTAATTAAGTCTATTTTTTGTGAGACAAATTAAAAAAAAATCATTTGCTGTTAAAGGGCAAGATTGAGGGGAGTGATTCTGGGTAAGTTTAGATACAGTGTCAAAAAGGAATCTGGGGTTATTCTTGTTAAGGTTAATGATTTTCGAGTAGTAAGTGGATTTGGCTGTGGATAGGGCGCGTTTATAAACTGTCAGGCTATCATGCAAGGTGAGGTGGAAGACTTCTACTTTAGTGGTGCGCCAGTTTCGGTCCAATCTCCTACTCACCTGCTTCAGCATACGAGTATCATTATTAAACAAAGGTGTTGAGTGTTTACACCTATTTTTTAGAGTATATGGTGCTACCAGATCTACTGCATTACAAAGAATAGAATTTATACTGTCTGTCAAGTCATTCAAAGACCCTTGCTGATCACTGAAAGAGGTGAGGGCAGTAGGAAGCAGGTCAGCGACTGCTGCAGTAGTGGAAGCATTAATGCGACAGCAGCTACAAACCGTGGTAGAGATTACTGGTGGGAACAGGAAACTGGAAAGTAACCAGAAAATGGTCCGAGAGGGCAGCAGAGTAGGGAGAGATGTCTACGTGAGAGACATCTAGGCCGCGAGCTAGAATAATAGCTGAAGTGTTGCCACTGAAATGAGTGGATTCGTGGACATATTGGTTAAATCCAAGAGTGTCTTTGATACCCAAAAAGGCTTTATTAAGAGGATCAGAATTGTTATTTGATGTGAATATTAGTCCCCAAATAATAGCCCCCAAATAGCTGTAATATCAGAGAACTCATCCCTGAATCCAGGCGAAGACAACCTCTGTATAGACCATCAGGCTACCCGTCTAACCATCACCACCTGCCTAGGCACCAGGTCAGCAACCAGATAGCTCAGCTGGTAACATCATGGACTCCGGTGCAAGCGATCACCGGTTTGAGGTTATTTTTAACTTTTTTTTGTTGTTGTTTTGTTTTTTAATCTATCAGCCATGAGATGCCCCTTTAGTGGTTTTAAACTGATGGCTGAATGTAGACCCATGGAAAGACTCATTTTTGATTTGCACTTCTTTTTTTGTGTTTAATTAGTAGTAGTATTGACTTGTAGGCATGACCACAGGGATACTTACTGTATGGCCACTTTCAGAACTGCAGGTGGACTCGTAAATAACTCTTTCCTTAAAGTATGTTACGTTCTATGATGAAGCCTTTTGGTTAATAGAGTTAAAAAGAAGTACTGGCGGGCAGCATGCGTATCAGAGGAGCCTTGCATTAGTCTTCATTAGTCATGCTTTTGTTATGACAAAACTGAGAAATACATTTTTTTTTTCTCTTTACAGTATCAGTCTCAGATAAAGAGGTGTACGTAGGAGGTACGGTCACTTTTGAGTGTGAAGTAAACAAACGAGGTGTCTCTGCAGAATGGAAGAAGGGTGACGATAAACTATCAGGGGGTAACAAGTATAAGATGACCAGTGATAAAATAAGAGATGGTTACAAATTTTCCCTCACAATCCGTGATGTCCAGTTGGAAGATAACGGCGAGTACACCATTTATGTGACACGTGGAAAAGAAAAGCTCAGTGGCACTACCACACTCATTGTCAGAGGTGAAGAACTTTCCATATACAAACAATATTGTCATCAATGTTTCTTGTTTCTTTCCATATACGAACAATATTGTTAATAGTGTTTTCATGAGAAATTTTTAAATGCAAAGAAGCATTTCGATGGGTTTCCAAAGATCCCACAGATTTTACCACATTTCGGCAAAAACGTGACTACCAACATATATGTATATTCTATATATATAGAATCAGTCTTTCTGAACTATGCAATCATTCCCTATCTATCTGCTGGTTGAAAATAAATCAACATGATCTAAAACTACAGGGGACTGAGAAACATCAGTTTTAAAATTTGCACGTTAATATACATAGTTTGCACTCCTGCACATTAACATGCATAATTTTTCATTGTTCCCACATTCTCTTTGTTCTCATAGAGAGACTTACAATTGTCAAACCAATTCATGATGTAAAAGTATGTGGAGGAGAGAAGATTACTCTTGAGTGTGAGGTGAACAACGATGAAGCTACAGCAAAATGGCTGAAGAACAATAAGGAGGTGTTTGAGAGTGTAAATGTTACCATGACCCAAAATGGTAAAAACTTTACTCTGATAATCAAACAAGCTCAAAGGTCAGATGATGGCACTTACACCTGTGAGGTGACATTACCTGGTGAAAAGGTCAAATGCGCAGCTGATGTCATTGTACGAGGTAATTTTCCATCTGTGTATTCTGTGTATGTATGAGGATCAAGTCAGGGGGTGCCACACTGCTCTGGTTGCTGTAATCCTGTGGGCGTGTAAAGCCCTGTGAGACTGTAAGCAGTGATATTGGGTTTTAAATAAACTTGAACTTGAACTTATTAGCATGTGACTCTGATACCTCTGAATGGAACTAGTCTTTATGAAAGATCAGTATTGCCCCTGGGCTGGCCTGCATCTAGGTCTGATAGTGGCTCAAAGTTAAATTTAAGGGGAAAAAAGTTAATTAAGGGAAAATGATGTGTATGTAATGAAGTGGAAGCATTATGAGTGTTTCTAGAGCAAACTGTTTGGTTTATTTGTCTTCCAGAGTTTGAGAAGGAGTGGAGGGCAGTTAGCTGGGAGTAAGTACACAACATTTTAAAATCATACAATATAAAAATCAAGGACAAATAAAGATTAAGGAAAGGATAAAGGTATGAAGATAATATTTTCCTATTAAGTTACTGGTGGCAGTTATTTCCATTAGTACTATAACCAAAATCATGAAGACTTGTCACAATGAACCAAACCCATGTGGGATTGTACTCATTTTTGACATTAGTAAGAACAGCTTTTTTCAACTGTGGAGATTACAGTGCCTGCAAGTTCCCCAAGCACTTCATCTATAGCTGCAGCTATATATGATATTAATTATGTTTCACCAACCTGCATCTCTAATCTCTAGCCTATCTCAAATATGTCTTAAAGGTTGCTGTGTAAGCAGGATTTATTCCTGCAATTATCATGATTGCTGTACTTTAGAAAGTGATAATGTACTTGGTTGTCATGACGTGAAGTTTAGGTGGCACACAGTGGTAGTGTAATGACAAGATCATGTATCGTGTATACATAACAAGTATAATTAAACATAAAAACATTTCTTTGACAAGACCCACACAACTCTGAGAGGCAGACAAAACTGCTGCAAAGACTTAGTTTGTGGGCTTACCTCCAGCTGTATTAATGACATAAACCAGGCCCCTAAAAATGTTAACTATTGATCAGGTGGTACGATTTCCAACTGTAATATTGATAGGTGGTAGTACACTTGCTGAAATAATAATTGATAACATACAGTATAGGATAGTTACAGCGATTACCTTAGTTTGGGTGGTGCAGTCACAACAAACATTAACACATGGGGCCATAAGACCTAAACATAATCCGTCATTTTAATCATAATCATAAACTCTAAACTTTAAAACCTAATTATGACCTTCTTTTCAGTATCAACAGCAAAAACAAGATGATAAAAGAGATAAGTTCTCTTAAACCAAAAGTTAATCCTATTCGGATCCTTCTCCATGGTCCTGTTGGAGCAGGGAAGTCCAGCTTTGTCAACTCTATTGATACAGTCTTCAAGGGCCGCGTCGCCGGTGCCGCCCTGGCCGATGCTGGCATTGGAACAAGTTTCACTACAGTAGTGAGTAGAAAGCAGGGGGCAAATCAATTATGCTGTTTTACTGAATACTCTCTATTACATTACATTGTTTGTTCAACATCTAGTACTCCACGAATAGTCTACACCATAAATCTTTTATGCTGTTAACACAATGAAGTATATACTGTAATTAATTTTATAGGCCATTAAATCTGGTAAACCTGGACTCTTTATGTCTTATTCTATGTTGTGTCCAGAGGAGGATGGTCTCCCTCTGTTGAGTTCTTTTTTCCCCCAAGGTTTCTTCCTCCTGTTCATTTCATTTTAGGGAATTTTTCCTTGACACTGCCACCTTGAGCTTGCTCACTGGGAAGTTAGGCACTGCCCTCTGTAAAGCTACTTTGAGACAGTTTCATTGCTCACTTTTTAAACATTTCCTCAATAATACACAAACTGCAAGTATAACATACTAATATCATACCTGTACACTAAATACACTTGCTCTATCAGACCATAATTCAATATCACACACAGATGTGTCACATTTATTCACACGCACTTTGTCACACTATAATGCAATGTTCCTCTCATTATATCATATTCAATTTTATAGTGTTATATTCTACTTATTTTTTTTCTATTCTTCCCTACCCAGTGTTAAAGGACTTGGATACCGTTTTATGCATCTCACTTTGAATACAGGAAGTCTTTACAAATACAGCTACAATTTACAATTTACAGTTTTGCTATTTGGCAGATGCTTTTAGCCAAAGCAACTTACAATCAGTGCATCAGTTGGATTTCTAATACCTCATGAGCAGAGATCACAATAAGACTGAGCGTCAATTTGCCCCTTTATATTGTGCCCCTGGAATACTTTGACAAACACAGATACAAGGCAAGCTTTTTTTTTTTTTTTTTTTTTTTTTTTTTTTTTTTTTTTTTTTTTTAAGGAAAGGGAGGGTTAGGTATGATGGGGCGAAGCCTCTTGTTGCCTGGTAGGCCAGCACCAATGTCTTGAACTGGATGCGGGCAGCTACCGGAAGCCAGTGGAGCGCAATAAGCAGTGGAGTGACATGAGAGTGCTTAGGGAGGTTGAAGACCAGGCGTGCAGCGGCATTCCGCACGAGCTGGAATGGCCTGATTGTGCAGGTCAGCAAGCCAGCCAGTAAAACATTGCAGTAGTCCAGGCAAGAGATGACAAGTGCTTGGACCAGGAGCTGGGTCACCTGTTGTGTGAAGAATGGGCAGATTCTCCTGATGTCATATAGGAAGAATCTGCAGGATCGAGTGACTGCCGCGATGTGACCGGAGTAAGTCAACTGGTTGTCAAGGGTTACGCCAAGGTTTTTGGCTGCTGTGGTGGGGAACACCACGGATCCCTCGATGGTGATTGCAGTGTCGATCGTTGGGGAGTTCTTAGGCGGGAAAAAACAGAGGCTCAGTTATCTCCAGGTTGAGGTTGAGGTGGTTAGCGGACATCCAGGAGGCCATGTCAGCTAAGTAGGCTGCGATACAAGGCTGAACCTAAGAGTCAGAGGGGGGGAAGGAGAAGAACAGCTGTGTGTCATCAGCATAGCAGGGGTAAGAGAGACAATCGGCAGAGATAACTTTATCGAGTGATCTGGTGTAGAGAGAGAAGAGGAGTGGACCAAGTACAGAACCTTGTGGGACTCCCATGTGGACAGGGTGGGTGGAGGAGACCGATTCCCTCCAAGAGACCAAGAGACCTGGTAGGAACGGTCAGACAGATAGGGCTTGAACCATGCAAGTACAGAACTCGCAAACCCCAGCAAGGGATGAGGGGAGGATCTGGTGGTTGACCGTGTCAAATGCTGGGGAGAGGTCCAGGAGTATGAGGACAGAGCTGAGAGACTTCGCTCTGGCCAAGTGGAGCTCCTCCAAGACAGCAAGGAGGGCTGTCTTGGTGGAGTGGCCGGCTTTTAATCCAGATTGATTCTGATCCAGGAAATTGTACTGCAGAAAATATGGAGAGAGTTGGTTATATACTGCACGTTCCAGGGTTTTGGAGAGAAACGGTAGGAGAGACACCGGACAGTAGCTACTGACATCAGCTAGGTCTAGAGTGGGCTTCTTAAGCAGTGGCCTGACCTGTGCCCTCTTCAGGACAGAAGGAACCGTGCCAGTAGACAGGGAGCTGTTGATCAAGGACGAGATGAAGGGCAGAATGTCATCCGAGATGGCCTGAAAGAGAAGGGAGGGGATGGCATCTAGAGGGCAGGTAGTAGGACGATGGCATTTTATAAGTAGGAGAGCTTCAGAGTCAGATAGAGGGGAGAAAAAGGAAAAGATGGGGGGGGGGGGTGCAGGATCCGAGGTGGGAGGGGGAGGGGGGAAGGAGTCGCAGATGTCTTTGATCTTCTTCTCGAAGAAGGAGACAAAGTCATCAGCAGATAGGGATGAGGGAGGAGGAGGAAGAGGAGGAGAGAGGAGGGAGGAGAAGGTGGAGAAGAGTTTGCAGGTGTTCGAAGAGGCAGAATTGATCCTAGAGTGGAAGAAGGCAGATTTGGCAGAGGACAGGGTAGAGGAGAAAGAAGAAAGAAGACAGTGGTAGTGGGATAGGTCATTGGGGGATCTCGATTTCCGCCATCTCAGTTCAGCCGCACTAAGTTTGCCTCTTTCAGCATGAATACTATCAGTCAGCCAGGGACTGGGAGTGGAGAGGCGAGCCGGTTTGGTGACGGGGGGGCAGAGGTTGTCCAGGGAGGAGGCCAGCACAGAGAGGACCATAGAGGCTTTCTCCTCCATGGGGAGAAGTGAGAAAGCTTCCACAGATGGGAGAGAGGAGCAGACCATAGAAGAGAAGGCACTAGAGCAGAGGGTGCAAAGGTTATGTCTAGCTGAGACTGGCAGCTTGGGAGCTGAGGATTTCAGGGAGGGTGAGATCAAGAGAGGGAAAGAGAAAGACATGAAGAAGTGATCTGAGGTGTGGAGCCATGTGACCGTGAGATCAGGAACATGGCAGCCTCTTGTGAAGACCAGGTCCAGTTGATTGCAACCCTGTGTTGCAAGGGACTCCGCGAGGGTAAAAGTCAAAGGACTGAAGGAGGGAGAGTAGGCCATCAGACTGAGTAGAATTCGGAAAGTTGAAGTCTCCTAGCAGCAGGATGGGAGTGCCGTCCTCAGGGAAAGAGCTGAGGAGGGTGTCCAGTTCGTGTAGGAATGACGTGGAGGTGTGGGAGAAGGAAAAGGCAGTGGAGAGGGGAGCGGGAGTGGTCGTGTTCTCCTGCATGATCCACGTCTCAGTGAGGGCCAGAAAGTGCAGGGACAGCATGGGGGCTTGAGCAGAGATGAAGTCAGCCTTCTGTACTGCCAATTGGCAGTTCCAGAGGCCACCTGAAATGACAGCAGTAGTGTCAGCAGAGCGTGGTGGATGGATGAGGTTAGACAGGTTGCGTCCCCAAGGATACATCGGACGCCACTTGCAAAGATTACGAGAGGAAACAGGGAGATGACACATGATTTGTGTTAGGGGGACGAAGATAATTGGGAAAGTGTGGCAGTATCAGGACAAGGAATCTGCAGTAATAAGTGTAGTTGCCCAATTACATAGATAAACAGAAGGAGGGGGACAAAGGTATTTTAGAAAAGTAGGGTAGAAGCACAATTACCCAGATAAGCAAATGAAAATAAATCAAGATTAAAATAAATCACTTAGGGTATGGCAGACAGCAAGTAGTTGTCTCGGCTTCCTCGTTGTCCTTTTCTCGGTGGACTCCCACAGGTAGACTCCCTTGTCTTAGTCTGACCGACGAGACAAGGGAGGCGAGACAAGGGAGACAAGACGGCTACAGCTGCCGCTACAGCTGCCGCTTGGAGGAAGCACTATTACTAATGAGTCTTGTGACTACAGCGTTCGCGGCTTAAGGGCAGGCTACAGCCCCGCACCCTCAGGAACCAGAACAAACTGGAAATCGGCTGTGGCCGAGAATAACAAACAAACGCAAATCAGTAACTCAACAGCTGAAGCAACAGGAATTCAATACAAACTCCCTAGTAGAATAAGCTAGCGATGCTATCAGACAGAGCACACAGTTATAAATTGACAGAGAACCTAAGTTAAAGCGAACCCTGAAAGAATCTAGCACGAAGTAAGTTATATACGGTAAACGACAACAGAGTAAACAGAGAAAACAGAAATCGCAGCTACTCAGGCAATTAACACGCAACAGAGACAAGAGAGAAACCAGAAATCGCGGCTACTAAGCAATTTAAAGCAAAGTCTTATTTGGATCCTGCTCTGATGGAGAAGCAATCTGACTGAAAACAGAGCTATTTTTCACACTACATGTTATTATGTACATTCTGTATTGCTGCTATACCAGAGTAATTCACAGATGGATAGGCTTGACAGCTGTACAATCAGATATGTTATAGTATATATGTTATGCTAAAATGATATTTAATCTGACTTTTATGTAACATTTCATAATAACTTTTTTTTTTTTTATTATTCTAGTATAAAACACACCAGTTTCAAATGAATGGGCATCCAGCATTTCTGCCTTTTGTTGTCAACGACATCATGGGTCTGGAGGAAAAAGATTCAGAAGGGGCACACACTGATGACATCATCAACGCATTACAGGGTTACATAAAAGACTATAGTCAAGTAGGATGAAAACACGCCTACACTAAAACACATATATGCAAATACACTGAAATACATGCATCAGTATAAACACAAATACACACAAGCACAGCTAAAGCGTTATCATTCCTTCTCTGTCTTTTTATCATTCACATATTTCTTCAGCTACATTCAGGAAAACCAATGTCAAAAGGAGATTCAGGCTACAACAACAGCCCCACCTTGGCAGATCAAGCTCACTGTCTGGTTAGTGTAATACCTGCAGACAAAATCTCTCTGATGGATGAAGCTATCATTATGAAGATGAGACAGATCAGAAAGAAAGCCAGCAAAATGGGTGAGTCCATAATGTGACTGTTCCAGAGATCTGTTATCTCTCTCATTAACTGTGATGTGTATGTTACATATTGATCTAGATCTCACTTTAATAGCAGTGTATGTTTCACATCTGTTGTTGCACTGCATGACTTTTCTGTATGTGTTCATACCCTCCAGGAGTCCCTCAAGTGGTTGTTATGACAATGGTGGACGAGGCATGTCCACTGGTTAAAAATGACCTCAGAAAGATCTACACCAGCCTGAAGATCAAAGAGAAAGTGAGTCAGAACTTTGTGTGTGTGTGTGTGTGTGTGTGTTTGTGTGTGTGTGCATTTTATCCCCTGTAACTGTCACAATGAGAATACATTAACTTCTTACGTTACAATACACAGTTGTTATTCCAGCTACCGAGCTGGACTTTTCTGCAAAAGCACAATGAAGCCCACAAACTGGTTCCTACTTGCAAGTATTCTAAAGCCATGAACAGTTTAAGGCAATAAATAGTTTTGGTTCAGAAATGGGTCCAGTTAAAATTTACCTGAATGTGATATTTTCCTTCAGATCATGACAAATCTGAGCAAACAGACACACTGAGTAATCAAAGTGAAAAGTCCATAGTCAAAATATTTGTTCAATAGTAACAAAATATCTGTAAAATTGTTGCACCGACTGCATTCTTCAGCAATGGTAGCAATTATGAATCAGAATTGAAATGAAAAATACTCATGTCCTTTCATTTTTCTTACATGGAAGGCGGTTTTGCCTGTAAAAAGCTAGATTGTGAATGTAACAGTAGGCTAATTACTTGCAGTTGCATTAATGACTGCTCCATGCATTAGAAATTCTCTGCTTATAGGCCTTTTTCACGTAAAGGTGGTGACTTTCCGGTCTGAGCCAACAGGGGGAATCTTTACTTCTGGTTAGCCAACTTCCCTATTACTTTCTCAAGTATGATTTAAAGGGTTAGATTTTAGTACCAGCTACAAATTCATACTGAAGATTTGGTCGTGTGAATTCGATGGAGTATTAGGAAGACAGTGAGGGAGAAAAAATTCGGAGATTTTGAGAATAAAGTCATAATATTACAAGAATCAAGTCGTAATATTTCAAGAATAAAGTCATAATTGGGAAATATTCATAATATCACGTGAGTAAATATGTAATTTAATGAGAATAAAGTCGTAATTTCACAAGAACAAAGTCATAATAATACAAGAATAAAGTTGTAATTTTACAAGGAGAAAAAAAACGGAATATTTAGCAAAATATATTACCAGCAACCAACAAATTGAGCCTGCTTCTGGCAACTGCTGTTTATCTCAAGCGTTATCCTGATACTTATGATAATGTGGTGTTGATGTGCCAAAAGATTAAGCACTGTATTTCGTCGTTTTTTGTGAGACCTATACTTAAGTGTGCCTTCACAAGATTTCTCATTTTAATGCAGGCAGCAGGGTGCTCTTCTGCTATTTCCCCTCTAAAATAACATGTAGCCTAAAATTACAACTTTTTCTTGTAATATCATGACTTTTTCTCATAAAATTATGACTGTATTCTAAAGACATTATGAATGTTTCCCAATTACGACTTTATTCTTATAATATTACAACCTCATTCTCGTAATATTACAACTTTATTCTCGAAATGTCATAATATCTTTCCCTTCATGTGGCCCTAATATTCCATGATATGTGAAGGGCAGATATGCATAAGAGGCTTTTACAGCACGATATGCCAGCTTGGCTGTTGTTTGTCTCAGGTTTCTGTGTGCCTTTGTCTAAGGTTTCTGCATGCCTTTGCAAGATCACAAGTTTAAGACTCCTTAGTGCTGCTTCAATGTATTGTTTGTTTAGTCCACACAGGAAGGTACGTTTGACATTAACACTGAAATATGTACAAAAGAATCACCCAGATCGTTACTGTTACTAAAAAGATGTCATCTCTCAATCACCTAGTACTACATGAAATCATTGGCATTTGGCACTAAACAACTGGTACATAGCGTTTGTTTGTTGTTTACTGGTACATACTATGGACAGCATAATTTTGTTGACGAACCATAGCCATTTGTTGCGCGTCTTTTCAATATTATTTTAGCCAAAGCAGCTCCTCCAACAGACTGATGTAAACAATTATTTATTCTGCGCTCTGTTTCCTTTTGCCCCCAAACAGATTCAATATTATCGACACTACATCTCCATTTTGTGTGGCTCCTCATTCTTTTAAGTGACCTGTAGCACCGTGCTCATATTACAACACTACTGTCTACTGTGTTGGACACAATACTAAAAAGAACAGGCAGAGAACTAAACAAGAATGAATATTAAACTACCATGACATATGTTCAATGAACAATTGGATAATTTCATTACACAGCTTTATTGAAGTGCACTTACAGGCTGCTAGGTGGTGTGATCTAACATTTTTCTCTGTTGCCATCTCTCCGTAGTTAGGTGACATTACCTTCATAAGTAAAGATAAATTGTTCATGGAAAAGTTTATATCCTCAATCCAGTTTGGATTATTTTGTTTTGCAATATATATACACAGTTTCTGCAACCTGTGAGAGCCTAAGATTTGGCACATTTGCCAAAGATCTGGAGAACATCAGAGAGACACGCATCTTCACTGAAGGTATCCATTGTCAACCAGAAGTAACTTTACCCCCTGTTGTTTTCCAATATGTTGGCGTGAAAAGGTCTGTTGAGATCCATCCCCAGAACCACAATCCGCTCTGCACTAGGGCTGTGCATTGCAAGAATCTGGCAATACAATACATATCCCGATACAGGGGTTATGATTTGATATATTGCGATACTGTTAACAAGGTAATATATTGCAATTTTTTAAAATCTAATTTTAGATCCAATCATGTAAAATTAGCCGTCTGCTGTTCCGCTAGCTGTAGATCAGGATGGTGCCTTGCGAAGTGTGTTCTCAGATTTGTTGTGTTTCCCAATCATTTGATTTTGGCATGACACATTTTGCAAAAAACATGGCTCTTTTTGACCTCTTTATTGCCCTCTTTATTGTGGAAGCTAAAATGAACCCAAACTTCAGCTCTGTGCGCCATGTAAATGGTATAGGGAAATTGGGGCTAATGGTCCTCTGTGAAGATTAGACTTAATACTAATATCACTTAGCTGTGACCATAACCTGATTTCAGAACTGAACCCAGTGAAATTACAGTTATCCCGAAAAACTCTATTTATAGTTCAGCGCTCTGAACACTGAACTAATGAGGCATTACACACGAAGAGGCACGCTTAACCAAAAGAATGATCTGAGTGATGTTCTAGTGGAGTTTCTTACAGACAAAAGGGTGGTGAGGGAAGGAGAAGAAAGGAGAAAAAGAGGGAAAGAGCAGGCCCAGTCACGTTCAGGTAGGAGAGACCGGAGGTACTAAGGTTGGCAATAGGAGACCGTGAGTAAGACTTCGAGGATCTACCCAAGTGGTGAGGCTGGGCAGATTCTTCGCAGAGATGAGCAGGTCAGAACGGACGGACTACATTACGGTTGGGACAACCGGAGCTCAACTGGAGCTGAAGCTGAACCACAGCTGAAGCTGAACTGAAGAATTGCAGGAAGTCTGGCATTTTATCTGATTTGCAAACAGGGGATGATATTATCCTTTTGGGGGTGTCTCTGCCTGAAGGGAGGAGACACTGCTTGAAATTTGCCAAGGGACAGAAAAGGTCGAGGAAGGGTGAAAAGAGATAGAAAGGGTTAAGGAATGGTGACAAGTGATAAAAAGGTCAGGGAAGGGTGAGTAGAAATAGATAGGGTCAGAAAGAGAGAGAGAGAACAGGGGGACATGGGGAGAGTCTGTGGAGTGTTTAACCTCAGAATCATTCTATGCAATGTTTAACCTCAGAATCATTGAAACATTTATTAGCCCACATATTGCAAAATCTCTCCTCCAGTTGCTGCCCGACTCACCAACCATAGCAGTGCCTTGTGTAAAATGCTGAGCCAAACGTCACTAAACTCATTTGTTTTATGTTGTGAAAACGCAGACAAGAGCGACACGAATGTCACACATTTACAAGCAAAAATAACTGCTAAAAGATATGGTGACCAGACGCCCTGGTTTGCTGGGTGTCCCGAGTCCTGACAAATATCTGTAAATGACCAAAATGTCCTGTGTTTCAGCGTTAACTATAAAATTAAAATAATAGTTATAATACTATATATGTTTTCAGTGCTTACATTTATCATGTTCTGTCCCACTCCTTATTACCTAACTCAGTCAAAAAACACAAACAACAATGCACCATGTGTCTGAATTCAAGAGTGATTTGGCTTCAGCTGTTGCTACGACGCTTGTGGCTCTGTCTGACAGAATCGGTCTGTATGCTAATGGTTGGCATCATGCCAAAGAGAAAGTCGGTCCTTTCTAAAGACCCCCAGAGGGCTATCCGTTTCTTCATGACGTAGCCAGCAATGAAAATTCTGCGTTCTGCACACACTGCAGGAGTACTTTCTCGGTCGTGCATGGTAGAAATGCCAACATAAAAGACGGCCAAACATAAGCGGTGGCTACAAGGGGGAAGCAGCACCGTTGCGACCTACTTCAGCGGGGCAAACTCTGGTGACAGATTCAATTATAATTATAACTAAATATACTAAAGAAAAAAAAATCGCAACTATTTTTGCAGTTGTCACTTGCTCCTGCAATTTCATTGCAAAAAATGGCTATGGGCAGTACAACATGCATTGCAATTGTTTGGAAAATCTGCTGCGAAATCAGGCATTTTAGGCCGCAGCAGTCCCAAAAAAGATCCCACGAAATCCTGGAGGGACTGAAAGGCACTGTCATCACTGTAGAGAAAACACATCAACTCAATAATAAATAGTGATGTGTTTTACACTTTGCAGGCTCCCTTTTGGCAGTTTTAAATGTTTGTAACTCGTAAATAAATGGTCATAAAAATAACATGAAGCTGACATTTTGACATGCTGACTGAGGAAGGGAAAAGATAAAGTCTGACATTCAACAGAACAGAGATTAAAAAAAAAAGAAAGCAACAGTAATTCTGAGCCCACAGTGATGTATGAGCATAGTATTATAACTTGTTTATAATTGTTTATTAGTGATTTATAAAGTGTTAACAACCTAATTAATAACCTAATTATAAACTATTCATAAATCCTTTCTACGGGTAGTCTTATTGCAAAGTAGTACCATTAGCTTCTGCTCACTTTGTGAAATTGGTTACCCATTAGCCAAGTGACTTGCTCTGTTAGCAGAGGGATAGCAACAGACATATTTTGGAGCTATAAGGGGTCTAAAGTCTATACGGAGACGACATACGCATGCATGCATGCAAGATTCAGAATTGCCTACATTGAATGTATCATAATAGTCTCTCCCTGTCACTCTTTTGAATGTGTGTGTTTGTCCAGATGGAGGAGTGCCATGTCAGGCTGGGTGTTCCGATGAACTGCATTTTTCCAGTGAAGAACTATCATGAGGAGGGGTCGTTGGTTCTAGATCTGGACTGTCTGATTTTAACCGCTTTAACACAGATTATTCATTTCGCTAATGACTATCTGAACACTGTTAAGGCAAATGACAAGGTAAACATACTCGTTTTTTGAATGCACATTTTGACTATTGCTTTTTCAGCTGATAAATCTGGTACTTGAGATAGGTAATGACATATTATGTTTTTGTTATGTTTTGTAGTGTTGTGTTACCTACCACTCTTTGTTTTTTTAATGCTGTTTTGTTTTGCATTGTTTTTCAGACGGTGGGCATCAAACCAGCCGCAGAGGTGGCAAAGCCGGTATGTCAGATAGATGTCTTATGTTTTGTTGTTATGTACTGCTGTGTTATCTGCTATTCTATCTTGTTGTGTAATGCTATATTGTGTTGTTGTTTTTCTTTTAGGTAGGGAACATCAAGCCCACAGTACAGTTGGCAAAGCCGGTAGGTCATATAACAGAGAGTGGGTGTATACAGTACAGTGACATACTGAATGTCATACTACATACATGCTATTGTGAAGTATAATGGCATTTCTTGTTATGTCTTTCAGATGGCGAACATCAGGACCACAGTACAGATGGATAAGCCAGTATGTGAAATAAACAGCGATGTGTTATACAGTGTTGTGATAAGTTGAGTGATATCTTATATAGTATTGTGATGTATAATGTTGGTTTATTGATCAGATGGCCACAGTGAAGATGCCAGAGCCCATCTGTCTGATTGACAATGATGAGAGTGGGTGCATGTGTGTCAGGAAAGAGGCACTGGAGATTCTGGAGGAAATCACACAGCCTGTGGTGGTAGTGGCCATAGTTGGGCTCTACCGCACTGGAAAATCCTTCCTTATGAACAGACTGGCTGGAAAAAATGTTGGTCAGTGAACCTACTGCTTATTTAACATCTGCTTATTCCACTTAGTGTTAATGTTACATCAGTTTAGCCGGTGCCTGAAATGGTATTTAATCATATTTTGGCACATCCAAATGTAATATGCTAATGGAAATATGTGTGATGACCTGATGAATGTCAACTTTACATCAGTATTTCCTACTAAAATATTTTCCGCATTTTGTTATTAAACTCATAAAAATTGATAGACCACCATTTCTATCATCATTGTAGGCTTTGCCTTGGGAGCTACCATAGAGTCTAAGACCAAAGGCATCTGGATGTGGTGTGTGCCTCACCCCACTAAAGAAGGACACACCCTAGTGCTGCTGGATACTGAAGGACTGGGAGATGTGGAAAAGGTGACAACTGCAGTGTTGCCATGACAACACGATCTATACCCAAATTTAAAGCAGGGTCCATAGCACTATTATACACAATCTAAAAAAACCCTGTACCCAGTTTCTGATAGGCCGTTGTTCAATGACCCCTTGTTGTTTTGGTTGGCCACGTGACTTTGCTGTTATTGTTATCTTAGCTGACTGGTTACTGTCCCTGAGCATGATAGTGAGGTGGTATCAAAGTGCGTGGATCTAATGTGATATAATAATTTATAGTGATCTGTTTTGTCCTGTCTCAGGGGGACACAAAACATGACACCTGGATCTTCTGCCTGGCTGTTTTACTCAGTAGCACTCTGGTCTACAATAGTATGCAAACCATCAACAATGATGCCCTGGAGAAACTGCAGTATCCTTTAATGGACAGAAAGACACAGAGATAGAGAGACACACACACACACACACACACACACACACACAGATCAGGTAGTTCAAAAATCCACTTTTCCACTTTCCACCATGATAGAAAAACCAACAAGGCAAAGACTGAAGAACCTGGAGGAGATGAGACAGTGGATTCAGTATTAAGAGCTGTTTACTTCAGAATGGTCTCAGACACGCAGGCGTTCAGTATGCATGCTGGTGTTAACACTAATTGGGTTAAGCATAGGTAGCAACTTAATTTGCCATGTTATGGGAGGCCAGACAAGTTCTCACCCTCTCTCTCCCAGCTGACTGGCTCAAGTGTCCCAGCCAATAGGACACCCGCACAGCTGTATTCTGAGGAATAGCTTGAGCCTCTTAATGCACTACATTCCCATGAAGATGCTTGTAACCTGGCGAGTGAAAACAGTGGTTGCTGACCTTACACAAATTGGAGGACACATGTACAAGCCCTCAACCTTCTTAATACCAAAACAGCAGAGGTTGAGCAGCAGCATTTGTTGGACCACTGTTGTTACTGTAATGATTGTTAACATTGTGTCGTTTGAGGCTGGGCCTCCATTTACCATTGCATCCTTAGGTTTGTCAGAAGGGTTAGGGTTCCTGAATACTGCTCCGTGTAGCTATGTCACTGAACTTACTGAGCGCATAAAGGTAAAGTCAGGATCAAGAAATGATGACCAGTCCACAGAATTTATGTCGTTCTTCCCATCGTTCGTTTGGACAGTTCGAGACTTTACTTTGAAACTCGAGCTGGACGGTCAACCCATCACTGCAGACCAATACTTGGACAATGCTTTGAAGCTCAAGCCAGGTAATTCTTATGCTGTAGAAAAAACAAACAACAGGGAAGTTTTCACTGAAAATACCTGAAAGAACAGATCACAAAAAGCTCTGTTTGTCCTAGTTAGTCTCTAAAACTGTTTTGTTGTGTATTTGTAACTACCTTGCTTTGTCGTTTTTTCTAAAGGGTCGTCCAAGAAGATTGAACAATACAACCTGCCCCGGCACTGCCTGCGTCAGTTCTTTTCTCCTCGCAAATGCTTTGTGTTTGAGCGTCCAGCGAGTGGGGAGAAAATGAAGCAGATGGAGCAGTTAACAGACTCAGACCTTGACCCTAAATTTGTGACGCAAGTGCAGGATTTCTGCAGCTACATCCTCACAAATGTTCAAGCGAAGACCATGCGAGAAGGCCTTGGACTGACTGGCAGAAGTGAGTTTCACCATTAGTCACCACTATGAACGTTAGACTAAACTGAATACCAGCTACTGATAGATTAAATTGAATATCCCCTGTATTGTTTTTGGTTTTACAAACTGAACTTGTCCCGCACTGCTGAACTCAGTATAAAGTTAAAGCCACTCCCTCTGTTGTGGTTGATATAAATATAATATTTTATCTCTTTTGCAGTGTTAGGGACCTTGGCAGAGACATATGTTGAAGCAATCAGCAGTGGTCACGTTCCCTGTCTGGACAACGCTGTTGAGTCACTGTCACAAACTCAGAATAAACGTGCAGTAACTGAAGCCCTGAATTTTTATCAGACTAAGATGAAGCAGAAAGCCTTCCCACTTCCCACAGAAACACAGGAAGACCTGTCTGAAATCCATACAAATATACAAAGAGAAGCAGTTGAAATCTTCATCAATGGCTCTTTCAATGACGCTGAACAGGAACACCAGTTTGAGCTAATGGTACTGTTAGAAAACAAGCAAATCTGAGCCAAGTAAAGAAATTAATAAACATCACACAAATAAATCACTTAAGCAGAAAAACCTAAGTAAGGTAGTTGGTAGTTAAGAAATATCTACAGATAAATATATTAATCTAAATCATTAAAAATAGTTTTTAAAATCATTGTCTCTTTTACAATCTCTTTTTGTTGCCTTATTTTTAAAGTATAACTGACTTCGAATCCCACTAATTCACTAATCATGTGACATCCAGCCCAGCCCTAGGAGTAATCTCCAAATCTCTCCTTCTCTCTCTCTCTCTGACCTTCTGTCTCTGTTCAGGGGAAAATGCAGAGTGTCTATGAGGAGTACTGTAGAGATAATGTGGAGGCATCTCGCAAAATGAGCAAGTCTGCCATATCTCGTGTGTTTTCCTCACTGGAGACAGAACTGAAGAATGGGTACTACATGCAGCCTGGGGGCTACACAGAATACCGCTGTGCCCTGGAGAAAGCGACTGAGCAGTACAGATCAGAGAAAGGCCATGGACTCATGGTGAGCACACATGTCATATATACATATATATCAGGGTGTAGACTGTTACCATTATGTTTTCACCACACCAAAGTCTAACTTCTTGCAAACAATATAAAAAAAAAAAAAAAAAACTTTGAATACTTCTTTAAATACCTTTCATGACTGATTACACACACACACACACACACACACACACACACACAGTTACTGTGAGATATTGTAGAGTACTAAGGGAGTTAATGTAGGCAAAGGGGCATTTTGATCATTTGCCTGTGTTTTCATACAGAGTGAGGAGGTGCTCAATGAGTACCTGAGTGACAAGGAGCAGATTGGACATATCATTCTGGCAGCAGACAAGTCTCTCACAGAATCCCAGCAGGAGACTGAAAGTAAAACTTCACAGTGTCCCAAACCTGACATTTCTCCACACCAAACTCTATACTCAAAGTTCCCATACATCACTTTAGATTCGCTTTCCCTTAGCTCCTCTCTGTACAACTGCCCAACTTGTACCTTTGCCCTCTCTATTTCCATTCATCCAATATTACACTTTTTCAATCACTTTTGGTCTTCACCTGCCTTAACTATTAACACTCTCACTCCATCTTTACCTTTTACTGTTTCCTGCCTTTATACTGTACCTTTTCCCATGTTTAGTCTTTCTTTAGATTCACAGTTAACATTGATTCATTGATGCTCTCACAGACTCAGAGTAATGGATATCTGTGTTTGTTCAAACCTGTGCATGTTTATCTTTCCTTGTAGGGGTGAGGTTGAAAACTGTGGTAGATGAGCAGCAGCGAAGGGCTGAGCAAGAGCAGAAGAGGATCAAGGAACAGCAGAACAAGGATCAGCAGAGAACCCACGATGAGAATGTTGAACAGCTGCTGAAGAAGTTGGAGAAAGAAAGAGAGATTGCCAAGCAAGAGCTTGAACGAGTGCTGAATGCCAAACTGAAGGTAAAATGAAGGGCTCAAAGCTATATACTTACTGAAGAATTAAATGCTGCACACTAGACTTGGTAAGATCAAGTACTGAACACTAAATCAAGGGTATTACCTGAGTCATTTGGAATCAGTATTCAATTTTCAGAATCAAATGTTTTGGATTTTTCCTTATGCATTTTAAGCACCCAACCTACCAGGGTATTTTTCTCAGAAAGAATAAGGCTAGCCCTGGCTTAATTCATAGTTTATAATATGATCCTAGATTTGAGACAGAGTTCACAATCCAGAACTGGACTTGGCTAATTATCCATCAGGAAACCAGCCCCCTGATTCTAAGGTGTGAGGTCTGCTTTGTTTTGATTTATTTATTGGTGTTATGGTCCATATAGTTCAATTACAGATGTAAACTCTGTTTTTCCTGTACAGTCGGCAAGTCCAGCAAAACATTCTTTGCAGACATTAAAGATGAAAAAATAGAGGTTTGCCCAGGTTTATTGTTGCTTTGAGTTCTTTCATTCAGTGGTGCTAACTATTAGTGAGGGTAATTCAAATCTGACTGAAACTTTTTTTACATATTACAGATCAAGAAAACAGCTGATCCCAAGATGGCTGATTTAATTTGCATTATCCATGCAATGAAAAAACATATCTCCAAAAATGCATAAAAAAAAATTGCTAGAAAGGAACTGGCTTTCTTAAAGTTTTTTGCAAGACATCATGACTAGTTTGTACATCTATTATGCTTTTCTGCTTAGACTTAAATTGCTGCACAAACTAAAATTTTATCGTGTTTGTTCTGTAATATAAATTTCACATCTGAGGATATTTGCTTT
The DNA here is from genome assembly GCF_902362185.1 of Chanos chanos. Lineage (NCBI taxonomy): Eukaryota > Metazoa > Chordata > Actinopteri > Gonorynchiformes > Chanidae > Chanos > Chanos chanos. Next base: position 31,076,507 of record NC_044503.1, on the reverse strand, counting down.
ATTTGTGAAATGATGGGGGCGGTGCAAATCATGACCTTGATAATAAATATATGAAGACAAAACAAAATGTCTAGATGACATGGGAAAATCACTACTATAAACTTATGTATATAGATATAAAGAGACAATGAACACCAGACACCAGTACCATAATCTTCCACTTTAAATCAATGTCAGCTCCCACTGTTACACTTATGCACATCCAGTTATGCTCTGTCTCTATTGCTGGATGGGCTTCACACTGTCTGCATCCTGCCATTGCATAGTATTGTTCTCTCATAGAATGATTATGAATGTCATTGTCCCTGAGGTTGCTTACCTATTTAACCTTTACATCATAAATTGGTTATAACACAAATACTCTTCATTCCCCAGAAAGCTAATGGTGTGTAACTCAGTTCAAATATTTGTGGAATGAAAAGAGAGACATCAGTTCACTTAGTATCAGCAAGTTTCCAGTGGATTCACAGGGGAGGTGGAGCACAGTTCATGCTTGGATACCGATGCTGATTGACACATTTGGTAGTAGCAGGAAAAGCACTAATGTTTTCTGTTGCAGTTTTTGAATTTCAAACAGGGTAGTTGTCAAAAATACAGATATTTAGGAAAAGTAACATACCAATTTAAATATAGAGTCAAGAAGACTTTGGAAGTTCTATTGCTAAACTATATCTGATTCATTAATTTATTCCTTCTGGTGCAGTGGGCACAGGATTGTGACTTGGACTGACCTCTACATCCTTTCATGTATTTCTCTTTGTCCTGTTTCAGGAGCAGGAACACCTGCTTGAGCAGGGATTTAAAGACAGAGCAGAGAAAATGCAGAAGGAAATTGACAGCCTGAAAGAGAAGAAGAAAAATTGGAAAGTATCTTGGTCACCTATAATGAAGATGATGCTGAAAGGAATGGGGGCAGCTGTCTCAATTTTACCCGGCATTGGACAAATAGGAGGAATGGCTCTGCGTGCCATCGCTGAGTTATTACTGTAAAGGCGACAAAACTTATACATTGATTCTTCTACATCTAAAGTACAGATATTGTTGAGGATTCAGATTTTTCACAGATAGAGTGTATGAGTTGGTCACTGCTATTTCATAATTAGTGAATTAGACGTTGCGCTTGTTTAAGTCCTTTTAAATCAAAGCTTAAATAATATGTTGCACAGTATTTAACATTGTCAAACTGGATCATCTTTCTTTTTTTTTAATTATATCTTTAATGAGAGTTAGCATATCAATGCACTAACTTCTTGACTTTTATCATTGAACACTCTGTTATTGATTTGCTTCCGTGTGTAGCACATGCTAGCTACTCTCTATGTCCTATTCCTTGACTATTTAATTCTGGGTTTGTGAGCACATAAATGAAACTACTTTTGTGAGAATAAGACCATATTAACACTCAAACATTCATATAATATTAACATTTTATTGTGCAGCTGTCATTAGGGATATTTTGAGAGCAGCATTACTGTATTTTGTTTTTATATAAAAAAAAAAAATATTTAAATGTTTCCGTGAAATTAGACACTAGCCAGATGCTTCAATTATGTTTTCTGGAACACACTAAATGTTCTATTCAAATTTTCAAATTTCCACTTTCTCTTTTCTAACTTTTTCTAAATTTGTGTAAAACATGGTTTGAAAGTACAATGCATTATCCTTAAAAGCAAAATAAACTTAAAATGCAAATAAATTAGAAAACAAAGTCATTTGAGTCCCAAGGAAAAAAGGCAAAGGGAAATGGCGGGAAAATACAAAAAGACAAGGGTATCAAATCAGGGTAATGAAGAAGAAAGAGTAGTTACCCGTTGTGTTAATTCTCAACTTGTGAAAGGAACAACTTCATATATGTCTTTCTCTAATAAAACGACATTTCTAATGACCTAGTTATTGAATCAGAATCAGATTTATTGGCCAAGTATGTTAACACACACAAGGAATTTGGTTCCAGCCGATGGCGTCTCTCTAGTACTACAGGCATATACAGACAAAGACATGTTATTTACAGACCAGAGTACACAATATACAAGCAATATACAGACAATATGAGACATCAGTATACATAAAGTGGGTGTGGAAGTGCAAACAACAATAGTAATGTGCGTCACATATGTGGGTAGTGCAAACAACAGTAATGTGCATTAAGTAACAGAATGTACATGTACAATGGTAATGTGCATATGTATGAGGGCAGTGCAAATGAAACAAAACAAAACAAGACAAAACAAAACAAAAGAAGTAATGTGCATCACATATGGGGATGAGAATGGAAGTAAGATTATTGTACAGTAGGTAATCGTAGGTGATTGTAGATGTGAGCAGGGTATAATAATAGTCTGTAGAACAGGAGAAGTGATGCGTAGCAGGTCATACTGCTTGTCAGTTGTTCATGAGGGTGATGGCATGGGGGAAGAAACTGCTCCTGTGTCTGGTAGTCTTGGTACACAGGGTTCTGTAGCGCCTACCAGAAGAGAGGGGTTGAAAGAGGTCATGTCACGGGTGAGAGCAATCTGTATTGATTTCCTCTGCCCGTTTCCTGGTTCTTGAAGAGTACAAGTCCTGGAGGATGGGCAGGGGAGCACCAAGTCGTCACTGTTCGCTGCAGTCTGCTTCTATTCTGTTTTGTGGCTGCATCGAACCAGACCGTGATGGATGTGCACAGGACAGATTCGATGACTGCAGTGTAGAACTGCCTCAACAGCTCCTGTGGCAGACCAAAGTTCCTCAATTGCCGCAGAAAGTATATCCTCTGCTGGGCCTTTTGAGGATGGAGTTGATGTTGGTCTCCCACTTCAGGTCTCGGGAAATGGTAGTACTCAGAAACCTGAAGTTCTCCACATTTGACACTGGGCTGTTGGATATTGTGAGGGGGAGCAGTGCTGAGGGGTGTCTCCTAAAGTCCATTATTATCTCCACAGTCTTTAGCGTGTTCGGCTCAAAGTTGTTCAGGCTGCACCAGAGCACTAGCCATTCAACCTCCTGCCAATATGCAGACTCATCACCATCTTGGATCCTTGCCTATGTCTCTGGGCAGTCAAGATGTTGCAGGATGTAGTGCAGTCCCCTTTTGACTGTGTCATCCACTGACCTGTTTGCCCGGCAGGCAAATTGCAGGGGGTCCAGCAGGGGTCCTGTGACGTTCTTCAGGTGGGCCAACACCAGTCGTTCAAAGGACGTCATGACCACAGACATCAGAGCTACCGGCCTGTAGTCATTCAGTTCTTTGATAGATGGTTTCTTCGGGACTGGGATGATGGTAGAGTGTTTGAAGCAGGAGGGGACTTAACACAGCTCCAGGGATCTGTTGAAGATCCGTGTGAAGATTGGAGCCAGATGGTCAGCACAGGCTTTTAGACAGGATGGAGAGACACTGTCTGGACCTGGTGCTTTCCCGTCTCAGGAAGAGCAGGCTCACATCCTCCTCATATACTTGAGTGCAGCTTGAGTATCAGGGAGTGAGGCTAGGGGGGTTGCCAGAGGTGTGATGGGGGCTATTGTCGTTGAGCTGGAGTTTGTGGGGGCTGTGAATTTGTCCCTCTCAAACCTGCAGTAGAAGGCATTCAGGTTGTCGGCCAGGTCTTTGTTTGCCTCAGCAGGGGTAAATGGTCTTCTGTAGTTTGTGATGTCTCGCATGCCAGTTCACGCTGATGCAGGGCTGATGGCTGAAAACCTATTTTTCAGCTTTTCAGTGTTGCTTCTTTTAGCCACTCTGATCTCTTCTGTCAGTAGGTTTCTGGCCTGCTTGTGAGGGGCTCTATCCCCACTTCGGTGGGCTTCTGCCTTGGCCTGACGAAGCTGTGCAAGTTTGGCTGAGAACCATGGCTTGTTATTGTTGTATGTACAGACGGCTTTGGTTGGCACACACAAGTCTTCACAAAAGCTGATGTAAGATGTCACAGTGTCAGTCAGTTCATCCAGGTTGTGAGTTGCATCTTCAAAATCACTCCAATCAGTACAGTCAATACAGTCTTGCAGTTCCTGATTTGCCTCGTGGGTCCATTTCTTCACGGTTTTGACCACAGGCTTTGCAGATTTTGGTTTCTGCCTGTAGGTTGGAATGAGATTAACCAAGCAGTGATCAGAGTGCCCCAAAGCCGCCCGAGGTACAGAACGATATGCATCTTTAAGAATTGTGTTATTATCCCTGGTGGGACAATTAATATGCTGACTATATCTTTGTAGTTCATGGTTTAATTTCGCTCTGTTGAAGTCCCAAAGGATTATGAAGAGCGAGTCCACATATTTTTGTTCCAAGCTCGTTATCTGTTCAGCCAGGGTTTGCAATGCATCATTCGCGCTGGCCTGAGGTGGCATGTAAACACCAACTAAGATGAATGAGGAAAACTCACGCAGAGAATAAAAAGGCTTGCAGTTTAGGAGCAATGTCTCCAAGTTCGGGCTGCAGTATTTGCTTAGCACAGATCTTTGCACCAATCTGCGTTGATGTAGAAGCAAATTCCACAGCCTTTCGTTTTCCCTGATAGCTCCATTACGTCATCTGCTTGGTATAGATGGAAACCCGACAGATGTAATCCGCTGTCTGGGATGGATTTGCTGAGCCAGGTTTCAGTGAAACAGAGGGCACTAGAACGTGACGTGTGGTTCATACCAAACAATGCAAGACAAAGAAACAGGGAAAACCACAGAGTATAAATACTCAGCTAAATGAAGGAAACTGACTACAAAGGTGGAGTGAATGAACTTAAAGGGGCTAAACCAACATAACTCAAAACAGCAGCGAACCAAGGAACCAGGACGTACCACTAGAGAGCGGGGGAAACACATGAGGACCTAGAGAAACAAGGAGGGAATGAGAGGGACAGAAAGGGACAGGGTGTGACAGTGTGACAGTAATCCACACAGGGCACAAACACTAGGGAAAAAAAAACCAGGGACACAGGAAACCAGGAGAACCAGGAGATTTGGGGGAGGAAAACGGACACCAGGGCGGACCAGGGTTGGGAAGTCTGGAGGCTCTAGAGGTGGAGCAGACAAAGGTGGGTCCAGAGGGTCAGGAGGCTCTGGAGGTGGGGTGGATGACGGCGGGTTCAAAGGATCGAGACGTTCTGGAGGTGGAGCCCTCCAGGTGATGGGGATAGAGGCAAAGGCCGAGCCTCCAAGGCAATTGGAGCAAGTATAGGAGCTGAGGGCAGAGCCTCCAATGTGACTGGAGCTGGAACCGAAGGAGGGATGGTCGAAAAGACTGGAATGGGGATAAGAGCCAAAGGAGGAGCTTCCCAGGCAACAGAAATGGGAGCTGGAGCCAAAGGAGGGACTCCCTGAAGTGACAGGAGCCAAGGGCGGAGCCTCCAAGGTGACTAGAGCAGGATCAGGAGCTGAAGTAGGAGCCTCTGAGGCAACTGGAGTAGGATCAGGAGCCAAAGGAGGGACCTCCGAGCTGACTGGAGCCAAGGGCTGAGCCTCCAAGGTGACTGGAGCAGGAACAGGAGCCGAAAGAGGAGCCGCCAAGGTGACAAGAGCAGGAGCCAAGGGAGGAGCCTCCGAGGCGACTGGAGCATGAACAAGAGCCGAGGAAGGAGCCTCCAAGACGACTGGCGCAGGGACAGAAGCAGAAGGAGGGGCCTCCGAGGCAACTGGAGCAAATCATGGACAGGAGCCGAGGGCAGAGCATCTGAGGTGAAAGGAGCAGAATGAGGGGCCTCCGAGGTGACTGGAGCAGGATAGGGAGCTGAGGGAGGAGCCGAGGGAGGCGACGGGAGAGGGAACTGGAGCCAAAGGAGGAGCCTCCGAGGCTACTGGAGAAGAGACAACAGCCAAAGGAGAAGCCTCCAAAGCGACTAGAGCAAGAGCTAGAGCCATAGGAGGGGCCTCCAAGGTGACTGGAGCTGAAGCAGAGGGAGGAGCAGTCACAGACCGTGGAGCAGGCAACGGCCCAGGCACCATCCTCAGGCACTGGTGCGGACCGGGGAGCAGGCATGGGTGCTGGCACCAGCGCGGACTGGGGAGCAGGCACTGGAGCAGACTCGGGAGCAGGCACTGGAGCGGATTTGGGAGCAGGCACTGGAGCGGGCTTGATGTCGGCCATGGCGCTGGGCAGTGGAACCTATCTTAGAGAGCCTATCTTTCCATCGTTTTAGGTTTGCAGGTTAAGCATGGCCTGCTGTGTCTTGCACAACACGGCCATGAAATGTGGTGTACCACTTCCCCCTGAGCCACCATGACAACAAAAGGATGTGTGCCCTGACACACCTGTGGGACCAGATGACAGACTTGCTGTCCAAGTTTGACAGCAATTATGTGATCACTTGTAAATAAAGGCTTTAAAATGTGACCTACTGTTATTATGTATAGCTTTCAGTTAATCTCAAGAAAGAAACACATCAGTTAAAACACTAAACAGGTTTCAGTGCATATCTTTTATTTTTTTTAGACTTGTAGAAAGTTCAAAGTGTCTCTGAGATTGTGGCCAGTGCTGAGGGTATCTGTGTAAGCATATCGGCAATTCGCTCTTGGTTGTCCAGGACCGCGTCGGAGATCACACATGGGGCAATTGAACGGGACCGAGGAGCACGCATGGAGGAAATGCTGCAGGAGGTTCCTGGCTGCGAGGTGCCAGGTATCACCTCAGAGGGGGGTGTCCTCAGCGGGTGCTCATCTGAAAATATATAATAAAAATCAAACAATTGTAGTGACCTTTTATTTTGGGGGGAGGGGGTTCAATTATGCAATCTGTGGAATATACTGCAAAAGCAAATGTTTACATTTTGAATACAAACCAAGCACTTGGGTAACACTTTTGAAACACATGGACATGTTGAAGAAGAGAACACTTATGCACAAAAATATATACGCTGGCATTTATGTGTTGTGTCACGTGTTCCATGGTTTTACAACTACAGCTTTCAGATAAAATGTACCATTGCATTGTATTAATTCTGAAAAACCAGCTAACCTTCTGACTGTGAGATGGGACGTAGACCAGCAGATGAGACCGCTGACATGGGGCACAGATTTGTGTCCAAATGTTCAGTCGATGGTACACTGGACAGTGCCGTCTCTCCAGTAGTATCCTCGGTACGCAGGTCCAAATCTGATAATTCTGGGCCTTCTTCCCCCCTCCACTGGTCACCATCTCCACTGGTCACGTTTGCTATATTTTTTGGTCTCAGATTTGAGATCAAACCATTTTTTTTTTACCTCATCAGTTCTGCGCTCCTCTCCTGATACAGCGTTCACTGAATGAGAAATTGCATCCTATGCATCGTTTTTTGTTGTTGTTGTTTTAGGTTACACTCAGTACTAATACTACTAAATATTCCATCTCATTTGCTATTCACTTCCTGAAGCAGTACCTCCAGTTCAGAACTATTAAAGTTTTTCTGATGTTTACAGTCCGGTGCTCCACCGTTTTTGGATTTTTGTTTTGCATTTTTCCACGTCTCTCTCAACTTTTTTTTTTTTTTTTTTTTTTTTTTTCCAATTTCTGTCAGTGATTTCTCTGTCTTCACACTGCCCTACAGTCGCATGCCCTTTTATTAGGATTGATGGATGTTCACCGATGCTAATTAGGAACCACTGGGGTCTGTGCTTTCGATTTACAAAGACAATGTGACTCATCATTTTAAGAGCAAAGGTGCGAACAGTTCTGTAGTTTAAGAACACGTCATGAATCTGATGTAGACTTTTTCTTAGGACCTTTCTCAAGAACAAATTTAAGAAAAAAATTAGGAAGATATTGGTGAATGAGGCCCATTGTCTGCGTCTTTTTATGAGGGATACCTTTTGCATTTTAGCCACTTTCCTCTCAATTTAGCCATGTCTGTAACACATACAGAGGTTCACACCATGCTGTCTGTCTATCACTAACCAACACCCCAACCAGCTGGAGTCACTGCTGCAGTGACAGGATGTCAATCCCCTTCCAGCTTCCTACCTGTAAAAATTGTCAGTGTTCCATGTGGATACAACCAAGTCAGAGGCACAATTGTTTTACCTGCTTTTAACGTTGCTTCCCCTCAGAACCTTTATTAGCTGTATTGAGTGTATTTGGGTAGGGCTGTAGTTATGTCACACCCAGTAGGATGGTTGCTCACACTGGTTATCCACACTGTCCTAGAATAACAAAATCAATCAGAAATTTTAGTTCCCAGAGACAAACCTTTTACAAAAATTGTTGTGCTCATCCACATACCTCAGAAACACAAAGACATAAGAGGAGAGAAAGTGAAAGTCAGATATACTCAGTATCTTTAAGGGAAGAGACTGTGTGAGAGATAGACCTCAGAAACTGAGCAGCAGATCAATGCAGACTTCAATGGCTTTCAACAGTAAGTCTTGTTGTTTTGTTTCAGTATAGGAGAAAACTTAAGAGTAAGTAGATTTGTCATGCTTTTGTTGTTGCTGTTCTTGTTCTTGTTGTTGCAGAAAGTAATATCATATTAAGTCCACAGATAAAAAGAGATCAGTGGCATCATGGGTTTATTCAGTTGAGGCACATGAGCCATCTAAGGGTGTTTTCACATACAGTCCTCTTTAAATTATCCTCTCTGAAATATGACATAAGGTAAACCCAAAGAAAAATAACCTTCTCTTTGTATTAACACTGCCTTACTAAAAAGAAGAACTCCCTGGTCTTACAATATCATTCATAACCTTTTAAGGAAACATTGAGAAAGTTAGAGAGAAACAGATATAGAGAATGAGACAGTGAGAAAGAGGGAGGGTGTGGAAAACAGAGGATGAGCTTTTGCTAAGAACACCCTGTAGAAGATTTTAAAAAGGTCACCCTTCCTGGTATTGACAAGGAACGCTTTGTGCTGGAAAAGTCAAGTGAACAACAAAACCATCTCTAAATGAACTGTATTCACACACTCTCCAAATGTGCTGTGCATTCAGTTTGTTTCAGTGGGGTCTGCATTCATACACACTCCAAAGAGTCAGACTGTTTTGAGTCTACTTATAACAACTGAATTACATCAAATGTGAAAACCACCTGCGGCTTTTATGTTCCTTGTTATGGTCATTGATGAATCATTTGGTTTATAGGATAAAAAAAGAACTAGCAGGTAGCATGCATATCAGAGAAGCATTGTGCTATGTAGAATCCTTACATTTTGTTATTGTTGCAATGAAAAGAATAATACATGCCTGAAGAACGCATTTTTGCTCCCGACAGTGACAAGATCAGTTTCAAACAAAGAGGCGCTCATTGGAGGAGATGTCTTTTTTTGAAGTGTAGCCTCAGCACAGTGGAAGAAGGGTGACTGTTTATTGTCAGAAGATAAGGAGTATAACATGTCCTGGTGGAGAGAGAAATGAGGGTGACAAGTTTTCTCTAACCATCCAGAATGCCCAGCTGGAAGATAATGGCCACTACACTGTTTATGTGCCAGTATTCCAATGCCAGTCATTGCTATATTTCTTTAGGTGGATGAGTGGATGTATGAACAAGCTACTCCAAGTTAAACATGCAAATAAGGACAACCATAACCACTGATTCAGACTTTTTTCTTTCTTTTCCAATGGAGCAGTTCCTTATCCTAAATCTGCAACAATTAACCACAGCAAGAACCGTACATAACTGTAATCTTCAATCCTACCCTGGAACCCTTTTTAAGTCCTAATTATGCCTCTACTTACATTATCATCAGTAAAGCCAAGATGTTGAAAGTACTGTGCTTACTGAAACTGCTCATTGATCCTATTCGGATCCTGCTGTATGAACCAATTAGAACAGGAAAGTCCGGCTTTGTCGGCTGCCTTTTTTAGCATCTTCAGGAGACAGATCTGCTGTAGAGCTCCAGATGATGCTGACATTGGCAAAAGCTACACTAAAACAATGAGTTGAAACTAGAGGGAAGATTGTGCTCTATTATTGCATGCTCTTTGTTACATTATGACTTTTACACTCTTTAAATCAATGCATCAGTCCTCTCCATCCCCACCACGGCGGCGCTCAGTCGGGGGCTAACAAGTAACCCCACACCTGCCCGCCGCCTCTTGCCCCAGGCAACTCCAGAGAAGGACAGAGTCCAGCCCCCATCCAGGAGTTTGGTTCCAGAGCCAAGACTGTGCGTAGAAGTGAGCCCAACTATATCTAGTTGGTATCGCTCCACCTCCCGCCCAAGTTCCGGCTCCTTCCCCCCCAGAGAGGTGACATTCCACGTACCAAAAGCCAGTTTCTGCACCGTAAGTCCAGTCCGCTGGGGCCCTCGCCCCATCCTGCCACCCGTGTGGCATCGCACCCGGCCCCTATTTCTCCCCTCGCAGGTGGTGGGCCCACGAGAGGGCAGCCCCACGTTGCTCGTTCGGGCTGAGCCCGGCCGGACCCCGTGGCAGGTCCAGCCACCAGGCGCTCACCGACGAGCCCCCCTTCCAGGCCTGGCTCCAGGAGGTGGCCCCGGTCTCCCTATTCCGGGCGAGGTGCCTGTATCTTCGTGTGTGCTGATCATAAGGGCTCTTCTGAATCGCTTTTTGTCTGGCCCCTCACCTGGGACCTCTCTGCCTTGGGTGACCCTACCAGGAGCTAGATGCTCCAGGCAGCACAGCTCCCAGGATCACAGGGACTCACAAACCCCTCCACCACGATAAGGTTGCAATTCCAGGAGGGGTGTCCTCCAACAGTCTGTATGAAATGTTTCAGACAGGCTTCATGTGTTTTCACTCTACTGAAACCACACTTTCTAGAGTAACTAATGATCTTTGATTAGCCATGGATGTTGGTGTTACTTATATTCTTATTCTGCTGGATCTGAGAGCAGCATTTGACACGGTTGATCACGCTATATTGTTAAAGCGCCTGGAAAATCAAATTGGCATTCATGGCCTGGCTCTGTCTTGGTTTAAATCTTTTCTCTCTGAGAGAAAGCGGTATGTCCACTACAATAATGTGACCTCTGAATACCGTGAGCTTAACTATGGTGTTCCTCAGGGATCAGTCCTTATCCCTCTTCCATTCTCTATTTACATGCTCCCTTTGGGTGACATTATTCATAGTTACAACATTAACTTCCATTGTTATGCTGACGATTTCTTACCTACCCAGCACAATGACAGTTCTGAATTGGCTAACCTTGAGGTGTGTCTTTGTGCTATTAAGGGTTGGATGTCTTCAAATTTCCTGATGCTTAATGCAGGCAAGACTGAAATGCTGGTCAGTGGTCCTCCTACACATTAGCATCTTTTTAGTGATCTTACCCTAAATTTTGACAACTGCATCATCTCTCAAAACTCTTCAGCGAAGAACCTTGATGTGATTTTTGTCTCTAGTCTCTCGCTAGTCACTCATATCAAGAACACAACCAAAACTGCCTTTTATCACCTCTGCAACATTGCTAAAATTAGGCCCTTTCTAAGTATGGCTGATGCAGAAACCATTTCGGTCATATCTGGTGTTAGCTGTCATTTGTTTTTGTTTCTTTGTCATGTGCTTTTGTTTATTGTGGTTTTCCATGTGCTCTGGCCCCGCCCCTCACTTATTGTGTTGTTGTGCTCACCTGTCTCTTGTTGGAATTGTATTAGTCTGTCTATTTAAACCCTGCCTGTTATACCCTTTGTTTGTCAGTTCGTACTGTAGGGGTCGTCAGGCCCGTAGAACATATTACCCATAATTCCCTGCTTGACCGCATGGGTAATCTGAACCCATCTTCTCAGATTTCACTGTAACGGTATTGGATGCAGCAATGGAGCCAGATACCAGACACAGTGATGATGCAATTTTCGCCATAAAACCGCGGAAAATTCCAAACTCTTTCTCTTTCCAGCTCTTCAATTCTACAACTCCCTAGCAGCGGCTCGCTCTAGCAGCAGCTCGCTAGCAGTGGGTGTCCCTAGCGGGTGTTCCTGCCTGCATAGAGAGACTCCGTTACTCACTGGTATTTGATCTCTCGAGCAAGTGATCCTATCGGGATAAAGAGTCACCGTTTCTCTGCTGAAGAAAAGAACAAAGTAACAATGAAGCGAGATATTTGTACAGCCAAAGTTTAATGTACTTTCTCTCGCGCAGTTGCAACTTTAACTTCCACCGGCGCACACAGTAACACACACAGTATTCGACCGAAGAAAAGGCGGCCGGATCCCTTTTTATTTCTTTAAACCTCGATTATCTAAATCAAGAACCCTTCAAGATCATCGTACGAGCCACCGAGTCCTGAAGATCTTCAAGCGACAAGAAAAGGAACTTCTCCCTGGACCTGCGAATCACACTGCTCTTCAGGTCACTAAAGACGCACCTTCGGTTGCCGCGCAATGAACTATTCAAAGTAAGGCTGGCATCTGGGCACACTTTAGTATTAAGATTATATGCAGTTAACGTGAAGGAAGTGTTGTTATATGAATTATTTTATGATTTAAATGTACACACTGTATCTCATGTACAATGCAGTTTTTAGCCGTTTGTTGTTTTGTTTTGGTTACAACTAATGAAGGATAGATCTGGCATCCATTCTCTCTCTCTCTAACTCCCTTTCTCTGATTGCACACCTCCAACACTGGGATTGCGGTGTGACTTAAGGGTTGGGTAGAGTTGTTGAGTTTAGGGCCTGCTCACTTGAGACTAGCTCTCAAGTTAGAGATTCTTCGTCTCTCACACACATCCGCTTCTCATTGCCCATCCCCACTCTAGTTGGGGCCTAGCACACACGCTTGCGCACTACACCCTCATACCACGCATACCTCTTGCCTGCGCGCCTGCGCACAGCCTCTCTCCCTTGCTCCTCCTCCTCTTTTCTGTGCTCCTGCGCACAGCCTCTCTCCAAAGAACTCCTCCCTCTCTCTTCAGTGCGCAGCTGGGCACACGCCCACATACGCGCACGCTCTCTCTCTCTCTCTCTCTCTCTCTCACACTCACACACACACACACACACACACACGTATCTCTGGTCTAACACTCATTCAGCCATACACTGAATACTTGTACATAGACTCATCACCATTATATTACCATTTACCCTTTGATCATTCTATTTGCTGCTGATTATTTATTGTACCATAGCAGTATTAGTTTGCCAAGTAGTATTGATTATGTTAATAAATAGTATATGTGACGGATTAGGCAAAAGGGAAGTGATTTATTAACAGCCAATCACTGTTCAAGAAGACGGAAGAAGGGCGGGTGATTGGAGAATTGCGAGAGAGAAGAGAAAATGGCGGAGAAGTGAAGACTCAGTTCGTGTGCATAGTTTAGCATTTTGGTTTACGAAAGTTGCGAGAACAGTGTCGTTTCGTTTAAGTTTTTGAGTAAGTGCGGTGGAGTCAAAATAGTTCAGTGGATAGGTGAACGGGAGATACGGACGGTCCGATTCGAGCAGACAGAGAGTGGAGACGGAATCGGCCAAGTTTGGGGCGCTACTCCATTAGGTTTTCCCTGCTACTTCGGGACCCAGGTCAGCATCTCCCTGCCAACCAGAGACGCCTTGACGGCCTCCGCGACTTACGAGGGAAGTTCAGGTGACATTTAGACAAGTCATTTGATTGAATGTTAAGCAAACTCTTGGAGAAGGAATTGCGTACGTTTAATAGCCATAACGCAGTGTGGACAGCTCGTTGTTTGAAAGGACTGCTGTTTTTGTTTGCCACATGATCCGAGAGCATTACCACCTCTAACTGAACTGAATTCCAGAACTGTAAAGGACTCTTTTCACTAATTACAGCGCGACGTTCGGACTCACGTAATATTGAGGTTTAAAGATTGATCCGAGTTATTGTGTTCGACCTTTGAGTCTGTATGGAGGATTGGCAAACATGCACCGGGATCGCAGGGCTTGTTAAAATGCCTTTGAATTGTTTGTTTTACAATCGTTTGCATACTGGGAAACAGGGTTATTAATGCCTGAGAAGTTGAAATTTAAAGGGGGAATATTCACCTGGGAGACGAAACAAACATGCAGACATTTCTGACACACAAGTATTGAGATGTGCAAGGGACGTTTTTTTGTTGTTCTATTTTGAACCAAGTGAAATTTCTTTTGGCATTTGTTTATTTTCCTGAATGAAGTTGTGGTTTGTGATTTTGAGTTAATTTGAAACTGGACCTCTATTTTCTTTTTTTTTTTTTGTATGTTTCCAACAACCCGGTGTTGAGGCCAAATAGGAAATTACATTTGTGGTTGAAACGAGGGGAATTATAACTATTGTTGTAAACAAATTTAATACTGTGTTACAGCCCATTCTGGCAGTGGAAGAGTGAGTTTGCTATCTTAATAGTAAGAGAGAGAGACTAACTTCTCTGGAGTAGGGGCATTTCCCTCTGACTACAGGGTGTTTTAGCGAGGGGAGTTCTCGGTAAGTTACACTCACACACACACACACACACCACCTTTTGCACTTGACCCAGGCTACACACTTCAGGTTAACACCGTGACTCAGACAAATCCTGGAGCCCCAGCTATTCCATCCATCCCATTTGGCAGGGCAGAGCACGAGGCGAATTGGTGTGGGGAGCAGGGACAAAGATCCTTTTGCACTCCACCCATCCAGAGAGTTTAGGTATTTGTTACCCCTGCTAGGCAGACGTAGTCCCGTCTGTTACATATATTTGAAATAAACTGTTGTCCTGTCTGTTTCTGCCACAGTATTCACTGAATGCCAACCTCTGCCATCAAAGTACTCCCAATTACCTTCATCAACCTGGTTGTTCATGAGTGTTATGGGTTTAGTAGTGTAATTGTAATACATTAGTACTGCAATGCTCTCTAAGACTGTGGCACAGTGTTACAGCTAGCTTATCCCATTAATCTTAGTTGTTTAATTAACAAAATATTGAACACCCAAATTAATGGTTAGTAAATTATATGAGACTGATTTATTAATCCTATCACACCTACATCTTTTGGTGTCCTTGTGTTAGGATTGCAATTGTACCTACAGTACTGCTCTCCCCAGTGTGTCGTACTAGCCTTCTATTATTCTGACTGCCTTCTGTGTTTGACCTCTGCCTGTTTTTTGACTATTTTTGCCTGTTGGATTTTGCTTCCTCTGTCTTCCTGTCTTGCCCTGCACCTGTTTTTGAACCCTCTGCCTGTCCCTGGAATTTGCCTTTGTCTTCTGTTTTGGATTGTTCGCCTGCCTCTGACTGCTCTGTGTTATGACCTCTGCTTGTTTTTTGGATTCCACTTTCTGTCAAGTGTATTGAAAGACTGTTGCCTGGCACAATAAACATCTTTAATTCATTCATTGGTGAGTCTGCAACTGAGTCCTAAGTTTTCCCTGACAATACGAACTGACCATAATGGGCTCAGCAGACCCCAGCCAGCTTCAAAAGGCTCTCCCCAGTGGAGGCCAATGCACTTATGGGACAGAGTGAAATGTTGGGAAGACATGAGGGCCATTTGGCCAACATAAACCAATCAATGGAGGCCTTCCCTGTCACTTTGACCAGCATGGCTTCCCAATTACAGCAGATCCAGCTGGCACTGAAGTCCAGCCATTCACCACCAGTAACGTCATTCACCCCCCAACTAACCACCCAGCAGACCCTTCCAGTTCATCTGGCCCGAGAGCCCCGTCTACCACCACCTGAGTCATACAACGGCGAACCAGGAACCTGCAGGTCCTTCCTCTCACACTGCTCTCTGGTTTTCGAACTCCAGCCCACCACCTTTCCCACTGATCGAGCCCGGATTGCATATATCATCACTTTGCTGTCTTGTCGAGCAAGAGAGTGGGGAACGGCAGTGTGGGAGACTCGGGCTCCATTCTGTAACAGCTACCAGGCGTTTTGTGATGAGGCGGGTCTTTGATCGTTCCCAGCATGGGAGAGAGGCCGCCAGAGAGTTGCTGAGAATCCAGCCACTTTGTGTCCACCTGTCCAGTAAAAGCCAACACTCACCTATGAACAGAGGATTACAGGTGAGCAATACTCCTCTTTCTCAATCTCCTGCCACACGTACTCTGTTGCCAGCTTAGCTTGTCACTGACAGCCATAGACACATTATTTCAGTGCTCATCGACTCTGGGGCAGAGGGGAACTTTTATGAATGCAGGTCTGGCCACCCGACTCGGCATCCCTTCCACTCCACTGCAGTCCCCAGTGGAGGCCAATGCACTAACGGGAGTAAGGCTTGCTCGGATCACTCACACAACAGCTCCGGTGAAGCTTGTCATTTCTGGCAATCACTGGGAGAACACTGTATTTCATTTGATTCACTCATTGACTGGTCCCATATTAAGGTTTTAGAATGGAGCTCCTTCTGTTTGAATCACTGTCTCCGTGCTGCTCAGGGTCCTTCAACCCCTGTTCCCTCGTCTCAGAGGAGCCCCCTGACCTGTCCTCAGTTCCTCCTGAATATCGAGACCTCAGCATGGTGTTTAGTAAAGCATGAGCCACTTCTCTGCCGCCTCACTGTCCTTATAATTGCGTCATAGAGCTCCTTCTGGGGACTTCACCACCCACAGGTCGTTTGTGCTCCCTGTCGCCACCAGAGACAGAAGCCATGAACAGGTACATACAGGACTCCCTAGCAGCTGTCATAATTCACCCTTCTTCTTCCCCAGCTGGAGCGGGGTTCGCCTTTGTCGCCAAGAAGGATGGTTCTCTCTGTCCCTGTATAGATTACAGATGCCTCAATGAAGTCACTGTGAAGAACCGCTACCTGCTTCCCCTGATGTCATCCGCTCTTGAACTGCTGCAAGGTGCCACAGTCTTCTCCAAACTTGATCTCCGTAATGCCTACCATTTGGTCCGCATAAGGGAGGGAGATGAGTGAAGATTTAGGATTTGCCAATTTTTATCGCCGCTTCATTCGCAATTTCAGTACCCTGGCAGCCCCCTTTAGCACAGGCATTCATCCGGAGGTGTCTATGGACCTGGAGGCGTCCCCGGAAGGCCCTGCTTAATTGGGCAGCCAGGATAAAACTACATGCTGATCGTCATTGCAGCACAGCTCCACGCTATCGTCAAGGTCAGCGAGTGTGGCTTTCCACCTGCGACATTCCCCTGAGGGTGGATTCCCACAAGTTGGCTCCTCGTTTCATTGGCACCTTCCCCATCGCCAAGGCGATCAGCCCTGTTGCTGTGAGACTGAGACTGCCCTCCACTCTCAGTCATATCCACCCCACATTTCATGTCTCACAAGTTAAGCCCTTTGTCCGCAGCCCCCTCTGCCCTAGGAAGAAGAAGAAGAAGAAGAAGAAGAAGAAGAAATAAGATAACTAAAATAAAATAAAATCACATAAAACATGAAACATTAATAAGAGTAATAATAAGTGATAAAAATAAATGACTAAATAAATAATGGCAAAGCAAGTCAAAGCAGAACAAACTTAAAATTGACAATAGTTGGAATTTTGATGATTGTAGAGATAAAATGCAAGCATCACACCACCCATAGGCACAGGAGAACAAAAATGTTTTTAGTCTAGATTTAAAAGTGTTTATTGTTGGGACACTTCCGAGGTGTTCTGGGAGATTGTTCCACTTGTGTGAGGCGTAAAAGCTAAAAGCCGCTTCCCTGTGTTTCGTTTGTGGTGTAGGTTTTACTATTAGCCCCGCGCCCATGGACCTAAAGGATCGACAGCGGACATATCTTGTAATTAGGTCGGATATATACTTAGGGCTTTAGCCATTTAAAGCTTTATATCTGATAAGAAGTACTTTAAAATCAACTCTGTATTGGACGGGAAGCCAGTGTAGAGATTTTAAAACGGGTTATGTGTCGTGATTTTTTTAGTTTTGGTTAAAACTCTCACTGCCGCATTTTGCACAAGTTGTAATTGTTTATTGTAATTGTAATTGTCTTTTTAGGAAGTCTGGTTAGGAGGCCATTGCAGTAGTCCAGTCTGCTAGAGATAAAAGCATGAACAAGTTTTTCCAGATCTTCCTGGGACAGTAGGACTGTAATTCTGGCTTTTTATCTTTAGGTGATAAAAAGCTGTTTTTTTTTTTTGTTTTTTTTGCTCTAATATGGCTTGTGAAAGTAAGATCCGAATCTAATAAAATACCTAGGTTTTTTTACTATGTTCCTAGTACTTAGGTCTTTAGCTTCAAGCTGAGTGACTACTTCTGAGTGTTTCTCTTTGCTGCCAAATATAATCACTTCTGTTTTGCCTTTATTTAGTTGGACAATATTCTGACACATCCAGTTGTTTATTTGTTCGAAGCAACGTTAACATATCAAATTTTAAATGGGCTTGCGCCTTCCTACCTGTCTGACTTAATTACACCCTATAACCCCCCTCACACCCTGCGCTCTCAAGATTCTGGATTTGTTCCAAGAGTTAAAAAGAAGTCCACTGGCAACCAAGCCTTTTCCTACCCTCTCCCTTTCTCTGGAATGGTTTACCTACAGAAGTTAGGGAAACTCTCTCCATACCTTTAAAGCCAGACTATTTTCTCTAAGTTATGGATAATATCATTTTGATTTGACTTTTTTGTTATAGACATGTAAATTATTATTATTATTATTTGATAATTTGAATCTTTGATACCTGAAACATACTCACATACGTACATACATATGGATAGCGTGTAAGAGTGTTTGGTAAACAAATGTTTATAAACATACTGTAGCAGTTATTTTATGTTAAGCAGTTTCTGATTTGGGGAATTATGGGTGTAGCCCAGAGGGAAAATGAGTAATTTATACCATAAATAAAAACATATCAAAGGGTTAAATAGTTTATAGAGACCCCAAAGTTCAAGGCACATGCCAAATAGCCAATCCTAGTTAGATAGTGTTCGAAGCACATTACAGGTGTGCGTGCAAGAGAGAATAGGAGAAGAGACGCCAGATTACTGACTGTTATAAGTTAGACATTCACAAAAGGAAAAAAAAATGTTTTGTCCAGTTGCATTTTCTAGTTTTATTTGTTTTATTCAGAACAATGTTTTAAGTTAAAGTGTCTTATTCTTATGGACTTCAAACTGAAGTCTCAGTGGCATTAGCCGAAGTTGGTGCAGTTATCAGTCTAGGAAACAGGTTTAAGCCACCGGGAGTGCCTAATATCACCTCTGGCAAAGCTGGATATCGTTGTTATCAGTTCATCTCTGTGGACCCACTGCTTGATTTTCTGCCCCGGGACTGGCGTACAGCATCATACACAGAAGGAGGTACCTATTTGTTTTGTTTTTTGGCTCTAATGAGTGAAGCGGCTAGCTTGTTTGTGGCCTCACCGAACACAAGCAACAACACAGGCCTGCAGCTAGGGGACTACTCCGACTGCAGGGTATTGTGTGTGAGGTGAGTGTGTGTGTGGACCCATATTTTCTGTGTCTGTCTTTTGCTTCGTGTTTTTTCTTCTTTTTTTTTTTTCTTTTGAAGAGTTGTATATGAGATTTAATTGTTTAAGATAACGTTAACTGATATAGCGTATTGATGTCACAGTGTTGTGTTGACAAAGTTTTATTTAAATCGACATCAAGTTTGATACATATTTCTGAATTGTTCATTGAATTTATTTAAATAGTTGTAAACTGGTATTGAGTTATTGATCTATCTTAGTATTCATACAGGTTTTGTTTTGACTGACATAGTTACTCTTTTTTTTGCGTCAAACTTACACTGCATTGTGCTACATGTTGCTGTGAAAACTTAATTGAAGTATACATAGTATAAAGTTTTGACTTCCATCATCCCTGTAAAATCTATTTGTGCTTGTTATGGTCTTATTTATTTCCTTTCTTCTACTTCAAAATCAAACTTTCCTTACTATTTCAATTACAATGAACAAGCAATTATATTCATAAAGTATTTCTTTTAATATACCTCGATAAGGGAATCTTTGGTACTGGTTTAGTGGGGGGCACCCACATTCGGTAACCCTTAATGAATTCTGTGTAATTTGGTAAATCATTAAACATACTGAATTAGGTGAGATCCACCCTTAAAAAAGAACTCAGGGCTTTGCCTTAAATCAGATCGGGGTAAAGGGCGTTACATGGATAGTGGCTGTTTTAGTGTTCTTTAGCATAGTTTTCTCTTAAATGTGAAATAGCACAGCCTGGGCTGTAAGTATGTGTTTAGAGGGGGCTTTGAACAGAGTGTGCGCAGTCACCATTACAGATAAGCCTAGCGCCTCATGTTAAACACAGAAAATGGCAAATAAAATATCAATTTCTTAGCACTAGCAGTCACCAGTATAGACTGGTGATTATGTACATGGGTTCTATACATTTTATTACATTGCTTTGTTGATTACTCAGTTCCGATTACAATTACAATTTAGCATTTAGCAGATGATTTTAGCCAAAGCGACTTACAGTCAGTGCATCAGTCAGATTCCTAATACCTCATAAGCATACATCGCTAAAAAGACTGAGCGTCAATTTACTCCTTTGTATTGCGCCCTGGAATTCTTAGACAAATATATATACAAGACAAGGGTTTTTTTTTGTTTTGTTTTGTTTTTTTAAAGGAAGGGGGGGGGTTAGGCTTAGGGGGATAGGTGGGTTCTGAAGAGGTGGGTTTTCAGTTTCTTGCGGAAGATGGTGAGGGATTCCGCAGTCCTAACTGTATAAGGGAGGTCGTTCCACTACCGAGGGGCAATGGCAGAGAAGAGGCGTGGTCGGGAGGAGCAGCTGCCAGGTTCCCGAAATGAGGGGACCATCAGCTGACCAGAGGTCATAGAGCAGAAGGATCTAGTAGTGGTATACGGAGTTATTAGGGACTGAAGGTATGATGGGGCGGAGCCTCTTGTTGCCTGGTAGGCCAGTACCAGTTTCTTGAATTGGATGCTGGCAGCTACCAGAAGCCAGTGGAGCGCAGTAAGGAGTGGAGTGACATGAGAGCGCTTAGGGAGGTTGAAGACCAGGTGTGAGGCGGCGTTCTGCACGAGCTGGAGTGGCCTGATGGTGCAGGTCGGTAAGCCAGCCAGCAGGACGTTGCAGTAGTCCAGGCGGGAGATGACAAGCACTTGGACCAGGAGCTGGGTCACCTGTTGTGTGAGGAATGGGTGGATTCTCCTGATATTGTATAGAGAGAATCTGCAGGATCGAGTGATTGCTGCAGTGTGAGCGGAGTAGGTTAGCTGGTTGTCGAGGGTTACACCTAGGTTTTTGGCTGCTGTGGTGAGGAACACCACAGATCCCTCGATGGTGATTGCAGTGTCAATCGTTGGGGAGTTCTTAGCAGGAAAGAACGGAAGCTCAGTTTTCTCCAGGTTGATTACGGCATTCTACAGTCTGTTATTTCTGTATAACAGACCACTGCTATGTATAACAGACCATTGCTACGGAACTATTTTTTAGCAGAAGAAATAGAATCATTTTAAATAAATAATATCATTTTTAAATCAAAATTGTGTCAAATTATTGATTTCTTCTATAAGTAGTCGTGTAATAAGTGGGATAGTGTACAGCGAGCTGGTCATTATAGCGAAATAGAGGTCACATTATTGTAGTGGACACACCCCTTTCTCTCAGAGACAAAAGATTTAAACCAAGACAGAGCCAGGCCATGAATGCCAATTTGATTTTCCAGGCGCTTTAACAATATAGCGTGATCAACCGTGTCAAATGCTGCTCTCAGATCCAGCAGAATAAGAATATAAGTAACACCAGCATCCATGGCTAATCAGAGATCATTAGTTACTCTAGAAAGTGTGGTTTCAGTAGAGTGAAAACACATGAAGCCTGTCTGAAACATTTCATACAGACTGTTGGAGGACATATGGGCCATAAGCTGAGCAGCTACAATTTTTTCAGGTATTTTTGAAAGAAACGGGAGATTAGAGATCTGCCTATAATTATTTCAGGCTTCAGGGTCAAGGTTTGTTTTTGTTTTTTTTTTTAAGTAAAGGCCTGATCACGGCTGTTTTAAAAGCAAAGGGTAAAACATTAGATTTAAGTGACATATTTAGAAGATTTAGCATTGTTGGGCCAAGAACCGAGAAAAGCTCTAGGTAAAGTTAAGCAGGTTGGGGATCAAGGAGGCAAGGGCTGGTTTAGCAGAGTGCACCAATTTGGCCGGCGCGTCTAGAGAGATAAGGTTAAATTGAGTTAAAGGGTGCACATCATAGTTTCATCTCCTAATAACAATTCATTCACTTGTCAGTGCAGTCTGCTCTTGTTTACCACAAAGTGTAATTTGTTGGCATTGGAGTGCTCTCTATATGGCTCAGGGGTGTACTTGAAAAGAAACTCAGCCCGGGACTTATCCACTGGGACCGGCCCATAGGGGGATGCTTGGGTCGGGTTGGTGAGGGTTGATTACACATGTACAATATATATGACAGTCAGTCTGGGTTGGTGGGGGGAGGTGGGTGGTCAGTGTAACTACATATGTATTTATTGCAGCCCTAACCTACACAAAAATATGCAAATGTTTATCACATTTTGTGTGATCAGGGTTAATTTTTACACATTTTTAAAATTTTGTCAGTCTTTGATCTTGACTAAAATGTCCCTTAAATTTAGTCAGATATTAATCATATTAATTCAATTTAGTCGATAACTCACTGACTAAAATGGTACATCATTTTAGTCAATGAAAATAATATCAGTTTAACTGACAAAATTACATTTGTCTAATTGTAACAATTCTTTAACTGTAGATTAGAACTAGAGATGCATTTCCGCCAGCAAATGCAAATGTGATTGCACCACAGTATCAGTGTTTGATTCATACTGGTTTGCTTCGCAGAGCAAAAGACCACTGAATTCAACTCTCCAGTTCCGGTGGATTGTTTGCCATACCATACGGCTTTTTTAAAGACATGATGATGAAATGCAAATGAGTGCGATAGTCGCCTGTGTGTCGATAATGAGGATACCTTTTCTAGTGCTCCATTGCAACAGTAAATGCGTGTCCGTGATTGGACTATTTAAATCATCCATGTTCTTTCTAAAATGTTTTAGCATAGGTCTCATGATGCTTTTGTTTCGTCATATTTTCGTTAATAACATAATGAAATCCAAATTACTTCTTACATCGTTACTTCTCACAGCACAAACCTTACTTTCTTAGAAATTCTTACTTACTGAAAACATATGAAAAAATGTCCTAAAATAAATACAATAATGATGTCCTAAAATACAAACATAACATTGCCTAAATATGAACTGATGTATTTTACTCATGTACTAAAGTATTTCACGTATTTTCAAACAAGCCAAATGAGAAGCAAATGTTTATCATCTTTCAACAGGACAGAATCGAATTAAAGAAAATGAAACAAACAGCTTTTGCTTGCCTTTGTTGTTTATTTGTTGCTTTTTGACTAGCTAGCCAAAAAGGCCTGACCTGACTTTCAATGCTTATAGTAGAACCTTTCTAAGCAGATCACTTTTCTCTGCAACTTTGTCAATGATCACATTAGCATCCAGAGTGAGCAGGATGTCCCTCTCTGTTGCCAGCAGCATGAACACCTCCATTGATCTTGTGAGAGTTTGCTTCTGAGCCCGTTTTTAATGAACATGAACATTTAAAATGTACTGTATGTTCACAGGCGACCTGCGTGATACAGGGTAAGCAGAAATTTGTATGCTAGACCAAGGAAGTGGTAGACATCTGTCAGCACATTCTGCAGCCTGAGAATTTGTTAGCAACACTGTGTGGTCATTTTGTAACAAGAAGTTACAGCAGCCCTGCCTATAATTCACTGCTTCAGTCTGCTCCTTAATTTTAATTAATTAAGTGAGTGATTGCACTCACCCACTATGAACAGTGAATTTGTCCTCTGTATTTAACCCATCCAACACACCAGTAGTGAACACACACACCAGACGCAGGAGCAGTTGGCAGCATTCCTTGGGGAGCACCTGGGGAGCATTGGGGTTACGTGCCTTGCTCAAGGCAACCCTCCAGTCACAAGCCCAGTTCTCTAACCTCTAGACCACAGCTGCCCCATAGCATTACTAGCCACTTGAGAACGCACAAACGTATCATTTTTCAATTTTATTTTATTTGATTTATTTATTTATTTTTACATTTGGAAGACTGTCTCTAATACCTGCTTCCCTTTTTCTTTCATTTTTTTTTACTCCTTTTCTTTTTGACATTTTCTTGTCCATGGCTTTCGTTGCCCCTCTCACTGCTGCACACTACTTTTGGATTAGTCTAAAATGTTAGCACACATTAACCAACTTAAATTATATTTGTTGATTGTTTCAGCTAATAATGCTTGTATTCAGTAAACAGTGGATGCAATATTGTCCAACAGTCATTCATTTATATTTGTCATTTGATAGAAGTTATTACAGACTAGACAATAACTGATTATTTTTATGTAGGAAGCCGCACAGAGTCATCACAACAGACCTTTTGTATTTATTAAAATCAATACAATTCAGAGATCTTTGTTTAGTCAGCTCAATATGTATTCAATACTCCACAGAATTACATCTCTTGTTTCTTATCAAGATTCAGAAGTTGTTTGTGTAGTGTGAACCATATTCGTGATTTGTTCTTGATGTCAGCAAGTAGGGAAGTATACATGTCTGCCTCTTAGATTAGAATGTGAATGGCAGCCCTCCCTAGATGGAGGATTGCCATTCACCTCTTTACACAGACACTTTCACTTTCAGTTTTCCAGAACTGAGTCAGTTACGAACAAGTATTTCATTGTGAAACCACACAGAAAGAGATATAGAAAGAGCAGTCCCAATATAAACAGAGAGAGAGAAAGAGAGAAAGAGAGAAAGAAAGGGAGAAAGAAAGAAAAGTAAGTTCCACCCAACACTGAAGGGTTGTTCACCACAGAGAGACAGACTTTGGTAGTTCAGCACTGTTATTGAAAAGGTAAGTCATAGCGATGTGTTTTATTCTTTTTTGAAAGACATTACCTAAAATGACTGGAGAGTGGACTGTATAGACTATTTTAATCAGTTGCATTAGAGATTCTTCAAATTAAGTCTGCTTAGATAACCAATTTTCTTGATATCTACATTGATCAATACAAAAGAAATGATTCATTAAGCACCCAAAATAAAGAAAAGTAAATGCCAATATTTATTGCTAAAACCAGATTCAGATGACATAGAACTTAATGGTATTCCTGAAACAAATGCCTTTTTGGAACAAAAACAATGTACTTAAATTTCAAAGACCAACTATACACAAAAGGAACCATAAAAAAAAAATTAATTAATTAAAAAAAAAAAACAGGAACGCTATTACTTATTGATAAAGGCAGACTAAAATGCCATATTCATCTGCAAACATACAAAGACCACTAGACTGTACACAACCTAAAATAAATAAATAAATAAATAACAGCATTTCTTCTTTTGCCAGCCATTTCCCATGAACAGTTTGTCGCCTCGTGTGATTCCCGAGTTCACATCATATTCCGTAGAGAAATGACCCACACATAGTGGACATGTCACTTCTAGCCTGTAACAAATAAGTAGCTAAATATATCGAGTAAGCGAGTAAGATGAACAATTTCTCTGTTTTTCAAACTATTTCCAAACTACTGAACATTTCTTTAGGGTTTCACCTTATACATTATAGATTTATTCTTGTCTGCTCCTCCACAAAAACCGTCAGTTGCCAGGTCTCTGTACAGAACTACCAGATCTAGGAACAAACCAACACTTCTTAAGGAGCCTCATTTTGTTCCCCTGGATCCTCTTTGTTCCTGGTTCACAGTTTTTCCCTCAGTGTTCCTCAGATGGTGCACCCCCCAAAATTAAGACGGATAGCCCACAGATATCACATAATCCCCTTATGTGTAACATGTCTGTGACAACCTTTTGCCATTAGTAGGTGCCTCATGTGTTTTAAAGTCTCTTTGTCTCTTCGACACAATATGCTACGTTTGCCTGGACAATATTTAAAGGTCCAGTCTGACTGAACCTTTACTGTGTGTCCAGAAGTGACTGGTGGATTTTTTCCATATCAGAGAGCAAAGCCAAAAGTTGTTGTAGAGGTATGTTTTGTGGATGCATCTTTACTGTAACTCAGGTGTGATATGTGAACACTCTCTGTGATACTCTTATTACCTCGGATTGAAACTGGAAAATACGTAGTTATAACTTGGTGCAAGCATTTTTACATTGTTTACAGAGTAAGTAGTAGCATAATATTCATGTTGTCTTTTCTGAAAAATAATGTGTTTTTTAAGCGTAGCAAAAAGAATTGTTCATGCATTAAGAAAAACTGATGCAGATAAAAGCTGGGCTTGAACACTATTGATGAGCAATTAAGAGCAGAAAGAGATAAAGAGACGTAGTCCTAGAAGAAGATAGAGAGAAAAAGAGAAAGTGGGGTACGTGGATATAGTTTTTACAATTGCCATCTTAGTCAAACAATTCAAAGTTTATGTACAGAAATGTCTTTCCTCTATTCATTGCCCAAAAGGGTAATTACCCTTGGCAGAAATTCTGAACTGAACATGTTGATGTTTGTTATTTAAAACAAGAAAATGAGCCTAGTGATGTTGTAGAGTCATTTCATAATTTGATACGCATTATTAATTATAACCTTTGCACAAGCATTTGCCAGCAATGTAGTGTTTGGGGGTGGGCTGAGGGGTCAGTACAGGAATTATAACCTGCCCAGCTGACCCTCCCAGAGCACTACTGAATAAGACAACCAGTAGTCACTCCAGGAATTAGGCACAGCATATTTTAAAACAACACCACTGAATGACAAATGTTTTCTTATTGCATCATACAGATCACATTGTTTTTTGAGGTGGATATCTCTGTTTTATATAAAAAAATCAGGTTCACTCACCAAATGATTAATAATATTGCTTTTAACATTAGGCGCTTTCCCACCGGAGGAACTTTTCCATAGTTCTCAGAACTGTTGGAGAAAGTACCCCCGTTTTCGCGTGTTCGCACCGCAGGAACTTAGAATGATTATAGTTCTAAGAACTCCGTTTTGAGGGGCTTTTTTAGCTCCTATTTCAGGGTAGGTACTTTCGCAGCGCAATAGGAACCTTGTGACATAGGTGTACAGCCATTGGTCCAGACACAGGTATACGATGATTGCAACCGCCATTTTTAAAGATCCGTACAAAATATAAAGTCTTGGAACGTATTACATTTAGTTTTTGATATTCGTGTCCATAAATGTCTGGAATTGTAGGAGGGGAGATATGGTTTTTATGTTTTATTTCACCGGTATTTTATATCTCCCAACAATGACCATTTCTGCAACATCCAATGTATATTTGTACATTGAAGAGGTAGCGTATCCGCTTCGGTAGGTGGTTGTGTGTCTGCTTGTGTGGCTGTGATCCGAATTTTAACCTAAAATAAGTGTGTTTATCTAGCTTACGATTTGAGGGCTGCGGCGGGGAAAAAGGGAAAAAAACCAAAACAAAACATTATGCTACGAGCAAGCGTCAGGCACAAGCGCTATGCTAGCACCCGAAAACTACTATGCCTACCGAGTCATTCACTGGTATTGCGGTGGAAAATGCATAAATACAGGGGGACATTTTTTTTTCCATTGGACAGGGTCTGTCGCCATACAGTTTTATTTTCGTTAATGAGAAGGCAGTTATATGTCTAATGTGCACTCAATATTTCTGTCATTCAAATTCAATAAAACTGGTTAATTGTGTAAACTGTAATCTTGTTTGTCGATTTCTTTTGCCGCAGTAATGGTATTTTTTTCCCTTTTGGAGGTATTTAAAAGGTCTTAAAAGTCATTAAATTTGTACTTAAAAATGTGCAGCTATCCATGGTTAGACGTAAACAACAGCTCTTAGCTGCTGTACCGTCTGCCGGCTTACGTCACTTCAGCGTTCCTACTGGCGGTGCGAATGCAAACAGAAAAAAGGCCCTAGAACGTATGTAGTTCTAGGGGAAGCTCCCCAGGGGATAGTTCCTATCAAATGAGACCCTAGAACTGTGCGGTCCGAAAGCGCCTATTGCTGCCCCTCAGAACTATGATTAGTTGTATCAGTGGATTTTGGTACAGCTGGAATAAAAATCAACACTCCAGGCAGAGTGTTCCCCACTTCTTATTCTAGAATAACACAGTCAAGAACTCCTGTGCTTATCCATATACCTGATACAGGAATAGAGATAGAGAAAATGAAACTCAGATACACAGAGTATTTAAGAGCAGATACTGAGTGAGAGATAGACGTCCGTAACTTAGCCGCAACTCACTGCAGACCTCAGTGGCTTTCAATAGTTAGGTAAGTCATGGTGTTGTTTTTTAATGTAGAAAATATTACTGTTACATGAGTGAACCTTCTTACTGTTGGAATGGTGACAGTTAAACTTTAGTGTAGCCAAGTTTTTTTTTGTTGTTTTTTTTTTCCTGCAGCACATGAAAATGGAATCAGGTTAAATTCAAAGAAAAATTTACTTGACTAAAATACCTAGGCTGTGTTAGGGTATTTTCCATATATAGTCCTCTTTAAACTAATGAAACTGTTTATTCTTTTTAAATTTGACAAAAAAGTGAACAAAGGGAGAAATAACCCACCCCTCTGCCTCATTCTCTGTTCATATATATATATATATATATATATATATATATATATATATATATATATATATATATATATATATATATATATATATATACACACACACACACACACACACTTGGTTATACAAAATATTACGAAGGAGTGCTGAAAATAAACAAATGCTGTGACCTATGGCAGACACTGCTCCTGCATCCTTCCTTGTAACAGTGACATTAAAATGTGCAGTTCACTTATTGCTATTAATTTTTCCTACACTAGAGTCAGACATGGGATCAGTACCGTCGGGTGAGTAGAAGTGTTTCTCTCCAACCACATACTGCTCACACAGCTATACACAGACACACAAAACATCTTAAACATGTTTTACCTCTTAATTCCGAACTAGAATTGTTGAGATACCAATCTAAGTTAGGAAATTTGAAAAACTGTCCACTGATATGTGTGAAGCTGGATTTCAGAAGCCAGCCTGTGCATTGTTGGTGAGTTGGTGGAAGGGCTAAACTTTGTGGACTTCACGTATTCAAGCAAGCAAGTATCTGAACTTGGAAGTAACTGATTTCGAGTTAAAATGCTGTCTAACGCTAAACCATTAATGACTACAGAGAAAACTGTAGAATTTGGCATATTGACTGAGTGTGTTTTATCTGTTAGGTGGCAGGGAACTGTTAGTGTGAGGTAGCTTAGTACCTGTGCAGGAGATTTTAATTAAAGTACCCAGCATGTAATAACTGCTGACCAGTAATGTATTATTGTGGATAGTTTTCAATAATATTGAAAGCAGTGATTTTTTTTTTTTTTTTTTTATCTATTAGCCATGGTATGTCCCTCTGATGATCTTAAACTGGTGCCTGAATGTAGACCCATGGAAAAATTCATTTTCGACTTACAGTGGTAGTTTTGACTTGTAGGCATAACTACGGTGATATTTACTGTTTAGCCACTTTCAGAGTTGCAGGTGGCCAATACTGATCTTTCCTTCAAGCATGTTGCTTTGCTTGATGAAGTCTTTTGGCTTATAGAGTTAAAAAGAAGTGCTGGCAGGCAGCATGTGTATCAGAGGAGTCTTGTGTTAGTCATAATTAGTCATGCTGTGGTTGTGATATAACTGAGGAATATATTTTCTTCTCCTTACAGTATCAGTTTCAGATGAAGAGGTGTATGTAGGAGATGAGGACACTTTTAAGTGTGAAGTAAACAGGCGAGGAGTCTCAGCAGAATGGAAGAAGGGTGACCTTAAACTGTCAGGGGGTAACAAGTATAAGACGTCCAGCGAGAGAAATAATGATGGTTTCATATTTTACCTGACCATACATGATGCCCAGTTGGAAGATAATGGCGAGTACACCATTCATCTGACAGATGGAAAAGAATCACTCAGTGGGACTGCCACACTCATTGTCAAAGGTGAAGATCCTTCCATATACAAACAATATTGCCATCAATGTTTCCTGTTAATAGTGTTTTCATGAGAAATGTTTAAATACAAACACATATTTCAATGGGTTTTCAAAGATCTCACAGGTTTTATTGCATTTTGGCCACTATACGGCTACCAATATATTCTACCATGCCAACCACATTCAAGATGTACACAGTCAGTATAAGGCAATGTGACAGCTGCATTACAGCAAATCAAACACCAAACTATTTTGGTGTACTCTCTTTTATAATACACTTTCAATGCTTGTCAAGCTTCATCATTTTCTTACTTCAGGTAAAACTGTGTGCTGGGCTCAGCTGAGGACAGTGCCATCATTGGCTAGCTATACCCCTCATTTCACTACTCTATATTTTAAGGGAAACTACTTTTTTTCTGCTGTTATTGTAGTAAATATTCCAGGCAGTGTCACAAGTATTAGAACTAACTTAGAACCATTTTGATTCACAACAAAAATTCATTAAGATAAGGCCGGTGCGCTAATTCTATGGTTATTACTTTTCTTTAGGTTGCTCTGTGAACAATAAACCTCTTTTATTTCTTCTCTACCTCTACAACGAGCCTTCTAACTTTTTACTTTTGTCCTTTTTAAACCTCACATGGCTGAATTTTACAATCCCTGTATGAAGTTTCCACAATTACATAACAACTGTATCAACACATGACAGTAGGCTGGTTGGTGATCTCTCTTGGTCTTTTTCACACAGAGAAAGACATTAAAAACTAGGGCACCGTAAATCTTGACTTACACAACAGAGCTCTTCTGGGCTGCTGTTGTAGTACCTATGCAGTCTACATCGTAGGAACATCCTACTACAACCTTTCACATAAAACTACCCATAAACACACTACTACTGTCTCCAGGGGCTGCCCAGGTCTCTTCAACTCAAGTCATAAAAACCTTAATGGTACAGGCTACCATCATTCAACATGTATGCTCCCACATATCACAAATGTTTGCTGTACCTATTAAATATCCCAACACAGGCCTTTGTATGTATTTACTTTCCAGTTTACATACATATGGCCTCTTCCTATGGAAGCCATCATCTGCCATAATTCACAAAGTAATTTCTTCAAACTCCTTACTTCAGTTCTGTAATTACCATATCTACCCCAAGATCATTTCTACTTAAAAAACACATGCAGATGCATCCCCCCTCTATCTACTGCCTGAAAATAAATCAACATGACAACTTCAACTACAGGGGACAGAATCAGTTTGAAAATTCATAGATTAGTATACATACAGTAGTTTGCACCCCTGTTGCTTTAGTATGCATAATTGTTCATTGTTTTCACATTCTCTTTGTCCTTGTAGAGAGACTTAAAATGGTCAAACATTTTGGTGATGTGACAGTCCTCGGGGGACAGAGGATTGTTCTCAAGTGTGAGGTGAACAAAGATGGAGCCACAGCAAAATGGCTAAACAACAACAAGGAGGTGTCTGAGAGTGTAAATGTTACCATGACCCAGAATGGTAAAGAGTTTATTCTGACAATCAAAGAAGCTCAGAGGTCAGATAATGGCACTTACACCTGTGAAGTGACCTTGTCCAAGGAAAAGGTCAAATGCACAGCTGATGTCACTGTACAAGGTGATTTTCCATCTGTTTACACAGTGATTTGTCTTGATCCATGTACCTTGTCCGTAACATTATTTCATATTAATTTTGATAACAACATTTAAAATTAATCTTTGTCACTAGCATGTGGCTCTGAAACTTTTAAATGGAACTACACCTTATGAAAGATCAGTATTGGCTTTTGTTGGTCTGCAGCTTGGTTGTAGAACAAGAGGAGTAGGTTTGACAGTGGCTCAAAGTTAAAATGAAGGGGAAATGACATGTATGTAATGAAGTGGCAGTATTATGAGTGTTTCTAGAGCAAACTGTTTGGTTTATTTGTCTTACAGAGTTTGAGAAGGAGTGGAGGACGGTTAGCTGGGAGTAAGTACACAACACTTTAAAATTGCACAATATAAAAATCAAGGACATATAATGATTGAGGACAGTATAGGGGTACGAAGATAATACTTTCTATTAATTAAGTTGCAGGTGGCAATTATTTTGATTGTTGTACTTTATAAAGTGATAGTGTACTTTGCTGTCATGATATAAATCTTAGGTGACAAACAGTGGTTGTGTAATGACAAGATCATATATCATGTATATATAATAAATGTAATTAAACATAAAAAAATCTATTTGACATGACTCACACAACTCTCAGAAGCAGCTATTGTTGTACTGTTAATCTGTGGGCTTACATTCAGCTGTATTACTGACACAAATTAGGCCCACAGATGTTAACTATTGATCAGGTGGTACTATTTCCAACAGTAATATTGCTAGGTGGTACAACACTTGTTGAAATAGTAATTGGTAAGGTACAGTATAGGATAGTTATAGCAATTACCTTATTCTGGATTGTGCAGTCACAACAAACATTAACACATGGGGCCATAAGACACAATCATAACCATAAACTCTAAACTTTAAAACCTAATTATCACCTTCTTTTCAGCATCAACAGCAAAAACAAGATTATAAAAGAGATCAGTTTGCTTAAACCGAAAGTCATTATTCGGATCCTTCTCCATGGCCCTTATGGATCAGGGAAGTCCAGCTTTGTCAACTCCATTGATAATGTCTTCAAGGGCTGCATCGCCAATGCAGCCCTCGCTGATGCTGACACTGGAGAGAGCTTCACTACAGTAGTGAGTAGAAACCAGAGGGCAAATAAATGGTGCTGTTTTACTGAATACTCTCTATTGCATTACATTGTTAGTTCAACATCTAGTACTCCTCTACGCCATAAATCTTTTATACTGTTAACACAATGAAGTACATACCGTCATTAATTTTACAAGCCATTAAATCAGGTAAACCTGGATCCTTTCTTTTGTCTTTATTCTGTGTTCTGACTAGAGGAGGATGGTCTCCCCCTGGAGTTCTTTTTCCTCCTGAGCTTTCTTCCTCCTATTCATTTCATTTTAGGGAATTTTTTCCTTGCCACTGCCACCTTGAGCTTACTGGGGATTTAGGCACTGCTCTCCATAAAGCTCCTTTGAGACAATTTCATTGTCAAAAAGTGCTATACAAATAAACTTGCTTTGATTTTATTTGATTTAATTTGATTTGAACTGAATATATTAATAAAGTATGTCCATGTTACATATTAAACTTTTTTTAAACATTACCTCACTAATACACAAACTGCACCTATAACACACCAATATTATACTTGCCCGCTACAGACACTTGCTCTATCAGACCATAATTCAATATCACACAATGCAATTTTCCCTCATGGTATTTTTTTTGTTTTATTATTAGTAGTAGTATTATACTCTACTTATTTTCTATATTCTTCCATACCCATTGTTAAAGGATTTGGTTGCATCTCACTTTGAATACAGGAAGTCTTTATGAACACAGCTATTTCTCATACCATATACTATTATTACATTCTGCATTGATGCTTTACCAGAGAAAATTACAGATGAATAGGGCTGACAGCTGTACAGTCATATATATTATAGTACGTATGTTATGTCAAAATGATATTTAATCTGTTTTTTATGTAACATTTCATAACTTTTTTTTCCTATTCTAGTATAAAGCACACAGCTTTCGAATGAGGGGGCATCCAGGACTTTTGCCTTTTGTTGTCAATGACATCATGGGTCTGGACGAAAAAGTTCCAAAAGGGGCACACACTGATGACATCATCAATGCATTACAGGGTCACATAAAAGACAATAGTGAGGTGGGATGAAAACATGCCTGCACTAAAACACATACATGCAAATATACTGAAACACATGTATCAGTATAAACACAAATTCACACAAACACACCTAAAGTGTTATATCATTCTTTCTCTGTCTTTTTTATCAATCTCATTTTTCCTCAGCTTAGGGAGAGAGAACCACTGTCAAAAGGAGATTCAGGCTACAACAACAGCCCCTCATTGGCAGATGAAGCTCACTGTCTGGTTAGTGTAATACCTGCAGACAAAATCTCTCTGATTAATGAAGCTGTCATCAGGAAAATGAGAAGGATCAGAGAGAAAGCCAGCAAAATGGGTGAGTCCACAGTGTGATTGTGTCAGAGATCTGTTATCTCTCTCATTAACTGTGACGTGTATGTCACATAGTGATCTACATTTCTGTTTAATAGCAGTGTATGTTTCACATCTGTTGCACTGTGTGACTCTGCTGTACGTGTTAGATCCCTCAGATCACTATTTATCTCTGCTCTTTATGCCTCAGGAATCCCTCAAGTGGTTGTTATGACAATGGTGGATAAGGCATGTCCACTGGTTGAAAAAGACCTCAAAAAAATTTACACCAGCATGAGGATCAAAGAGAAAGTGAGTCAGTGCCTTTTGATTGATTGTGTGTGTGCATGTGTGTGTGTGTGTGCGCATGGATGTATGTATGTGCATTTTTCCCCTGAGAATTTCACATTAAAATACCCAACTGAGCTAGGGTTTTTTTTAAGAACATCAATAATTGCAGTGTGCTTTTGCAGAAAAATGAAAGGACCGGAGCAAGTTTATGCCACAACTGAATGAATCATTGTTGTTCGAATCATTGCTGTTCGAATCATTGCTGTCTGAATTTCTAAAAAAAATGATACACTATATATTTCATTGCAAATGACCTAGATTCCATTTATGTGAGCACAAATGTATCATAATGCAAAGTGGATTTTTGATTTAAGTATTTGATTTGAAATGTACTATGTTGCTAGATAGGCAGACAAACTTCTGTTGTCAAAGATCAAAGTAGTTTACATAATAAATATAGTTTCAAGGTTACAGGCTTGCAACATTTTGAAAGACAATATTGACAATCATTTTCTTGATTGACTACCCTAATGCCTATATGACACACTACATAATTTAGCTATGTGTTGTGTGAAAAATGAGTTATCAAAGCCCTCAGATTTTTAAACCTTTAATCCTAGTAGTTAATACATTTTAAATAAACACACTTTGTCTAAATTCTGAATTCTGTGTTATCCACAGCTCTGCAAAAATCTAAAAACAATTATCTATGTACAGGGAGTAACAACGAGCTTTTCAGGGGGTTGCTGCATATTTTGGTCAGTATGTTTTAGGTGATAGATTTTAGCCCACAGGTGGACTGAAGGATGCCTACAGAAATTTTACATTTTAATAAACTCACTGAAGAAATAAAGTGCAGCTGATTTGCAATTTTTTGTATTTTTTTAGTATTCTCAATGTACATTTAGCCAAAATGCAGTGATGTTATTTATAATTAGGCCCTAACCATTTTAACAGTATGGTTGGAGGATAATCATGAATGCAATTTTTTTGTTGTTGACTTTCACGCTAACCATTTGAGGATGAAGGTCAGTCCATACTGTTGTCTGACATGGGACATTTTCAAAAAGAATACAGTCATAAAAAAGTATTAAGACATTAAAGACATTAGAAAAGATTCAGAATTGCCTGCACTGAAAGTACCATAATGGTCTGTCCCTGTCACTCTTTTGAATCTGTATGTTTGTCCAGATGGAGGAGTGCCATATCAGGCTGGGTGTTCCAATGAATTGCATTTTTCCAGTGAAGAACTATCATGAGGAGGGGTCATCGGTTCTAGAACTGGACTGCCTGATTTTAGCCGCTTTAACACAGATGATTCGTTTGGCCGATGACTATCTGAGCACTGTCGATGCAAATGACAAGGTAAACATACCCAGTTTTTGAGAGCACATTTGACTGTGGGTTTTTCAGATGACAAATCTGGTGTTTCAGATAGATAATGATGTGTTATGTTTTGTAGTGTTGTTGTAAGCCTGTATACCAGGGGGACCCAAAGTCGATTCTGGTTGCATGAAATTTCTCTAATCAGTCTCAATAAATTCACTCATATGCATCTTTATATTCGTGAAGAAGGATTGCAGTAGTGATTAATAACTGTGTATAATAAAACTTCCCAGCTCACAATAACACTCACACAACAATCAAATTATGTATAAAATGTAAATTTTGGCACAGATCACATAATTACAACCTGTGTTGGATCCCCAGAAAGAAATATAATACTCTTAAAGATTTGAGATGTCACGGAAAAAAAAAAAAAAATAAATAAATAAATAAATATATATCTATATATATCTATATATATCTATATATATATATATATATATATATATATATATATATATATATACATACACACACACACACACATATACATACACACACACACATTTTCTGCCGCTTATCTGGGACCGGGTTGCGGTGGCAGGAGGCTAAGGAGTGCAGCCCAGACATCCCTTTCCCCAGCTACATCGACCAGCTCCTCCTGGGGGATCACAAGGTGTTCCCGGGCTAGCCGAGATATAAAATTCTCCCAGTGTGTCCTGGGTCTGCCCCTAGGTCTCCTCCCAGTTGGTCGCGCCCAGGAAGCGCCCCGATCCGCCTGTCAATATCCTGCTCCATTTTACCCTCATTCATGAACAAGACCCCGAGATACTTAAACTCTTCCACTTGAGGCAGTAACTCAGTCCCAACTTGAAGGGGGCAAGCCATCCTTTTTCCGGCATAGGACCGTGACCTCGGACTTGGAGGTGCTGATCCTCATCCCAACCGCTTCACACTCGGCCGCAAACCGCCCCAATGCGTGCTTGAGATCACAGTTTGATGAGCCCAACAGAACCACATCATCTGCAAAAAGCAGAGACGCAATCCTGAGGCCACTGTACTGGACACCCTCCTCACCCCGACTGCACCTTGAAATCCTGTCCATGAAAATCAAGAACAAGATTGCAGACAAGGTACAGACCTGACGGAGTCCAACACTCACTGGGAACGAGTTTGACTTCATGCCGAGAATATGGACACAGCTCTCACTGCAGTTACACAGGGACCAAATGGCTCGCAGCAGCAGTGATTCTGGCACCCCTTACTCCTGCAGTACCCCCCACAGGACACCCCAGGGAACATCATCATAAGCCTTCTCCAGGTCCACAAAACACATGTAGACTGGTTTGGCAAACTCCCATGATCCCTCCAGTATCTGTGTAAGGGTGAATAGCTGGTGCACTGTTCCACAGCCAGGGTGGAATCCACATTGTTCTCCCTGGATCCGAGGTTCGACAGTCGGCTGCAGTCTCCTTTCCAGTACCCTGCAGTAGGCATTCCCAGGAAGGCCATTGGAGTTTCCTAACTGCCTCAGTGACCTCTGCCAGAGAGAGGGGTGACGACTCTCCCAAATCTTCTGGCCCTGTCTCCTCTGTGAAGGGCGTGTCAGTTGGGTTTAGGAGCTCGTAAAAGTGTTCCTTCCACCGTCCGACCACATCCTCAGTCCCCGTCCCTGCTGAGAACAGCCTGGACGAGGCCCTGCCTGCTCCTCCTGAGTTGCTCTGGCTCAACTGAGACCAACTGAAAGTCCTTTTCCATGGCTTCCCCAAACTCCTCCCATATCCGAATTTTTGCTTCCATGACCGCCGCCGCTGCTGCCCTTTTGGCGTGTCACTACCTCTCAGCCAATTCCAGAGTCCCCCATGCTACCCAAGCCCAGAAGGCCTCCTTCTTCAGCCTGATGGCTTCCCTTTCCGCTGGCGTCCACCACCGGATCCTTGGGATGCCGCCATGACAGG
Organism: Chanos chanos; assembly: GCF_902362185.1. NCBI lineage: Eukaryota > Metazoa > Chordata > Actinopteri > Gonorynchiformes > Chanidae > Chanos > Chanos chanos. The sequence goes on along the minus strand of NC_044503.1, from coordinate 31,039,134 downwards.
CACCGACGACTGTCTGGCTACAGCTCAAAGCTGTTGCTTCAAAAATGGAGGCTCTGAACAGGGTCCATTCAGATTGCATGTCCTCAGCCTCCCTCGGGATCAGGGAGAAGCTCCTCTAGAGGTGTGAGTTGAAGATCTTCCGGACAGGGTCTTCAGCCAGCCGTTCTCAGTTCACCCTCACTATGTGCTTGGGTTTACCAGGTCTGTCCGGCAGCCTCCCCCGCCATCTGATCCAACTCACCATCAGGTGGTGATCAGTTGACAGCTCTGCCCCTCTCTTTACCCGAGTGTCCAGCACATATGGCCGCAGGTCTGATGAGACGACTACAAAGTCGATCATCGATCTTTGGCCTATGCACTGCCACGACAGTCAGAGATTTCCCCACTGCAACCCGAAGTCGCAGTGAAGTGACCCTTTTGTTCACCAGAACAAACTCCAACAAAGCGGCGCTCAGTCGGGGGCTAACAAGTAACTCCACACCTGCCAGTCGCCTCTTGCCCTGGGTAGTTCCAGAGAAGGATAGAGTCCAGCCCCTATCCAGGAGTTTGGTTCCAAAGCCAAGACTGTGCGTAGAAGTGAGCCAAATTATATCTAGTTGGTATCGCTCCACCTCCCACACAAGTTCTGGCTCCTTCCCCCCCAGAGAAGTGACATTCCATGTACCAAAAGTTAGTTTCCATGTCGCATCGCACCTGACCCCTATTACTCCCCTCGCAGGTGGTGGGCCCACAAGAGTATATACACACACACGCGCACACACGCGCACACACACACACACACACACACACGCACACACACACACATATATATATATATATATATATATATATATATATATATATATATGTGTGTGTGTGCGTGTGTGTGTGTGTGTGTATATGAACTCAGAGTTCACTCATCTGCATTGATGACACCATTTTACACCAGACTAGCCTGCTAATTGGTAAGCTTAATGGTGGGCTATGAAATGACAGTGACAAACAATATTGAGGCTTAGGGCAAACACTATCGTTACCTGGCTGTCACCAACGAGGGCAGCCCAGGGAGACATGGATGCTTCTTCGCTGGGCACTCGATTTGCTTGCCTTAACTGTGGTGGCTGTGACAAGGAACGTTGGAGGGAGGGGCAGAGGCCTAGCAGAATTAGAACTCAAATTCAGTTGTCGGGCATTACAACACGTTTTTAATTGCGAGCTGATGCCATGGGCCAAATTTAATAACTAAAATATCAAATTAAAAAGGAAATAGAAAAAAAAATCTTGCAAAAAGGGCACTAATTGAGTCAGAGGCCAAAAGCGCAGGTGCTTGAGCACCACCTCGGGACTACCTGTGCAGGTGCCTGAACATAACTACAGCTAATAACTATCGCATGAATGTACAAAACATTAGTTACACAAGGTTTAACTAACTTTAAGATAACATTACACATAAAAACAATAAAACATATCAAGACTAGTTCACATTTAATTTCACTTTTCACAATTCGTTCAGACGTACAATCTGGAACTAACCAAAGAGTGAGGTGTTAACATTTCAATAACACACTATGGTGGCTGATTAGTTTACAACTCACCAGGATAGCTTAAAGTTAAAAATACGCTCTTCTTCGAAATCCTCAGAATCCTAATCGTAATTCTCAATCCTTGTTTTATGAATTCTTGTGTACTCTAGAGCCTTATGTTATTGTAAATCTAAAGATATCTTCATCTGATCTCAATGTTTGGGGGAACAGAGTGTGTGAAAAAAATTGTCTCATAATTCGGAGGAGGGTCATAGGGAGCGTCTACCAATTACCCACAACCATTAATGCAGTCAGTTAATTATAAGGGGTTACATTATAAGGGTTACATTGTGTTACCTAGTACTGTTTGGTTTTGTAATGTTATTTTGTGTTGCATTGTTTTTCAGACAGTGAACATCAAACCAACAGCAAAAAGGGCAAAGCTGGTATGTCAGATAGATAATGTTTTTGTTTTGTTGTGGAGCGTTGTGTTACTTGCTACTCTGTTTGGTTGTGTAATACCATGTTGCGTTGTGTTTTTTCAGGTAGGGAACATCAAACCCAGAGTACAGATGGCAAAGCCAGTATGTCAGATAATGGTAAGAGTGGGGTATATAATACTGTGAATGTTGAATGTCATACTATGCATATTGTTGTGAATAATGAGGTTTTTTTGTAATGTCTTTCAGATGGTAAACATTATACAGTATTGTGGTATACTGAGTGACATTATATCCTACCGTGATGTGTAATGTTGTTTTGTCGTTCAGATGGCTACAGTGAAGATGCAAAAGCCCATCTGTTTGATTGACAATGATGAAAGTGGGTGCATGTGTGTCAGGAGAGAGGCACTGGAGATTCTGGAGGAGATCACACAGCCTGTGGTGGTGGTGGCCATAGTGGGGCTCTACCGCATTGGAAAATCCTTCCTCATGAACAGACTGGCTGTAAAAAATGATGGTCAGTCGATCTTCTGTTCATTCAAGATTTATTCATTCCCCTTTGTGTTTATGTTACATCAGTGTACCTGGTGCTTGAGATAGTATTTGAATGTTTTTTGGCTCATTCAAATGTAATATCATAATGGGAATGTACGTGATGTTTTGAGGAAAGTCACCTTTACATCACTATTTGCTACTGTAATATTTTTCACCTTTTGTTATTAAGCTCATAAAAACTGATAGTCCACCATTTCTATCATCATTGTAGGTTTTGCTCTTGGAGCCACCATAGAATCTAAGACCAATGGCATCTGGATGTGGTGTTTACCTCATCCCACTAAAGAAGGACACACTCTAGCGCTGCTGGATAGTGAGGGGCTGGGAGATGTGGAGAAGGTGACAGCTGCATTTGCAAATTTACAAAAGGGTCTACAGCACTGTTTACAGCAGGATCATCTATCGACATCAATTATACACACCTCTATTCTGTTGTAATTAACTTTCCTTTTGTAATGATTTATTTTGCTCTGTTAAACTGATCTAATGCAGACAGCCAATCTCTAAATACATGACTGTGGCAGGAAAATGAGGAGATTAAACCTCCTTAGGTGCCTTTCCATTTGCCCTTATTGTTTTGGTTGGCCATGTGCTTTTGTTGTTGTTACCTTACTATTCTTTCTGAGTGGATCACTACATCATCTAGGTAGGTGGCAGTGAAGGCTTGGTGGAGCTGTATGATGATGTCCATTGTGAGCTCAAATATGGCAGGTAACCCCTGGATCCCAAGGGAGAAAACCCAGCATTGTACTTAAGGCTGTTTTCTCGCCGACTTCTGCGGTGAGCAACACCTGCCAATATCTGCATGAGGCATTGGGTAGCTGTCAAACCATGATGCCTCCTTCTACTAGTAGAAGTGCAGAGTGCCATCCCGTTTCGGGACCATCGCTGTCAGGTTACTCAAAACTTTTCCTCCTTTGTGATATCCTGGAGTGCCCTCAGCTGCTTGCCAAAGAAGAGCTCGAAGGACATGAACCCGGTGGAGGCCTGTACACTGAAGAGCACATATTTGGGTAGAGAACATAGATCTCCTAGGGTCCAATGGGGTATCAAATCCTGGGCTCCTGGGTGGCAGGCAAGGAGTCTTCTCCTGGACTACCTGGCCAGTAGCGCTCAGTGTGGGAGGCAGCTCAGTTGGATTTGGTGGGCGACAAAAAAGTCATATCAGATTCCACTTTCCTCTCTCCTTACCTCCCCTCTTGATTTGCTCCTTTAACTGAGACCCGATAGGTCCCTCAATGAGTCAACAGCTGTGCCTCCTTAGGGATTCTGACCATTATTCCATGATCCCTTGTTGTTTTGGTTGGCCACATGACTATGTTGTTATTGTTATCTCAACTGAGCGGATGTTGTCCCTGAGCATGGTGTGTGAGTGGTACCACAGTGATCTAAAAATTTATAGTGATCTGTTTTGTCCTGCCTCAGGGGGACACAAAGCATGACACCTGGATCTTCTGCCTGGCTGTTTTACTCAGTAGTACTCTGGTCTACAATAGTATGGGAACAATCAACAATGATGCCCTGGAGAAATTGCAGTATCCTTTGACAGACAGAGATACACACTCACACTCACACACACACACACACACACACACACAGAACAAATAGTTCAAAAATCTCTTCCACTTTCCACAATTGTAGAGCAACTAACAAGGCAAAGATTGAAGAACCTAAAGGAGATGAGACAACGGATTCAGTACTAAGAGCTGTTTACTTCAGAAAGGTCTCACACAAAGGCTTTCAGTATGCATGCTGGTGTTAACACTATGTTGGGTTGAGCATGAATAACGACATAATTCACCATGTTCTCAGGGGCCAGACAATTTACCCCACCCTCTCTCTCCCAACCAACTGGCTGAAGTGTCCTGCACAGCTGTATTCTAAGGAATAGCTTGAGCCTCGTAATGCACTACATTCCCAAGGAGATGTTTGTAACCTGGCAAGTGCAAAAAAGTGGTTGCTGACTTTACACAAATTTGAGGACAAATGTGCCAGCCCTTAGCTTTCTTCAAAGCAAAATAACAGAGGTCAAGCAGCTGCATTTATTGGATCACTATTGTTATTATAATGATTGTTAACATTGTGTGGTTTGAGGCTGGGCTTCCATTTGTCACTTGCCATTGGATCCTTAGGTTTGTCAAAATAGTTATTCTCCTAAAAACAGCCCCCTGTAGCTATGTGACCAAACTTATTGAGGATGTAAAGGTGAAGTCAGGCTCAAAAGATGATGACCAGTCAACAGAATTTATATCATTCTTCCCATCGTTAGTTTGGACAGTTCGAGACTTTACTTTGAAACTCGAGCTGGACGGTCAACCCATCACTGCAGACCAGTACTTGGACAATGTTCTGAAGCTCAAACCAGGTATTTCTTATACTGTGCATAAAACAACAATATTCAAAACATCATTGAAAAAACCTAAAACAATAAATCATATAAAACTCTGTTTGTCCTAGTTTGTCTCTAAAACTCGTTTGTTGTGTATTTGTAACTACCTTGCTTTGTCATTTTTTTTCTATAGGGTCTTCCAAGGAGACTGAGCAGTACAACCTGCCCCGGTACTGCCTGCGTAACCTCTTTTCTCCTTGCAAGTGCTTTGTGTTTGATTGTCCAGCAAGTGGGGAGAAAATGAAACAGATGGAGCAGCTAACAGACACAGACCTTGACCCTAAATTTGTGATCCAGGTGGAGGATTTCTGCAACTACATCTTCACTAATGCTCAAGCCAAGATCATGAGAGAAGGCCTTGGAATGACTGGCAGAAGTGAGTTACACCCTCGGACACCTCCATTAACGATAGACTAAACTAAATATCATCTACTGATTGATTAAATTGAATATCCCCTCTATTGTTTCTGGTTTTACAAATTGAAATTCTCCCACACTGCTGAACTCAAAATAAAGTTTAAGCCACTCACTCTGTCGTGGTTGATGTAAATATAATATTTTATCTCTTTTGCAGTGTTAGGGAGCCTGGCAGAGACATATGTTGAGGCAATCAGCAGTGAGCAGGTGCCCTGTCTGGACAACGCTGTTGAGTCACTGTCACAAATTCAGAACAAACGTGCAGCAACTGAAGCCCTGGATTTTTATGAGCGTGAGATGAAACAAAAAGTGCAGCTTCCCACAGAAACACAGGAGCATCTGTCTGAAATCCATACAGATATACAAAGAGAGGCGGTTGAAATCTTCATCAATTGCTCTTTCAGTGACTTCAAACAGATTCATCAGCTTGAGCTAATGGTACTGTTAGAAACAAACAAATCTGAGCCAATGAGACAAATGAATTAATGTCACACAAATAAATTAGTTAAAGAAACAAAAAAAAGCTACGTAAGGTAAGTAATAGTGAAAAATAACTATAATTAAAGATATTTATCAGTATTAATTGTTTTTATTGTACTGTCCCTTTCACTATCTCTTTTTGTTGTGCAGAGGAGAATGCAGAGTGTCTATGAGGAGTACTGTAGAGATAATGTGGAGACATCTCGCGAAATGAGCAAAGCTGCCATATCTCGTGTGTTTTCCTCACTGCAGACAGAACTGAAGAACAGGTACTGCATGCAGCCTGGGGGCTACACAGACTACCGCAGTGCCCTGGAGAGAGCGACTGAGCAGTACAGATCAGAGAAAGGCCATGGACTCATGGTGATTACACATGTCATGTTTTCATTTCAGTATATCAAAAATCTCTGATTGGAGAGGACATGATGTCATTCATTAATCTGCCATACAGTAATCTGGTTTTATATCAGGGCTTTATATCAGACTGCTACCATTACGTTTTCACTACACCAAAGTCTAACTTCTTGCAAACAATAAAAAAATTTAATTATTTCTTTTAATATCTTTCATGACTGATTCCAGATACACACACACACACACACACACACACAGTTGTTGTCAGATATTGTAGAGCACTAAGGGAGTTAATGTAGGCAAAGGGCATAAGGAGTATTTTGAGAATTTGCCTGTGTTTTTGTGTTTTCATACAGAGTGAGGAGGTGCTCAGTGAGTACCTGAGTGAGAAGGAGGAGATCGGACACATCATTCTGGCAGCAGACAAGTCTCTCACAGAATCTCAGCAGGAGACTGAAAGGTAAACTTCACAGTGCCACCAATATTTACTCAAACTCTAATCTCAAAGTTCCCATAGATCAATTAATAATTAACACTCCCTCTGTTCCTCCCTGTATAATTACCCCACTTGTACCTTTGCCTTCCCTATTTCCATTCATCCAACATTACACTTTACACTCAATCACTTTCAATCTTTACATTCACCTACCTTAACAATTAACTCTCCCACTCCATCGTTACTGTTTACTATCCACTGTCTTTATACTGTACCTTCTCCCAAGTTTAGTCTTCCTTTAGATTCACAGTTAACATTGATTCATTAATGCTCTCACAGACTCAGAGAAATGGATATTTGTGTTTGCTTGAACCTGTGCATGTTTATCTTTCTTCGTAGGGGTGAGGTTGAAAACTGTGACGGATGAGCAGCAGCGAAGGGCTGAGGAAGAGCAGAGTAGGATCAAGAAACAGCAGCTCAAGGATCAGCAGAGAACCTATCATGAGAATGCTGAACAACTGCTGAAGAAGTTGGAGAAAGAACAAGGGATCACTAAGCAAGAGCTTGAACGTGTGCTGAATGTCAAAATGAAGGTAAAATGAAGGGCTCAAAGCTATATACTTACTGAAGAACTGAATGCTGCACACTAGACTTGGTAAGATCAAGTATTCAACACTAAATCAGGGGTATTACCTGAGTTAGCTGGAACCAGTGTTCAACTCTCAGAATCAAATCTTTCAAATTACCTCAAATGCACTAACCACACAAAATACCAGGCTGCATTTCTCACAAAGAGTAAGGCCAACCTAGGCTTAATTCACAATTTAGAATAAGATTCTAGATTTAAGAAAGAATAAATATCCATCATATCCAAAACATATCTCCAAAATCACATTATTTTTTTTTTTTTTTTTTAAATAACCAGCTTTCTTAAAGTTTTTCCCCAGGCATCATGAATAGTTTGAACATCTGCTATGTTTTTATGCTTAGAATTCTATTCTTATGCATAAATTGCTGCACAAACCAAAATTTTATTCTTACATAAACTTCACATCTGAGGATATCTGTATTATTTGTGAAATGATGGGGGGAAAAAAAACATCTAATAGCACATAAAACTGAAACAAAAATGTAATGATCATGATCTTGATAATCAGTGCATAAAGACAAACAAAATGTCTGGACAAAATGGGAAAATCACAACTGCAAATTTATGAAATATAAAAATATTTATGCATAGAGATCTATAGAGACGATGAACACCAGACACCAGGATCGTAATCTTCTACTTTAAATCAATGTCAGCCCACACTGTTAGAGCATAACTGGGTTTGATTAAGTCTCTCTCTATTGCTGGATGGGCTTCACATTGTCTGCATCCTGCCATTGCATAGTATTGTTCTCTCAAGGAATGATTATGAATATCATTGCGCCTGAGTTTGCGATTTAATGTTTACGTAATAAATTGCTTATAACACTAATATTCTTCATTTCTCAAAATGCCAATGGTGTGTAACTCAAAATATTTGTGGAATGAAAAAAAGAGACATTGTTTCACTTAGTATAAGCAAGTTTCCAGTGGATTCACAGGGGAGGAGGAGCACAGTTCATGCTGGGATACCAACGCTGATTGACACATTTGGTATTAGCAGAGAGAAACACTAATTTTTCCAATTGCATTTGTTGAATTTCAAACAGGGTAGTCATCAAATATACAAATATTTAGGAAAAGTCATATAGCTGTGGTGAGGTATTTCATAACTTAAATATAGTGTAAGATTATAGTGACATCTGAACAGACATGGTTCATGATAGGAGAACTGTTTAACCTGATGGTCTTATTACCATAGATACAAAGAAAGCTTCACACCTTTGGTGCCGCATTACTGTTGGAGCCAATAGCATTTGATTAAAGCAAAATACAACCAGTAATGGGCGAATGGCAGCCATCACAGACAAAAGGGGAATTTAGCATTAGCTCCTAGATTCTGATTTGCATCAAGCAACGTTGTACACCTATTGTCTGTTTGCTTCATGGTATAAAAGGCCGATCATGGTAACAGTTCTCTGAGTTAAGCTGCGGCGCAAGCGGACTTGCTGCCGGGTTCCACCACCACCAAATAAAGCTTTTCTCCAAGCGCGCTTTTGCTCCAGTTCGTTTACTTGTAAAATCACAAGAAAATCCAATAATAGAGCCACAAAGTCCTTGGAAACTCCATTGCAAACCAATATCTGATTCATTGATTTGTTCCCTCTGGTGCAGTGGCCAGAGGATTTTGACTTGGAATGACCCCTACATCCTTTCAAACATTTCTCTTTGTCCGGTTTCAGGAACAGAGAGAGCTGCTGGAGGAGGGCTTTGAAAACAGAGCTAAGAAAATGCAGAGAGAAATTGATGGCCTGAAAGAGAACAAGAGTGAAGTTACAGCGGCTTGGCCATCTCTTAGGAGTATGCTGGAAGCCTTGGAGGAAGTTGCCAAGAATTTTTTACCTGGCATTGGAAGATTGGCTTTGGCTGTCCTCATTGGTCATTGCTATTCCATAATTAGTCGTGAGAATTTATGCTTGTGTAAGTCTTTTTAAATCAAAGCTGAACATATTATGTTGCATAGTATTCAACATTATGTCAAAGAATAAGTCATCTTTTTTTTAAATTATATCTTGAATAAGAGTTAGCATATCATGTACCAACTTCTTGACTCTTATCACACTGAATACTGTGTTATTGATTTGTTTTCGCGTGTAGCACATTCTGCTAGCTGCCTTACATGTCCTGTTTGCTGACTGTTTAATTCTGGGTTTGAGAGCACTTAAATGAGACTACTTTTGTGAGAATATGACCATATTAACATTCATATAAACATTCATTTAACATTGACACTTTACTGTGCAGCTGCCATTAGGAATAAAGCTAAAACTGAATGCTTGCCAAGGAGGATGTGCATCCTTACTAGAGGTGTACAGAAATGTCTTTATATCTGTTCCACTAAAAAAAAATTCTGTCTCTGTATGTTTTCAGATAGTATGCCGGAAGTGGGCATGGTTTATGGTGGAAGTCATGTTAAATTAGGCAAATGTTGTATTTTCTAACCGAATATTCCCTGGCAATGCAATTTTTGATTTAATATTGGCATATAATTAATTATGCAATATATTTCCACACCCTCATACTGTACTTTTCATCTCTCTCTCTCTCTTTGATTTTTAACTAATATAAATCTCATAAACTGTCTGGGGACACTGAGCAATCAGAAACCGAAAAAGATGTTTTTTTATAAATAGAAAGATTCTGTTTTGAATTGGAAACAGAAACTGCACATACTTCAGTTGAAGGGATTAGCCGTGATTTCTGGTTTCTCTCTTGTCTCTATTGGTTGTTATTTGCCTGAGTAGCCGCGATTTCTGTATGCTCTGCTTACTCTGTTGTTGTTCACCGAATAAAACTTACTTCGTGCTAGATTCTTTCGGGTTCGCTTTGACTTAGACTCTTTGTAAATTTATAACTGTGTGCTCTGTCCGACAGCGTCGCTAGCTTATTTTACTAGGGAGTTTGAATTCCTGTCGCGTCAGCTGTTGAATTGCTGATTTGCGTTCGTTTGTTAGTCTCCGTCACAGCCGATTTCCGCTTTGTTCTGGTTCCTAAGGGGGCGGGGCTGTAGCCAGCCCTTAAGCCGCGAGCGCTGTAGTCACAAGACTCATTAAGAATAGTGCTTCCGCCAAGCCATTTTAAGTCTATAAAAGGAAGGGTCAGTTTACAAGAGTCTTAGGTTTATGCAGCAAAGGAAGTGGGTCTGCATTAACAATAATGTACAACTAGTCAAATGGTGTAGAACTGTGGAAAAGCACAGTTAGAGCTTATACTAATTAGAATGCAAGTGAAATAAAATGGAAGTTGTTTCAAAAAAAGAAAAAAATAATATGATGAGTAAATCATCTTTAAAATAGCTAATTTGTTTAAGAGAACAAAAATTCTACACTAATGTCAACAGATGAAAATTAATGAAACCAAATGTTTACCTCATGTTTGTATACTTAGAGATGTCATAATTACTGTATGTCTTTCTCATGCTGATTTTTTTCTTTTCGCTGCAACATTTATCCTGCCCTGGGAATGGCTTATAAGATATATAAATAACATTTGATGGATACCGCCACTCTTGTTACTGCTGAGGTGAACTAGTGACATCTACAGGACAAACACACACAAAGCAAGTGAGAGGAGACAACAGGAAAATGGTTTTTTGCAGAGGACCAGAAAAAAATCTGCTTGAAGAGTCCAAGTGTTGTGCAATAGCTCATGACATTTTGGATTTAGAAAGTGCTGATTCTAAATCACTTTTAATGCATATCACAAAGCAAACATTAATGGGTTGTAGTATTCAATATATATACACACACATTACAATTTGTCTATAACTAAACAGTGAAACGAAATCAACGTGGTTTTCAGCAATATGCCCGTACTGTGCAATAAGTGGGTTAATATGTTAATACAAGTGTTTAAGTTACATGTAGTGTTCAGCTATCCACACAGTTGCACCTAAATATGCAGCTATGAGTAGCCCACACTGTGTCACGCTGGTGGAGTGGTGCAGGACCCAAACGCAAGACACGAAGATTGTAGTGACAGAAAAGGAGGACTTTACTTACAAATTGAAGATAAAGAATACAGGTGAAAACAGGAACAAAACCGATAACAAAAAAGGTGCAGCCTAACAGTGTGTACAAACACAAACAACAATAGGCAAAGGACAGGTCAAACACAAGGGCTTAATTACAAGAGGAGAACTAAACAGGGCAAACATGATTGGATAAAATTAACAAGGGGAGAACGAGGTTAATAAATGCAACAAACAGGATCAGGTGAGGGGTGGAAACACACAAGGAACAGGAGCACAAGACATTTCAAACTAAAAGTCCAAAGATAAGGTGCAGGCCGTGACACACTGACAATTATGTAGTTACAGTTACAGCTATGAAAAACAAATGGTTAAATAGTTATCATATGTAATGGTCTATTAGAGGTGTCTTTTTTTCTAAGACAAACCTTCCTAGATTACACAAGTAAGTGTCTCAGTAACACTATTTTCAACTAAATCCTATTTGCAATGATAAAATGAATTCATGTTTTGATTGCCTTGAGCTCAATACAACAGGAGGAAACACAAAGTAACCATGAAGCACTATCTGTTGAGTCAGTACAGAACGAAGATGAACCAGATTTGACTGTGAGTAATGAAAACTCAGCTTGATGCAGGTTGACCAATCATAATCCTCCTTTACTGGAGCCACACCTACAGATTCCTCTTCACAGGAAAGAGAAAGTGAAGGTGTGTGTGTTGCTGTGCACCACTGTTGCTCTCCTCTGCTTCTATTCTATTCTTTTTTTGTTTGTCTTCCACTGAGGCTCCACAGAACCCAAACAGACACGGAATAAAAATATACGTATCATCGGCTCAGGAGGTGATACTCAGTTCCAAATTTAGAACAGTCTTATTAAATTTGCTGTCTTGTAATACAGTCTCAAAAATGAAAGTGAAAGTAATGTTTTGACTGGAATACGTCACAGGAGACAGACTGTGTCTGGAAGAGAAAATGGCCACTGAAACAAAATCAGAAAAGAATTTATTAAGTCCTGTCTGCTGTGAAATCTATGAGGATCCTGTTATTGTGTCATGTCGTCACAGTATCTGTAAAGAATGCCTACAGGAGTACTGGAAACTCAAAGGATCTCAGTTATGCCCAGTTTGCAAGAAATGATCCTCAAATCCCAATCCTCCCCCTAACTTTGGTCAGAACCAATGTGAGGTTTTCTTACAAAAGAGACATAGTAAATATTCAATGGGATCTGAGGACCTCTGCCATCTACACAATGAGAAACTCAAATTCTTCTGTCAGGAGGCTAAAAAGCCTGTGTGTTTGGTCCATGATCTCTGTCTAGTGGAGGAGGCTGTAGATCCTTGTCAGCTGTGCACAGGGTTGCTGTTCTAACTAAATTACAAGAATTAATCAAAGTTTTTGTTTTTGTTTTGTTTGTTTTAATGAGAGAAAAGTATAACAATGTAATGTAATGAAGAATAGCATAATGTGACCTCTGGATTTTCTCTCCTCTGCATAGCATATAAATATCCTTTATACACTAAAACATTGGGACAATTAGTACACTTTTTACCATACAGTATTCCATGACACACAGTCACATTTCTCTCGTTTAGACATGTAATTTAATACTGTGTTAATGAAATGCAGGGAGAAGTGAGGACTGCACTGAAACCCTTGAAAGAGAAGCTAAAAATCTTTAAGTCAAAGTCAAACTATACTGTGATAAAACAGCAGAGCACATTAAGGTAAGCATAATGAGGTATGAACAGAAATATGAACTACTCACACATTACATAAATGCATTCACTTCACCTTACTGAACTCAAACATACAACCAATACACACATTTACTCTTCACAGCCTTTGTACCTATGAAGAAACACATATACCCACATGCACATGTCTTTCTCATGAGGTTTATGCCATATGTGAAACATTGCGCTGCAAAATGCATATTTGCATCATTTGCATGATACTGGCATAAATTGCATGATACTGGGGCAAAGAAAAATGGACAGTTGCCCTCAGTGTTCACAAAACTTGTCAACCTTAAATGAAACACATTCATTTATATACATTTATACACATATAGCTATCAACATTAAACCAGACATATTGACAAGACCAGGTCTGGCCAATAGCTGCAGAAATATTTGGAGGAATTTTCTATTCACTCAGCTCTTTCAGAAACCTCAAGTCACAGGTCATTGTGCTACAAAGTAAATAACATAGACATTTAAACCTCTAAATCTCCAGTTCCATGCTCAGGTTCTCCTGACATTTAAGCCAAAGCCAAAGGCTGTACTCTGCCTGTGTCTATGGGTGTCTGTGGGTTCGACCAGAGTCCTCCAATTCAATCTTTGTGATTCACTAGATGAGCAAAGATGCCTAGTGGGCCAGGCACCGTTTCACACCGAGTGGCTTCTTTCATCATCATGTACCAGAGTCTGCCCCTCAAATTCTGAGCAAACTGAATTAATATGACTTACCAAACTCCAGACAGTGATCAGAACTGAATTATATCATAATAACATTTTCAAATGTAGCAGAAATAAACACACTCACATAATGCATATATGCAATCTGCATTGTGATGCAATTCTACGTAAATGTAAATGTACAATGACTAAGACAAAAATCAGGATTCATAATTTTTGCAATATGAACATCAGAATGCGTTCCATCTCTCCGTTTATCTCTCACTCCACAGAGATATGTTGATCTAATCTATTATAGCTTGAGTAAAATTACACTAAATCTCAAATATCACTTATGACTTTTATCTCTACAACAGAAACACAAGAACATTTTGACCTTTATCTCTGTTCTCTCTCTGTCTTCAGCTCTTGTGATTCTGGACCCTAACACTGCTCACCCAGAACTCATCCTGTCTGAAGAACTGACCAGAGTGAGATTCTGTGAGGAGACAAAACAACAGATTCCTAATGATCTGGAGAGATTTGACAATCATCCATGTGTCGTGGCGTCTGAGGGTTTTGAGTCAGGAACACACTCCTGGGACCCTGACATCGGCAAGAGCAAACACTGGGAACAGGTAAGGTCTTTCTTTAGTGAAGCGTGGTACCTGGGCCATTATAATGATGAATATAGACCATTCTCCCTAACACAGTCAGGAACTCTTCACACAGTGAAGATGAAACTCCAAAAAATAAGAGTTAAGTTGGACTGGAAAATTGTCATTTTCTGACCCTCTTAATAATACAAACATGCAGTTTCACAAATACATTTACTAAAAGAGTCTTTCCGTACTTCTGAAACTGACCTGAGCATTTTCCTCTGAAGATCTTACCAGTGAAGTGCTCTGTTACAGTTAAAAAGCAGATTTAGAGATTATGCTACTTGGTATCATTTTTAAAAAGTGAAATAAAAAAGAAATAATGAATGCAGTGAAGATCGTGACGAAAACAGTGATATAAAATCTTCACACATGTGTGCTCTAATTTACAATAACTAACAGCTTAAAAATTCAAATACATATTCAGGTACATATTAGATTTAAACTTAGAGAATAAATACTATCTGAGCATGTTCACAGACAAAATGATTGTGTAGAAAAATCATGTTACTCATTAGATTAACCCTATGGAGTCTGAGGCCTGTCAGCCACTTTTGAGGTAGTCTGACATGCCTTGACATTTTTATATATTCTAAAAACATTGATCTCAAAGTGTTGCATATGCTTATATTCACCACAAACTCAGCACCAATAATCTGAGAGCAGCAAGAATTTCATTAATCTATTTTTGTTTAAATCAACTGTAAACATACACTTTTCAAAAACCTGTTTTTTGTAAAGCATTCAGAAATTTCATGTGGTTTGACTACTGAATTGTTATAACTTTGGACTGACACTATTTTTTTTTCAAAGCCAGTGGCCTACACAATGAATATTGATGAGGTAGGTGTCAACACACCTGTAACAGTCCCCCGCTTCACTGTCAAAGGTAATGGCCCATCAGTCTGGAATGTCATTGTGACCTGGCATTGTGTTTGGACAGTCAGTGTGAATTGTAAGAAAAGAAGAGAAAATAAAGGCCTTTTCACAGTTCATTGAATATGCTGTGTTCAAACCCAAAGATACAATAGATAACAGAAGTTCAAGTTTCAAGTTTATTGTCATAGATTCCCTCATACAGTAAAATATATTGTCAAAATATATACTGGACATTTCTTTTGAGAAAATCAGACACCAAGTGCTATTCAGCAAATAAAACTTGTAACCTTTCTGTTCTACTGTGAAAACAATTTAGCTCTCAAGCTACAATCTGAATGAGGTTAATATTTCCATGCCTGATATATTTCTTGAACATGAATTGATGGATACCGATGTTCAATATGATTGGACAGTTGTAAAATTCATTCATTCAAATTCAAGTAAACTGACTGAAAACTGTTTCAAACTTACTGTTTGAAAATATGTAACACAACCTCAACAACTGTTAGCAGAAGACAAGATAGTACATGTCTCAAAATTTGTGTTTCAAACCCAAAGCAAGGACTGTTGTCAGTATTTCAAAAGAGACATACTTTTCTTAATATTTATCTCCCTTTTTCCTGTCAATTTCCTATCCAATATACACAAAACAAAACACACATTATAAGAAAGAAGAACAGACAGACAGAAGAAAGATGGATGAGAGGAAGAGGAGGAGGAGACAGAAAGGAAAAGAGAAAAGAATCAAGGAAAGTAGACTCATGAGAGACAGCAGGGCAAGGTACTGACATTCTCCTCAGTCCACTAAGATGCAAGCGAGAAGGTCAGAGATGGGCACAAATACGTCAAAGAGTATCTTGTTACAAATGACAAATACTTACTCATCAAATGCATAAAAATAATACACAAACTACTGGTGTGAGTAAATTTATTTTAATTAAAATACGAGTAACTTGTAATTTGAAAATGAAAGAAAATGCATACAGAATTATCTTTAACACTATTTTAGGCATTTAGCAGATGCCCTTTTCAGGAGCAAGTTACAATAAGTGCAACAGTGGAGTAAGCTAATTAACTAGATCTCTAACTTTACAAGCAGTCATTTGAAGAAGTGCAACACATTTAGTATAAGAGATTAACCACTATACGTAAAAACGCCTAAATCTAGCTGTTATAAATTTAATTTGTCATTAGGAACAAAAGTAGCCAGTCTGATTTAACGTTAATGGAGGCTTCCATAAGGCTAACCACAAGATGCCACTGTCCCAGGCTGTCTGAACATGCCTGTGGTGTTAGTTAGAATGCCACTAGCAATCTAGCAAGTAAATTCACAAATTTTAGAGCACAGCTATGTGCTAATTGCTCTTTTCTTCTGTCCTATAATCAGGCTCGGGGTGTAACGGAATACATGGAATGGCGTTACATAATTAGGATACAAAAAAAGGTAACTGTATTCCATTACAGTTACAGAAAAGACAGACGTAATCACATTACCAATACATGTAGTAAAATGGGGATAAACAGCAGGATTACAATTTTAAAATACATTTTAAAATTAGAGATGCATTTCTGGCAGAAAGTGCGAATGTGATTGTGCCAGAGCATCGGTTTTTGAACAGGATTTGTGCCTTTGAACTGGCTTGTGCTTTTAGTCTAAAACTGATCGATTGCTTCGCGGAGCAAACGACCATCAAATCCAACGATCGACTGCCGCTGTGTGCAAACCCTCGTCACACCACGAGAGGCCTACAACGTTCCTCATTCATTTTCAATGGGAAAATAAGCGATTAAAAATTGCAATTAACGAAAAAAACCTGGACCAATCAAACAAACGACAATCAACAATCAAAATACTTATAACGAGAGCAAATATTCCCAGTGATTCTCATCCACAGACAGCGACGCGCTGGCTACGTGAGATTGTTTATCCAACAGATCACAAGTTTTGCTGACAATCGTCAGGCAATGTACATGCAGCAAGCACATTAATAACAAAAAAAACAAATACTATTGTTAAACCCGAAAACACATTAAGAGAGTTAAATTACATTGCTTTAACAGTACATAAGCTCAGGTCGCTGCTTGCCTCTTGTTACGACCTCGCAAATCGAAGCTTAATAATTTATTTAACACAAAATACATATTTCAAATAAAACGCTAAGTAACCATGGAAAATCAGTAAAGTCAGTGGTGTAATGTACGTGCATGGGTGCAGATGGGGTATGTAATGATGCACAAAGGAAACCAACAAGAAATCAACTAAACACAATGAGGTGGCACCTACCTCCAACCAACCAAACAAACCCAAAAAAAAAACAACAAAAAAAACCAAATAATCCCAGGCGACCTTTTATAGGCGCGCAGTCGCTCCCAGTCAGGTGAGCTGCTAATCAACATAAATGAACTAAGGAGGCGAATTGACATTATCCAAACAGAAACAAAAACAAATGCCAAACATTTGGGTTGTCACACTCGGTATAGCCTTCCTACAAAATATTAAACATGCATGTCAACCAAGCATTACAACAGGAGCTAAATTACAAATATACACATATATGCACCGATTTACATACTGCAACTTACAGATTTCATAACTAGCTTGTACTGTAAGTCTAAACATGACCAATCATTTCACGGAGCAAAAGACCATTGAATTCAACTATTGACAGCCGCTGTGTGCAAACCCTCGTTGCGCCACAAGACTAGAGACATAAAACTTTCCCCATTCATTTTCAATGTGAAAATAAGTGGTTAAAAACGGCATTAAAAAAAAACAAAACAAAAAAAAACCTGTATATAAGCACACTACACAGTATTAGGATGGACCCATCGCTGCAATGGAACAGATATCTTGCAACCTGCAGGAGTAGAAACGGTGAGAAAAATGACCGAAAATGCAAAACTTTGTCCATTCATTTTCGATGGAGTGCAATACCTCCTCCTACTATTAGCTATGGAAGAACAATACGTGGCTGATGACGCAATCATATAATACAAAACTATACTCCCACCCAAAACTTCACGAGTCTCATAACACCACTCTGGTCTCGAGTGAAACCATAGCTAATTTTGCAGTTGCCAATTCATTATCATGGCCCCTAGTGTAAAACAATGCTTCCACTGGCTGGAAATTTCTAAGGTTACATTGTTCTGTTGTCTTACAGAATACGCTTAAGTAAAAGTCATCTTACTGATATTTCTTTTCTCTTGTCATTATTTGCGTATTTGGTGTCGAGGTAATCCAAAAGTAATGGAAAGTAATCAAGTTACATTTTTCAACAAGTAATTAGTAATTGTATCGGAATACATTTTTAAAGTAACCCCACCAACCCTGCCTATAATGACATTTGGCGAGCAATATCTGATAGTATATTTTACAACATACTTTACCTTAAGACAATGGTTCTCAAGTCCAGACCTCAGGGCCCACTGTCCTGCACATCTTTGTTTTGACTCTTCATTATCACAGCTAATTGACCTAATGAATGGTGTGATAATTAATTGATCAGTGGAATCAGATGTGTCAGTTCTGAGCTCAGGTGAGTTAAAACAAAAACGTGAAGGACAGTGAGCCCCCAGGACCAGAGTTGAGAACCACTGTCTCAAGGTAATTTGCACTGAGCACCAGAGCACCTTCTTTCCTTGGGTCACTGGTCATGAAGAAAACAAACAGTTCACAATGAGTGCACTGGACTCAAAAGGATGTGTCATGTGATTTACTTGCATCTGGCTAAAGACTGTGATAGGCTATATTAAGAAGTCCTATCGTTAGTAGTCCTATAGTGAGCCTGGTGATGAAAGTTCTTGTCTTACTTGAAAAGAAATTGACATAGTTGATTAAGTATTTTAAGTATTTTAAATACACTAAATACAATCTCTCAAAGTATTTTGTTACAAATTACATCTGATTATTTTCTATCCAGCAAAATACAAATTACAATATACTCAAAAGTAAGTAAATGCGTATTTTAAATACATTTAATTGAAATACTGCCTGTCTCTGGTAGTGGATAATTACTTAGTTATCTTATCTGTTAACGCTGGCCAAATTTACCTCTCTAACAAGAAAGGACACTACCACCCCACCATAATTCCTTTGGTGATTGAATGGTAGTAGCATGTGTTGGAGAAATGGAAGAAGGCCTCTGAAATGGAAGAAGGCCTCTGTATGTTGAAGCCAACGGAACACCAAAAAAGGAAAATGCAAGTTCAGCAAAACATAAAGGCAATATGAAAAGGGTGAAATCTAGGTTATAGTGACAGGGAAGCATAAGTAATGGTCAGGGCATAGTGGCTTCGGTGTCTGCCTTACATGGACTAGCCATCACTTGATAACGAACACCTGCGTTAAGGGGTAAAATATCTGAGGTGAGATCGGGGACATGGTTAAGCATCCAAAGCAAAGTAAGGACATGGCTGAATCATCATTTTTTACTTAGCCAAAAAAGGAAATCAGAAACAGTGATATATGGAATAATGCAATTCTGGGAAAATTTGGGGAAATTTCTGGAAGCGAATGGGATGGACCATGCAGAACACAGATGATGTAAGGGGTGTTACCATACAACCATGTTATGCGTTTATTGGATACGTAGGTTTTGCATGCAGGTAAAATTTTAGATATAAGTGCACGATTTTCTGTATTAGATTCAGTCACTCCCTGGGACCTGACTCAGTTTGTTGTATTTTGCTCACTGCTGAATACAATAAACTTACACTGCATTGGACTCCTGAAGACTTTGATTGCTTTTTGAAACTTAGACTTTATTTTTTTTTTAAAAAAAGAAGAACTTAGTATATGAAGTAGAGCACTGAGTGTGGAGAAGGGACTTGGTCACATCTGGCCCTGACCGGGAAGTCTCTCCCACACATGTAAACAAATATCTGATGGAGCTGACAGTTTAAGATGACGACTGATGAAGGGACAAGATAAAGTGAGCTAAGCAACTATCAAGATCAGAGATTTAACAGGTAGGTAAAAAGCACAGCAGTAACTTGATCTTTGCAAACAGTAAGCCCACGTCGTTGTATGAAAACTGTATTATAACGTGTTTATAATTATTTACTAAGGATTTACAAAGTGTTAATAACTTAATTAATAACAAAATTATAAACAATTTATAAATCCTTTATAAGGGTAGTCTTATTGTGAAGTGATACCATAGGTTTACAATGACAAGGGTTGAGTAGACTGCTAACATAACACAGGGTAATTCAAAACTATAATACTGGCACAGGGGATCCTTAAAAAGCATAAACACTTTGTGCATGAATGTGCAATGAATCAAACACTGTGCAATATTTGAATGAAATGGTGCATCTGAATAATGCACTGAGGATGTATTATGTATTCATTATATATATATTTTTTTTTATTTCTTTCTTTTTCATTTTCTGAAAGCCCCATTTACCGCAGACAATATGTAGCATGAGAGACATTACTGTCTGCATATCAGAAACAGAGGAGCATATGGTTCTACACTGGGTGTACTCTTGAGTGTTTAACAGCATAATTATACCACAAAACTTTTTGGTTTCTAAGTTTTCTCTTACTGGTAGCTCAGTGGAACAGAATGGCATTTGGATTACATTTCAGCTTCACTAAAAAGAACCAATGTCATTTTAGATCCATTTTAAAATGTCAATAAAAATTGTTAAATCCAAAGGAAATCCATACCAGCAGCAATTTTCATTCGAATATATTTTGTTTTTGCCATAACTGATCTATTCTACATGCAGTGCACCTACATTAATTTGGGACAAGAAGAAACAAACAGTGGGGAAACAAACAGGAGAAGAAAAAAGAATGAGGAAGAATAAGAAAAAGTGCTTTATTAGTCACAGACACACACACACACACACACACACACACACACACACACACGCATACACGCACACACACTCACTAGCAGAGAGCGGTGAAATGTGGCCTCTGCATTTAACTCATCCTAACAGCAGTGAGCACACAACACATGCTGTGAGGGGAATTTGAAGACGTCTGTGTGGAGAGTTGCTAAGTCTCAGAGACTACAAACCTCAGATGTGATGAACCATTTCTGTCTTATTTCACGTGCACAGGAGAAGCACACCTGATCAGGGCTGAAGTGCAGGTCTCACTGAGGTTAAGAAATACAAAGGACATGTGTGGGGACCCTAGAATGACATTTCAGAGAGCACAGGATAATTGTTGTTTGCTCCCTGAGTGGTACAGATACCCAGTTCACCACTCTCCCAGTGGCACAGTCTAATCATTTTTACTCAGGCCTTGTCTTCTACATGATACATGCTCTCTGGTCTAACACAGAGAAACATTCTTGTAGTATATAGTAATTGTTCTAACATACAGATAAATTCTTACAGCATATAATAAATAAGCAAGCACAGATCCGTATTACTGACAACTGTCATGAGGCACTTTCACCTTCTAAGAGGCACTTTCACCTTCTCAGCTATAAAGCGTCTGATATTTTTTTCCCACAATGTGCCCAGGGACCAACTCCAGGTCTTTTTGCCAGTGCCTTGCTCCAGGATACTGACTGGGGTTGCCCAGCATACATGTCTTTCATGGTGCAAGGAAACCGGAGCACCCAAAGGAAACCCACGCAAACACAGGGAGAGCATGCTCCACTCAAAAAGAACCTAGGCAGCCGGGATTCTAACCCAGGGCCTTCTTCCTTTGAGGCAACAGTGCTAATCACTGAGCCACCATGCTGCCCTATGGAAATGTGAATATAGTATATCAATTATGATGTTTCTGCTTCGTGTGTCTTTATTTTGTGGTTATCTAACTTGTAAATATGAGTAATGGGGTATGATTCTGCAGTAAAAGGTGCTCTGTGAATTATAATGGATGTGTATATAGAGCCCATGAAAATGTCAAGTGAGGCGTGAATATTTTATAGCTCTGGTGATTCTGAGATGTTAGAATTTTGTTTGATTAAGTCAAATTTGTCCAGTTTAGTGTACCCTGGTTCTTGCTCTTGGGCAAATGCTATTCATATTTAACAGATTGTGCATGCAGTTGTCTTCTTTTGTTTTATTATATCTGTAAGTATTCTTCCATCTGCAATATTCTGAAGAGGTTTTCAATTTTTAAAAGGTGCATTGACTGAGGGGGCAATTGAGATTTGCAAGAGGGCAAACGTGCATATTATGATTAGGCTATCGTTAAAACAGAGGGAGCCAAAATTTTATCTGAGTGCCCCCTTTTTGGGCACAAGAGGATAGCAATGAATGAGGACTGAGCTGGTGAATGAAACCAGTTAGAATGCAGCTGATGAACTCTGAGCAGAGAGCATGGTGGAGAAAGAAGAATGCAGGCAGGGCAGGCAGGCAGGGAGAAAATGGACCTAACATGAAGAAGAAACAAAGTTTAGAACTAGAATGAAAAAAAAAAAACAATAGATAGAAGAATATACAATTCTTCGGCCACACGAAACACTACCAGGCTGGATAAGACAACGAACTGGCGGAGAGTAGAAGAACAACCGTAGTTTAAATACAGCAGATTTGATGGATTACAGGTGTGCCAGCTAACCAAGGAATCTGAAGCGCCACACCCACTCACAGACACACACACACACACACACACACACACAGACAACAAGAAACAACACGGGGAGCAAAGGAAACACAAGTGAAGGGAAACACTACAAACAAAGGGAAACGAAAAATAGAGAACGGCCAAAGCCGTGACAGATGCTCCATTTTGCTGTTTACTCTGTTATCTTAAAAATGTGTAATGAATATTTTTAGAATTATTCTAACGATCTTTCCTGGCTTCTGTGACGGTGCGGTTCTACACCCATCAATTACATCACAGTAATGCGCAACATTTAGAGATACGTTAATTTACCAACATGAATGGACAGAGTAATTCTTTATTAGAATGGAGTGATCAAAATACGAATGAGGTGAACAGTGTTGAATCTTACCAGATTGTTGGAAGTCTTGTTTCACCATGGCAAACAGTGGAAATTAGTGATGTGTAATTCATGAATGATTCGCTCATTTCGAAGTGATCCTTTGTTTGACTCGGGAGTTACGAGGTGTCTCAGAGAGTGATTTGTTTATTTTTCCCTGGGCCGCGCATGCGCGCCACTAGTTTCATTCATCTGAATTGTGACAGCTAATTGTATTTAAGCCCTTGTGTTTGACCTGCCTCTTGTCTATTGTTGTTAGTGGCTGGTTACACTCTGTTTGGCTGCATTTTTTTGTTACTGGTCTTTGTTCTTGTTTGCACCTGTTTATTTATCTACATTTTGTAAGTAAAGTCCTCCTTTTTCATCACCACCATCATTGTGTCTTGCGCTTGGGTCCACCTCCACTGCATGCCTGACACTTGTATGTAAATGACAAACGAATTCTGTTCTCAATGTAAATAGAATAATGTTGTAATAATGCCATGTGTCGCAGTTTTATACAAAAAATTATTGAAAACATGTTGTGGAGTATGGTTTGGTCTAAGCCTACATAATTGTGACACAGAGACCATGTGGGAGAAAGGCTGCTTTGGCATGAGAGTGTGTTTTATGCGTTATAAGAATTATCAAGTTCTTTGCCATTTGAGTCTTTTTTTAATTTTGTTTGGTATTGTGCTGTTTGTTTGGTGGTTGTTGTTCTTGTTTTTTTTTTTTTTTCCTGTTCATCTGGCAGCAGTTTCAAATTCATGAATAAAATAAAATCTCCTTGCCTGCAATACTCACCTGTATGCCTGTTTCTTCCATCTGCAGACACGCTACATTACAGCTTCCCTTTGTACAGTTCCCATATTATTCCCATTTCCCATATATTCCCATGTTTTAGGAAGAGACAATGCTCACAGGGATGATGATGCTAGTCATTCAGAAATAATTGTACCTTAATGAGACTAACAAGTCAGTTCTTGCAAAAACAGTAAATTACTCTGTTATCAGAAAGAAGGATCCCACTTAAATCATCAGCTGCTGAAGCCACTGTTAAAATGATGAGAAACAAACAAGAGGGGAACAGTACACAGAACAGCTCCTCATCGCGTAAAACAAATTTTAGAAACACGAAGCCAAGAAGGACAGAGGTACACACACAGAATTTCAGTCTCTCAGAATTTCACCTCTTTTTGACTTTTGATGCATGCGACATTTTTACGGCCCAACCGGTATTATGTAAGTACACATGGCTCAGAATGTTTCCATACATATTTCTTGTTTAACAAAAAATGTTTTATTTATTTATTTATTTTTAAGTTCATCTCAGGGACAACACATATATTTCAGTGTACAGGTCTAAGCATTGATGTGGCATGATATTACTATTTATAATAACGTGGTTAATGTATATTTTTGTATATTGAAAAAAAAATGCTGATATAAATTGCTGAGACATCTCTATTTTGACCTGCAAACCATATGTTAAAAGTCCAGTTTCCCAAACTGTTCACTTTTAGTCTCAGGTGTTTCAGTCTTTGATTCTGGTGCTTTGGACTGTACAATACCACCATTTTCCTTGGGCTGGCCCTTGGGGAGTTTGGGAGCTTGGGCTTTGAGTGTGTATGGGTCCTTCATTGTTTGCAGCTGGAGGATGCGCCGGTCCTCCTTTTTGTTTCTGTACGCATAGTACCTGCACAGACACAGACATAACAGCTTCTTACTGACTGTATTTCTAAATCTATGGCGTAACTTTGAATGATTTCAATCTGAGTTTTATACCTGTCCAATTACCCATACATACCTACACACATAGATACACAAACGTAAACAATGTCTAACCTGTCCAAAATTGTTTCCATGCTCTTGCCCAGGACCTGCAGGGAGTGCTTCATATTTTGCTCCTGCTGCTGCATCTCCTGTTTGCGTCGTGATTCCTCCAGCTCCTCCCTGAGCCTCTTGACCTCCCCTCTCAGGGACTCCTCCTGCTGCCTGAAGCCTTGACTCAGCATTTGCTCCTGCTCCAGCAGTCTGCTCTGAAGTGCCTTTTCCAGCTCACAGCAATGGTCTGCAGCCTCCTGCTTTAGCTTAGCCTACACACATGAAGTACACACACACACACACACACACACACACACACCAATGACATCTGTTTCTTTTTTCCTCTCTTTTTTTTTTTTTTTAATTTCTGGAAAGTGTTGCACATGACAATTGAGAATGGTATTCATGGTATTCTATGCATGCGACATGAGAGCCCTGGTCTGTGGTGTGACTGTAGATACTGATCTTATTTTGATGTACTGCTGTGTCTTCAACCCTGTAGCTTTCATCTTTCCCCAGTGGATTTATTTTACCTGTAGCTGGTGCAAGTTCTCCTCATGACTCCTCTCCTGATCTTTCAGGAGTTGCTGCAACTGCCTACACCTCTCTGACTCTGCTCTCTCTCTCTGCTCCAGTTCTGCAGCTTTCTGTTTCTCCTCTGACACACACACACGCACACACACACACACACAAGCAAAACAAAACAAACAAAAGCAGTTCATCAGAGTAAAAACACAACTCCTTACAAATACAACTCAAAATGTGTCAAACTGTGAGGTTTTTGTAGTATTTTGGTGACACCTTCATAGTTTTAAAAGAGCCTTATTTGTCTGATTGTGTTGACAACATCAGTGCTTTCACTGCTCTGACCAAGCAAAAAATTATTCAAATTATTTTTTGCTGTACAAAGCTATGCTGTTGATGTGTCTAATTCGAAACATTGTGCCAGGACCTTGTGTTTAGAGAAATACACTGAAAATTTACTGTAAGTCACAGAAATACAGTCATATCCCATGAGAGTGGTACAATTTCTTTCCTCTCTGTTTTTTCCGCTTCTTCTCTTTTTCCCCACATTCACCTGTACCCTCATAAGTTCCTTATACATTGATGCATTGACACACAGTTCAGTGCTGTAGGTTGAAGACTGGAACATGTTTTGTATCATACATGTGAAGCCACTTAGTATTAGCTATTTATGTCTCGATGTAAGCATAATTTACAAACATGCAATTTTAATAAATTTCACCTGCATTTATTGGTTCTTAGTTGAAAACAATCCATGAAGTGAACCAAAGTAAAAGGAGAATAAGTTTTAAGACCATCACAAAACATACTGAACATTCTTGATTTCAGCTTTTCTTTATTTTGAACAGAAAAAAAGATATATTCTTGGCATTCTCAGAATTTCCATGATTAAATTCAAAGAGAAACACTGCTTAAGTGGTGGCGTGGTATCAGAAAAGACATTCTCAGAATTGCCCTCACTCATTGGTGTAGTTATCAGACACAGACAAGGAAATTAATTATTGAATCCTGCCAGTACTAAAGTGTAAAAAAATAAGAAGGCATGGGGAGGGGCGTATTCTTTAAATGTGAGGCGGTCAAAAAGTTTTTTTCAAAGGCACTTGTGACTCATTAAAGCAGGCAATCAGTGGGTTACAATGTCACTTTAAAACTTTGCTAAGTACTTTATACTGAAGAATATTGGAGCCTACGTCAACAGCGATCTTAAGCAAAGGCATGACATAGTCTTTGAAGATGCCACCAAAGTTCGCAGCCTTTTCTTTCTTTAGCTGCTGGATCTCCTCACCCAAAAGCTCAGCCTTCTCCTTAAAGCCATTTTCTAAGAGGTCTTTCTGCTCTCTCAGTTTGCTCTCCATGGCTAACTCCATTTCTTTCTGTTGCTGGCACTTTTCCTCCTCTATTTTCTCTTCCATCTGCTTCAACCTCTCCTTCTGGCTCTGACGCTCCTCCTCCAAAGTTTTCTTCATCTCCTCTTGTCTTTCCTGCTCTGCTCTTATCTTCTGCTCCATCAAGGCAGCTCTTTCTTTCTCCTCTGTTCATTTCCCCCATATCCCAGAAAAAAGGTGTAGGGTATAGTTAAGGTAGAACAGAGAGGGAGCATGGGAATGAGAAAGAAGCAGGAGATTATCTCTCCAGAAATGAGTGATTATCTCTGGTTAGGGGCGTGAAGCCAGGTCTGTGAGGATTTAACAATGTGTCTTAAGAGGAGGTAAAATAACAATTAATATTCTCCTTCCAGTAACTCATATCATATGAAAGCATATACCCTGATGATACATCACACAAGCATGTTAGGTGAAAAGAAAAGTTGACAGCTAGCAAGTGCATGTGTAAGTCTTTGACCTCATGGACTGACATTAGTGTTTTGGACAGAAAGGGAGACTTTGTATGGAAGGTTATAGGCAGGTCATATGGGGGAAAACACTTTTCATTGTGTTTTGTCACATAGCAATGTGTGGTTAAAATACAACTTAGGAAATGTGAACTCACAGCCAGTGCTTTCAAATGGAAAACTAAATGTGTGGATACCCACTGGATAATATCAGTATGAAAAATTTAAGTATATGTTCTATCTGTGTGACCAAATCAATGGAGTAAAAATATACTACTGCTACATGACTGCACAGACAGTTGGAAATGCATTCATTAATAGGCCTACAGATCACCATTGTTTAATTGTAAGATAATAATTAAAGTAGGATTTGAATATAAATACATTTCTGTACTCCAGGAGCAATAGTAATGCACTACATCTCCTCATCCCGCTCACTCAGAGGTCACAGTCATCTGGTGACAGCCATCTTACCTTGTATCCTCCGCTCATTTTCAGTCAGTTTCTTATCGGCCTGGAGAACAGCATTAGATTCCATACTCTTGTCTTTCATAAACATCTCCAGTACATCCTCAGCCTGTAGATCACAGGATACACAAGCATCACAACACAATAAATTCTGTAATTCTGTCTCTAAATTAAGAGGAAGCTGGAATCAAATGGTAATAATTTATCCTCTTAATTATCATTAATTTGGAGAAAAGCCCTCACTAGTAGTATAGGCAGCCCTACAAAAAGTATATTCTTCTATACGTAACTCATTCTTACACATTCCATAGTGCCCATTTCTAGTTGTTCAATATATATTATTTATCCTTATCTGTGCATGTATTCAGTTCAATGCAACATTATACAATGACATACCTCATACCTCTTTACTTTCAGTGTACCTACCCTGACTCCTTTCTTGCTATGGTTGCGATACTGGGTCACTACGTTATTACGGTCTCCACAGTACAGCTCATAGCCTCCTGGCTGGGCATAGCACCCATCCTGGAGCTTCTTAGCCATTGGTGCATAGAGATCCATGAGAAGCTTTTGGCATTTCCTCTCTGAGGCCTCCTCATTTTGGAGCAAGAGCCGAGCGTAGTGCTTATCAATGGCCTCCTAAGTAAGTTAAACCACAAACTATATTACATAACTATTTCATATTGTGATATACCATATTAAAAATACATAGTTTTTGAACAAACACAGAAAACTAGACTGTACTGAATTGAATTCAGTTGAATTGCTCACACTTGGAGGGAAAAAAAAAAAAAAAAAAACTGGGCACTGCTTAACTTTTCTTGGTGAACTTTAAATTAGCGCAAAGCTGAATGATAATATCAATGGATAACTACAAGTGAATTATGTGACAGCCTTGGGCAGGGGACTGCATAATATTTACAAGTAACATGTCCAGTCAACAATGTCTCTGATCCTGTTTGCTACAACATTCAATCGCATCATGTCTAAATAATGAGATTGTGACACTGGCCCTGTTTACAACTTGCATTAGATCCAATTTTGATGATCCGATCAAAAGTGGACGGCTCTAAAGTACAGGTGTAAGCGCACCCAATGCGCATTGAGGTCGCATCGAGATCTGATCGCTCAGACCACATTCGGAGGTGGTCTGGACAGCATATGACCATATTCATAAACACGAATGAGATCTTGACCACACTGAATGACCGCCTAATCAACTGATGTTGAGGTAAATAAGTAATGTTATGAGTCTTTGGGTTAAACAAAACACTTCTGAAATGAATATTTGACCCCTGATCAACACATGATACCATATCACTAGTAAACCGAACTACAATAATTCTGTTCATATAGGCATTTAATATACATCTCATATCATCATGTCCTTTGCAATCAGTTTATTGAGCTGAGGTATACGGGCAAGGTGTCGCTATTAGCAGGCTAAGTTGGCCAAACCTGTTGTAAAGGGAATAGAAACAGGAACTTCATTCTTTCATACCTTACTTTTCAAAGTATGTAACAGCCGTTTCAGTTTGTTGGCTCCGAACGTGATCATTTACATTAGTAACTGCTGACACAATTTGACGCATTTCCTTTGAAAATGATACAGATTTCAAGTCTTTACATATTTCATATGACACCTGTCAAAAACAACAACGCATTTGATCTTTGCAAACAGAAATGATGCACGTGTTTATTTGCATACAGAGCGGGGAAGTGAGATCTGATCATAAGTGGTCAATTGAGACACGGGGAGACGGATTCTAAATCCAGGTGTAAACGGACGTGCTTCAGAGTTGTCCACTTGTGATTGGACCACCAAAATTGGATCTAATACAAGGTGTAAACAGGGCCACTGAGTCTCAATGACTCTACCAGATGACCTAAGTCAAAAAACAACCTTACAGCCACGCTTCACATACATTCAAAACAGAAAATAAGGAATAATCTACAGCTGACAATGAAGGGTTTTTTTGTTTGTTTGTTTGTTTGTTTGTTTTGTTTTTGTTATTTAAATAATATGGAATAAATATGACTTTAAAGGGAGCCTATGATATCATATATGGCCCTGATGAAAGTCTGAATATGATATCTGTGCAGTAAAAAACAGAAAACATGTATAGCACTATTATTGACTTATTTAAATTGTGTGAACATGGATAAATCCTCAAACTCACAGCCAGTGCTTTCAGATGCACCCCTTGCTCATCCTTGAAGGAGCGTTTCATGAAGACCTGTATGGCCATGGTGTTGAGGTCTTGGTGTTGAGGGAAGATCTCATTCAGCTCTAGAGGGAAGTTGTTTTTCACTTGTTCCATTCCAGACTCATACACGTGAAACCCCTTCTGCACTGCAGCCTGGTTCTCAATCTGCGCCATGGCAACCACTGCATTCTCCAGACAGGGTACACCACCACTGGCAATTGTGTTCACATAGGTTTCCACTAAATGGCTCAGCACTACAACAAAAAAAAAAAGGATGACAATTAATCTCCAAAACATGGTGATTTTCTTTTTGTACAAAGACTTACATCAGACATATCACAGAAAAGTCCCTTGCCTTTATTTTTACCTCTAAAATCCAAGTAAATGCAGTTTCCATCAACAAAGTATTCTGAAAGAGAGAATTCACTGGTGCTATGTATAGTCACTAGAGTGCATTCCTATAGTCACTTTAAATTGTGCTTCATGATATATTGATTGGTTTTTATCTATTGATTATTTTTTATCACATCACTGCTGTGTTGTCTTTTATTATTGCAACTGCTCTTAGCTATGTATTTATGCAAATGAAGACTGCTGCAGCCAAATTAAGGCAATTATTACACCCACATGTTAAGAGGAAAAAAAACATTACAGAAACAGAGAGAAAATGTGTTAGGAGTATACTAGCCAAACCTCATACCTTTAAAAATGTTCCTTTGTTCTGAGCAGTCTAATGAATTGGTTAATGCTATTGATTGTTTTCAGGCCCTAGGCTAGCACACCAAAAAGTTATTCCAGGTGCAGCTAGGGATGTTTAGCACCCAGCAACCTTAATAATTCCTGGTCAAAATTGATCATTTCCATAAAGCTGCATTGTCTCAAACATGGTGCCTCAATTTGTATATGCATTAAGAGGAAGGCATACAAGTTTTGTATCCCAGTTCTTTTCCCAAGTTCCAAAGCAGTTGACTTTAGCACCATCTTTAAAAAAAAAAAATCACAAGAGCGGCACTCTCACTAGCTCACATCATTACTGCTGCTCCTTCCTGACATCATGACTGCAAAGACTTGATAAACCTGCCCTTTAATCATGTCATTCAAACAGCAGACTCACATCTTCCATTGACTCTGTGGCCCCCCTTCACTGTTTTCACTCGACTTTCTTTGAAGATGTACTTGCAGAAACGATCGGCAGTCTCCAGAAATTTGGGGAAAAGGTCATTCACATCCAACTGCTCCAGATTGCACATATTTTCTGGAGCAGTTGGGAACGGGAAAGTAAAACACTTCCGAGAGGGGAAGTAGTTCCGAATACACTGCCTTGGCAGGTTGTAGTTGATCACAGACTTTCCCATACCTGAATAACAGAGCATATGCTCTTTAGATTAGTCACTGAAAGACACCACTGAGATGTGTGGTGTAAACTGTTAGACTTTTTATGGACTCCACATTAACATGGGTCTAACCGGCTTATCGTCACTGTATCAAAACTGATGTTGCTGATATACTTCAGTTAATTAATGATTATTCATGTTATTTCATTTAAAACTAGATCCTCATTTACTTTTTCCTTTCCCACTCACATTACCATCCTATTATTTTACTCTTTAATTCTCACCCTTCTTCAGCGTTAGGGCAAATTCCAAATACTGATCCTCCGTCACATCTTCATCATTAATTTTTCGTTCTAAAGTAAAATCTCGCACAGCCCAGACAAAATTGGGGAAGAACTGCACAAACTGAGATTCCTCCTCCTCCTCATATTCTGC
The DNA here is from genome assembly GCF_902362185.1 of Chanos chanos. Taxonomy (NCBI): domain Eukaryota; kingdom Metazoa; phylum Chordata; class Actinopteri; order Gonorynchiformes; family Chanidae; genus Chanos; species Chanos chanos. The sequence goes on along the minus strand of NC_044503.1, from coordinate 31,007,476 downwards.
TGATGAAGCAGATGCTGATTTCACCTTGATCTGGTCAGTCAGCTCAGTAACATAGCTACATCTAGATGAGGAAAGCTAACTGAAAAATCATCCACAAAGACATGGATAGCATGAGACATAAGTGACTCCATGTCTCCTACTTCACCAAAAGTACATTCAAAGAATCAAAACATTGACAGTGACTACTACACAAAAGGATAATGGAGTTTCTCCACTGCCTGGTTATCGATGGTCCCTCGACTGTTGTACACCAGAGTGCTGCTCAACAGAACAGCCAGACAGAAGATCCAAGCATCATTCTTTGAGTCTCCCTGAGACACATGGACATGAATTAACCAAAATAAAATTTTAAATGGAAAGTTTTGTTTTACTTTTCCAACAAATTCACATGCATAGAAATGGCTTAACTGTGTTGTCACGATGAATCCCACAGTAGACAGAGTTGCCACTGTGAGAATTCAGCTGATGTTGTAATAATGGTGACAATCATGTGCCTTGTGTAGCTATGGTGACCCTGCTATACGTATTGCAGTCTTGGTGACCTTGCTGTAGATCATGTTGTCATCTTGTCTCACCTTGTCCACATCTCCCAGTCCTTCAGTATCCAGCAGCACCAGAGTGTGTTCAGTTTTAGTGGGGTGAGGTACACACCACATCCAGATGCCTTTGGTCTTAGACTCTATGGTTCTGCCCAGGGCAAAACCTTAACAAATAACAGAATGATTAAACACTAAATTCTATTTTGGAGTGGCATTTACAATATAAAACTCATATCTAGTATTAATCCACAAATTCAGCATAGTTACAGATTATCCAAATATGTCTTTGTCTCTTCTATTTGTCTGACCATCATTCCCAATTCAGCCTTCTCAAGATTAAATCCTGCTTCTCTCCTTTGACCTTGACTTCCATCTGTGCTGGGACGCTCTTCTCTTAGCAGCTATGAATTCTTATATGCACCCACTGTTTTTCCTGACAGTCTTTTTGTCAAGAGGCTAGGAGGAGGCTTAGTAGACGATCTTAGACTTGAGCAGTATTTTAGTTTCTCTTATACTCTTATAATGGCCAATACTGTCCTCCTCTAGTATAATTACAGATGATTTATTGCTAAACTTTTTTTAACAATAACTTTTCTCTGCAGTTCTGGACCTCCTCTTTCAGCCAAACTAGTGCTGATGTCTGTGACATTTTTCTTTTATCTATGTCAGATGCACATAATGCCTTGCATGCGCTAGTTTAAATGAGGGCTGTCTGTATTTTATTCTTCAATTTTTTCACGTACTACATATCAAAAACATGAAAACATCTTAAAAACATAGCCTTGGTTTGACCGTTATTTGTATAGTTTTGTTCTTTGCCAACATGTTTAGCAGGCGGACTAGACAAAAATACACTTTGAGGTCAGACGGAATTTACTGATTTAGCGGGACCTTAAGAAAACGTTAAACTCCTTCATCCCTCAAAAAACACTTGTTTATCAAAATATCTGGAAAACCCAGTCCTAAACCAGAAGTCCCACCTGTTTGCTTCCCAGCCAGTCGGTTCATTAAATAGGACTTCCCTGTGCGATACAACCCCACCACTGCAACCACGACCACTGGCTGGGAGATTCCCCTCAGGTGCTCCAAAGCCTTTTCTTCAGTCCGAAGCAATCCATCCACATTCTTTATCAGACACATAGGTGACTTCATGGGACCCTGCTGGTTGGTCATGATGCTTCTGGTTTTACTTACGGTCTATAAACAGAATCTGACAGCATGACATCAACGTCAGTGGAGTCAGCCAGCACAACAGTACTGTCTCATAAGTGTGTATGTGGAGTGTACTTCTAAAACACTGTTAGTTTCCTGCGTGTATATAGTACTGGTGCATTACGTATGGACTGTCTGTGTGTGGAGCTAACAACAAAGTGCTGTGTTACCTGTATGTGGATTCAGCCAGAACAGCACTGTTGTAAGCTGAATGTATGTGAAGCACACAACTGAAACATTACTGTCAGTAACGTCTTTAATACAGCAGCTTAAGATAGCGTAATAGGCTAATTCTCTAAGCCATAAAAAACTGTAAATGAAAATTTGTTAATTCTTGTAAATTTCAAATGTGTTTCATACACTTTCATACGCATTTCTCTTGTCTTATACACTAAGATAGCAATGTGCACTTGATGTTTTTGGAAATATTTCTCAGATGTCGATCACTGTTCATGCAAAACAAAAAAACATATAAAACCATATATCATAAATTTAAATGCATCAGTCCTGGCTTCCTAGTGCAGTCTGAACTGCTGATGTGAGACCAGAACAGAAAATGCACAAAGGTAACTCAAATGCCCGCAGACTCCAGGGTTTTTTAAAGTCGAGAGAACTGCTCAAATGTGCAGCATTATGGAGTTTATTCACTTAACTGCATTAACTGTATATCTCTGAGAATACTTAACTGTATACCTCTGAGAATATTTGACACTTGGTTTTGAATATGGGAGAAATTTTATATTGAGAGTCTGTCAAAGATGCGGTCTATGTATATGGGTATGCAACCAAGAACAACTGTACTGCAATAATACATTTCCAAAGCACCATTGTTGTTGTAATATGTTTAATGTCTTTGAAGACAGTTGCTCTTTAGCAATAGAGGAAAGCTTTTCAGAAGCGCATATGTATTCATCTTAAAACAACAAAGTAGACAAAAAGAGAGAGTGGATTAGTGGATGTTGCTTGAGATGATTCACAATAAATAGAATGAATTTCCAGTTCTCATGCTTTGCGCTATGATAATCTACAGCAGAGGTCACCCTCATGGTGCCCGTGGGCACCAGGTCGCCCGCAGGGACCACATCAGTTGCCCGCAGGCCAGTTCTAAAAATAGCACTAATCACCAACAACCTCAGTCTAAAATTTTATTTAATTGTGCTGTGTTTATTTAAGTCTATTTCCTACCTTGTTGAATCATTCTGAATAATTATTGTGATGAATCATTAACATGATCAGTGTCTTCACGTAGAATATCATTAATAATAATATAAAATTAAAGGTAAACCGTGCAACTTTGTTCTTTCAGAAGTGTGTTATCAAACTGGTAGCCCTTTGCATTACTCAGTACCCTTGAAGTAGCTCTCAGTTTCAAAAAGGTTGGTGACCCCTGATCTACAGGCTATGCAGCAATGTTGATTTTCTTTACAAATAAATTTTGAACACACACTGCTAAAATGCCTCGGGATTAAAATCATTTCGTTTGCAGGATTGCTGAATAAATTTAGTCAAACCCTAAAAAGTCATACTTTGAGATTTGGTAGCCAAATGGTTAACCAAATCCACGTCGTCTACTGAATTAAATTTAGAAAATGTGAGGCGCATTTTGTTCAAACTTTCATTCAGAAACGCGCTTTGTTGAATCTGCACTCATTGAAAGAAATGAAATGAATGCCGACAAGCTTTGAACAACCATCCGATGCGAGTTAGAATTACAGTACACTAACGGCAGAAGGGCTAAAGTACAGTTTATGTATCATGTTTATGATGCCAGCAGCAACTTCATTCCTTTCGATATATATTGTTTATCTGCAATCTATATTGTTTTTTGTTTGTTTGTTTTTTGTTTGTTTGCTTGTTTTTCCTCCTTCCATCTGATCCTGAAAATTGTTCAATTATTGCCAACTGCTGTCTAGCGCTGCTGTTGTAGTTATCTGTTATATGACCTTACCTTTGTGGCTTGCACTCTGTATAGTCACTCTCTGTCGCGTTGACGAAATGGCAAAAGAGTGCCTGATCATTGTTTAATAGCTTTAAAAATGAAAGTAAAATTGAACGTTACGTCACGCCCCGTCAGGAAGCCGCAAAACTTTCCATTTTTGCTGAGATGATTCTTAAATCGTTGTTGTGTTAAAGATCCCAAAGACAAAAGAGAACAGCGCTTCTCTGTATTTCTGGTCTCCAAATATCTCGATATGTAAGACACTTCTGCAATACAAAATGTCCACAGACTACCGCTAGCTGGCAGCAGGTCGAGCGGTGAAACCACAAATACTAAACGAATGGCTCTGGAATATTCAGCAAGTGCTTTACATTGAACGAATGTCTATTGTTTCAAAGAATAACGTACACTTTGCATTATCTCAAAAATACTGCAGCCTCTCCTACAGCCACTTTCATTAACTATTTGCAATCTATTTTTAATGAGCATAACAAATTAGAGAGAAAGAGAAATAAATCAATAGCAGACGAATTTCTTTGGAGGAACAGAACAGACTATATTAAAAAGTTTGTTATAATCAATTCCAATGCATGCAGAGGTATGAATTTTCTTGATTTTACATCTCTTAACCAGACATTGAAAACAAATTGGCTTAGGCAATTCATAAACACCCCATCATCTATTTGGAACTTTATCCCAGAACATATTTTCTCCAAAGTAGGTGGTCTCAAGTTTCTTCTAATGTGTAACTATAACATTCATGAAGTCCCCATTAAATTGGCCAGCTTTCATAAACAAGTGCTTTTAGCCTGGTCCTTAATTTACAAGCATAATTTTTCCCCACATAAGCATTTAATTTGGAATAACAAGACGTTCTATATAAAATCAAGTCTCTTTACTTAGAAAATTGGGTGAACCACAGTATTCTGTTGGTCTCTTAACTACTGAAACAAAATGTTCTTCTCCTTAATTATTCTGAAGTCTTGTCTAAATTCGACTTACAAGTGACACCCAAAGAACTTGCCACTGTTGTTGATGGAATACCTCAAGGGGCTGTGATGTTGTTGAGGAGCCAACAATCATTTGCTGCTTTACCAACTGTACCAAACTTGAACCCATGTACCTCAACCATAGGGCAGATTTGCCTCTCACCCAGGGTTAGTAAGAACATTAGAGCCATCAGGACCTTGTTCCAGGAAGATATTGTGACAGTCCTTATGTGTTTTCCTACTGGACTGGTTTCACTGGTGACATCTCCTGGAAGAGTGTTTGGACCCTGCCTTTAAAATATCTTCTAATAAATGAAGTGAGAGAGGTCTCCTATAAACGTATACAGAAATATTACCCTGCTAAAAATTTCATTCTTAGAATGAAAAAAGATGATAACACTAGATGATAAATGTTCTTTCTTTGAGGGGCCTCATGAAACATCAGCACACTTATTTTGGTTCTGCTGCCACACTGAAAAATTCTGGTCTGATCTACTATCATTATTATGTACCAGCCTTAAGCATAATTTTGAATTTTCCTTTAAACATGTTTGATTTGGCTTCCATGACTTCAGTCCAGAGGAAGAAGATATATTTCATATTGTCAAATTAATCTTTTTATTAGCAAAATACACAAATGTAAATATACTAATACCAAGCCACTCCTCCCTGTATTCCTCAATGATATAAAAAGATATGAGAACACAATTCAGACCTCGACAAACCCTAAAGCTGTAAACACTGTCCTCCTCCTGAACTCTTTTCACCTCTGTGAATAACCTCCTTTCTATCTCTGTGTATTTTTCTTTCACTTGTTATCTATTTGATTGTTTACTATTTACTGTGTAAATGTCTCTTTATATGTCAACCCCCCTGGCATCTTTGTAACATGATGCATGCCCATATATTCTGACTGTGGATGCAATGGTAATACAATAAAGTACAAAGGAAAAAAAACGAAAAAAAAAAACACAAGGGGGAAAAATGGACACTACAAATAACCAGCAAGAATATAACGAATGCAATGTTTTGTGTACGCATTGCGTACTGCCATTCGAGAACTCAATCTATGATGTAAATACGTGATAATATGAGTTTGCCATCAACAACCAACTCACCAACCGAGTCCCAGTTTCAACACACACACACACACACATGCACGCACACACACACACACACACACACACACACACACACACACTGCACTGTGAAACCAACCTCTCACAAAATATAGCCTACATGCAACCACCTCTCTCTCTCTCTCTCTCTCTCTCTCTCTCTCTCTCTCTCTCTCTCTCACACACACACACACACACACACACACATACATACATACACACACATGGCACTGTGCGCGTCATTAGAACATCATTTGAAATAGACCATATACTCCACTCTTACCAAATAAATCCAGGCAGACTCAAAAATCATTCAGCATTTTGCGCAATAATCATGACAGCCAAGACTGGCATCATAAAGTGAATTAAACGCATGGCTTACTTTTAGAGGAGTTGCAGGTGGCGAGTGTTGCTTATGTTACGCAGACACTGATCTTCACTTAATGACAGCAAATCAGCAAATCAGACAAATCAAACCAGTAGCACCAAAGCAGCAGACCAATGAGCATACTACTTCCCCAAATGTGACCTCATGCAAATATGACTAACAAGGTGTGTTTTTTTTGTTTGTTTGTTTTTGCTTATTTTTGTTTTTATTTCATTTCATTTAGCGAAAAGGTTTTCACTTGTAATATGACAAATATAAATTAATTAATAAAACGCAAAGTTTGGCACCAAATGCCTGGCCTGCAATCAGGGGCACAATAAGTCATTTGGGGGGCATGGCCCGTGAATGCCCCCCTCTCGATGCCGACTCAGTCACCTTCAAGTCATGATCAATGAAATATGCTAAACATGGCTGTATATTGGAGTACCTTACCTACAGAACATGAGTAGTTATGTTTCACCCCCTCTGAGACTGCAAAAGACTATATCATACTGCTATTTTGTAGTTTTAAAGTGCAAGTGAAAATGAAACTGAAAGTCGAGCTTCTCTTTCAAATGTGACCAGCAAGCTAAGGCTCCAACAGTTAATCACCGGTCATTCACCTGTACTGTCATTTATTCTGTATCATATCCATGTTTTTTTATTTTGTTTTTTTGTTTGTTTGTTTTGTTTTGTTATTATTAATTACTATTAAAAATACTGTGAAAACAATATCAGAATCAGAATCACCTTTATTTGCCATGGAACATTACATGTACTAGGAATTTTACTTGGTGTTCTCCATGCAGTACACAAAATACACAATAAATACAATACAGTGTGCAATACAACAGTGGATACAAGACAGCCAATATACAATACAATACACAATGCAGGACCTGCAATACACGTACTGTAAACAATACAGTTCAATATACAGTACAATGTACAATCTGCAGTATGCATTACACAATATGAAATACAATACAGCAGACAACACCAGAATAGTGTGCAGTGTAATTAACAGATACATGCTAGATTGTAGATGATATGTGGGATTCAAAGTAAGTCAGTGGTATGTGGTATGAGTGATCGATACAGAGGCACAGAGGTGGTAATGGTATGGGTAGTCAATACTGAAGGCACAGTGGTTCCACATAAGTGCAGATACAACAAACAGTGCAAGAGTTTGGGAGGTGCTGAGAAAAGCTACTGCTTTGGAACAGAGGCTGTTCTGGTGTCATGTGGCTTTGGTCTTGATAGACCTGTCCCACCGTTTGAAAGGGAGTCTTATGAACAGGCTGTGGACTGGGTGGGAGGGATAAGCCACAATTTTCCATGCACGTTTCCTGGCGCTGGAGCTGTGTAGGTCCTTGATAGAGGGTAGGTGGCAGCTTATGACCCTCTGAGCCATGCGTACAACTTTATTGCTTGGCCTTGGAGTGGGCAGATGCAGAATCGTACCAGTCCATGATAGATGAAGGCCCTGTAGAACTGAACCAGGATGTGTGGGCTGACATGGAGTCTTTTCAGCTGTTGTAGGAAGAACATCCCTTTTTGTGCTTTCTCGGATAAGGTGGTGATGTTCTTGTCCCATTTTAGTGCGTTGGTACCCAGGAACTTGAATGATTCTACATGGGTGACAGTGGTGCAGTTAATTGCCAGGGGGGAGTGGGTTGAAGCGTTTTTTCGATAGTCCATTATCAACTCCACTGTTTTGTTGATGCTGAGCTCCAGACTGTTGCTTGCACACCATGACTCGAGGCGGTCAACCTCCATCCAGTAGTTGGATTCATCCTTGTTAGTGATGAGGCCAACTACTGTGGTGTCATCTGCGTATTTGGTGATTTTGACACAATAAGTGTACAAGGAGTAGAGCAGGAGGGACAGCACACATCCTTGTGGGGCACCCATGCTAACTGTGAGAGGATCAGGTAGGTGAGGGCCAAGTCTGACATATTGTGTCCTGTAGGTGAGAGAGTTTGTAATCCACTGACCGATAGAGGAGTCGATATTCAACTGGGTCAGTTTGCTGTGGAGGAGGTCTGGGATGATTGTATTAAAGGCAGAGCTAAAGTCCACAAACAGGACTCTAGTATAGGCACTGTGGGATGTAGTGGAGCCCCATACTGACAGCATTCTCTGCTGAGTGATTGGGCCTGTATGCAAACTGCAGAGGTCTATAACATGTTCAGTGGAGGCTTTGACGTAGGAGAGGACCAGACGTTTGAATGTTTTTATAATCACAGAGGTGAGTGCAACTGGTCTGTAGTTGTTCAGAGACTTTGGACTTTTTGGGAACTGGAACAATGATGGCTGACTTAAAGCAGAGCGTAGGTTCAGAGACTGGATGAAAATGTCAGTGAATACTGGAGCCAGCTCGCTGGCACAGCGTTTGAGAGCAGCAGATGACACTATGTCCACTATGACACTAGGACCAAACAGTTCTAGGGTCTCATTTGATAGGAACTACCCCCTGGGAAGCTTCCCCTAGAGCTACATACATTCTAGGGCTTTTTTTCTGTTTGCATTCGCACCGCCAGAAGGAAAGCTGAAGTGACGTAAGTCGCCCGACGGTATAGCAGCTAAGAACTGTTGTTTATGACTAACCAGGACAGCTGCACATTTTTAAGTACAAATTTAATGAGCTTTAAGACCTTGCAAATACCTCCAAAAGGAAAAAAAAATACCATTACTGCGGCAAAAGAAATCGACAAACTAGACTGCACTATACACACTTATTGAGTTTTATTGAATTTGAATGACAGAAATATTGATTGCACATTAGATAACATATAACTGCCTTCTCATTAACGAAAATAAAACTATGTGGCGATAGACCCAGTCCAATGGAAAGAAGAAATTCCCCCCTGCATTTATGCATTTACCACCGCAATAGCAGTGAATGACTCGATGAGCATAGTACTTTTCGGGTGCTAACATAGCACTTCTGCCTGGCGCTTGCTCGCAGCATCGTGGTTTTTTTTTTGTTTGTTTTATTTTTTTTTTCCTTTTCCCTGCCGCACCCCACAAATCGTAAGCTGGATAAACACATTCCTATTTTAGGTTCAAATGTGGATCATAACCGCACAAGCGGACAAACAAGCACCTGCCAAATGGAGTGTACGCTACCTCTCAACGTACAAATATACATTGGACGTTGCGGAAATGGTCATTGTTAGGGGATAAAAAATACCGGTAAAATAAAACATAAAAACAATGTCTCCTCTCCTACAATTCCAGACATTTTAAGACATTTTTAGACATGAATATCAAAAATTAAATGTTCATAAATACGTTCTAAGACTTTATATTTTGCACAGATCTTTAAAAATGGAGTTTGCAATCATTGTATACCTGCATCTGGACCAATGGCTGTACACCTACGTCACAAGGTTCCTATTGTGCTCTGAAAGTACCTACCCTGAAGTAGGAGCTAAAAAAGCCCTTCAAAACGGCATTCTAAGAACTATGATATGCGAACACACGAAAAAGGGGGTACTTTCTCCAACAGTTCTAAGAACTATGGAATCTAACCGCTCCTGTAGGCCACCTCCTTCTCTCTCCTTAGAGACCATAGCTCCTTGGTAAAGCATGGTTCATCATTGCCATATTTGACAATGGTTTTCGTGGGAGTGCAGATCTCCTCACAGAGGCTGACGTAAATAGAATGGGTGAATAGCATGGCCGACAGTGTATGATCAGTAATTCCAGATTGGCCAGGATTTAGTAATGACTAATGACTGTATTATCATTACACCAGCCCATACTCAGGCAGAAGAATATACCACTGCCTTTTGTTATACTGGTGGCTGCTGCGTCGCGGTCCGATCTGAAAAGCTCATAGTCATGTAGATTTATGGCAATGTCTGGGATGTTAGAAAGGAGCCAAGTTTCCGTGAAGCAAAAAGCAGCATACCCTCACCTGCTGATTCCCGCATGCAGACATGGCAGCAGCCCCATCAGTGTATAGGCCAACACAGAATGACCAATTCAGATTTCCTGACATATAGTCATCCAAAGACTTAAACAGTTCTGCGGCCATTGTGTTGCTCAGAAGTGACAGCGCAAACAACAAATCCTCATGCATATCATTCTCAAATATATATGGCACATAAACAAGCAGTATTGCCTTGTTGTTGACATCGGTAGATTAGTCAACCTGAATTGCATACCACGGTGACTCGTTAAGCCTCTAACAATTGTGCCTCAAGGTCCTCTGCTATTTCACCAATTCACCTCATGACGGTGGTAGACGAAAGAGGAACTTGTGCTATCTTTTTAGCTGCAGCCTCTCCTAAAAGTTAGCAGCAGGTAGAATCAACTCCTGAAAGGCTTCTCAGCCTTAGCAATATGGCTAACCACTAAGTATGACACTCTCAATGCAGCCACATTTGTTGATGCAGTGGCTTTCAAGACTTGCTTCTGTTCTTGTTCATGTTTTTTTTCGCTCAAAGAAGTCAACAGTTTTTTGTTTTGTTTTTTTTTTTTAAGTGCAGGGTGCTTGGATTCGATGTGCCGAAGCAGTTTTGAGGGTTTCATTGCCTTGTCAGACAGCCTGTCTCCACATACTATGCACAGGGGGCTTGGAGCATGCGAGTCACCTGTCGCAACGAAGCCATATTGTAGGTAGGACTCATCGTATTTCCTATTAAATGAGGCTTTCTTTCCTTATTTCTTTTTTTTCGCAGTCTCAGGCTCTACTGACTCTGCATTATCAACATCATCTTTGGGCCTTTTCTCTCCCTTACCTCTTCCGAAGAAGCTATAAAGGAAGGGTTTGTTTTTTTTGTTTTTTTTTAAATTCATGTCAGCTAGCTAGCTAGTACGAAGTAGAATGTGATCGTAATATTCACGGCATGCATGTTACTCAAGTTCAAAATGTGTAAACTGTTGTGGCCGTGACAGAGATACTACTGAGGTGAGAAAAGGACCAACAGACTGCACCAAGTTCAGTGTAATTACTGCAGGAATAGCCTATAATTGTATATAATCAATATTTTAATTATTTTAATATGATCGGGCTATAATTTTGTTTTACTGATTTAATAATAAAAATAAAAATAAATTATTTATCCTTTCCCTGCAGCCCGGTGGTTGGGGACCTCCGGACTAGAGGACAAAGTATAGGTGTTTATTGTAAGTAGGCTAATTGCATATTAGACATTGTCAGTAAACCTGAAGTCGTTCGCAATATTAGAGCAATTATATGTGACATTGCTCATGTGACCTGCGCTACTCTGACTCTCTGTCTCACACCCGATTTACCCTCCTCAATGCACACAACTCAGTTGTAGGATCAAATCATTTATTCAGCTGCACAACAAGGGTCAGCACAGACAAGCATCTGAGAAAGCATGAACAATTTTGGTCCGCCACAGCAACGGTATCCTGCTGTCTGCTGGTTACACGCTATCGCAATTCTCTTTTACAGATTACTACAACTGCAATTATTAAATTTACAATTAAAATTAGTATATTATTACAATTGCTATTAGTATAACTACTATAAAATGTGAAGTGACAACAGAATAACAACAGTAACCTAAATAAGCATATTCTTATATTGTGATCGTATAGTGAGATTAAATGTATATCTAGACAAATAAAAATTTAAATACAAAGTGATACAATATAGATCATATAAATTACAACTTCATCCAATTCCGATAACATTAACGGAAAACGATACTCATTCAAGGATAAACACTACACTCTAGCGGTCATAAAAATGTACTGCAATGAACACCACGGGAATGCCGTTATACTGACTAGTCATAACACAATGAATAAAAGTTAAAACATACACGAAACATACAATTGTGCAGGGACGGCTGGTATAAATGGGCTAACAGGGCTAAGCCCTCCCTATCTATTACTATAAAGATGAGAAAATTATTGTTTAAAAAACCCTTAGATTGTTTTAAATTTTGATGGAACCTAGAGCAGCAATAGCACCAAACAGTCACAAGAAAAACACAGGATATATCTGAACTGGCTTATTTTTCACAGCCCAAACACAGCAGTGTCAGCTTCTATGCATTGTCGTAGCATTAAGTGAGTGACAGGCGTCGTGGCACGCCCCCTTGATTTGCTGATCATTTGGGCTAAATTCATTCAGCCCACAGGCCACTAACTTTTAACCAATGACAGCGGATATACAGATGGTATGTACAGTGAGTTGCTACTGTAGCACCTCCTTGGGCGAGAGTGTGGAGGGAGAAGTGAACAAGAGCGGTTATAGCAATGGTGGGCATTAGCATAAATGAGGTGGGTTATTGACTTTCCAGTTCATTTTCGGCGATGTCTTTGGAGGAGAAAATGGAGGTGAAGAGACTGGGGACACATCGTCCAAACGATACCCAAGTAACACAAAAGGATGAACGACAAAATCGTAAATTTTGTGTTACCTGGTTTCAAAGAAAGGATTGGCTAACGGTAAGTGTGGCTAAGAAATCACTTTTCTGTTTCCCATTCTTGTTTTTTCGAGGAAACCGCTTGGACCCAACAAGGAACTGTGGATTAGAAACATCTATCCGACAAGATTAGGAAACATGAATGCAGCACAAGTCACATTGGAAACAGAGTAAAGCTATCAGTGCTGGGTAAAGTTAACATCGCCTGTCAACTATACAGAGACACAACAAGCTGGTAAATAAAAACAGGCATTCACTATCTTGGATTGTGGACCGTATTAAATTTTGTGGGGCACATGAGCTAGCTTTGCGGGGGTCCAACGAATGTCCAATATCACTCCAGCGGGGTGTATTTCTGGACCTCGGCCTGTTCGCATTGCTGGGGGATGTGAACTTTCTTTTCTTCTTATATTTGTTTCCATTCCGCCCTTATGTATGTTGATATTCTATACAGCATTCTTCAAAAACGAGCTAGCAGGTCTCTGCTTTCGATGTAGCAGTATTAAACAGTAGAAATGATGCCGCAATGGCATAAGCGGTTCATGTACTGGGTGGATAAAAGAACGCATCCATGTGTTCTTATTTCTGACCGTTAAAAACCAAATGACCAGTGAAAATGCGGGACATTATCTCAATATGTGGGATGTGGGACAACGGGTCAAAATGCTGTACAGTACAACGCAAAGCGGAACACCTGTTCACCCTACCTCAAGACACCATCTCTGTATCAGTTTAACAGAAAGAGGAGAGTCTGTATTTTTAACGGTATTGACCTTTGGGATTTCTAAATACCCCAGGATACTGTAATATCTTGATTACGCCCATTGCTAGTTAGACATCATATCATTCTGTCAAAAGCTGTACAATATGCTCCTCCCTGGGCTATATGTAAGTTTTGCAGCCCAGAACTAAGCAGCTCTTGCTGAAAGAATAATAAATGTTTTTGCAAGGCCACATAGTATATAGACTGTACCGTCTGGCAAGGTGCCTCACAATAATCAAGTGGTGGTCAGCATGGCCAACCTCACACAGGAAATGTCACTGGGAATACTAATGATTCAAACATTGGTAGACCTGGCAGTTTCTCTTTAGTGGAGCTGGCATTTCTGGTTGAGACATTGAATTCTCTGTGTATGCTCTCTATTCTGTAGAATTGATAGGGTCTTTCTCACTGCCCAGAGTGTTTGTGCTCTCTAATTTCCCAAAGGAGATCTGCATTTGGAAGCTTAGAGTCATTAGTTAATGATACTCCCTGCCCACATTTTCTTGCAATTTTTGAAAGTGCCAGTTACCCATAAACATCTTTAAGACTCCCCTCACAGACACATAACAGAAGGTGAGTGAGGGCAGCACACACTTCCTGTTTAACTTACAAATCCATGCACTCCATCTTTTCACATTGCTTTGTATCACCTAGCAATGTCGTATGAATGGACAAGAGTGCCATATGCTCCTTAGATGCAACATAAATAGAAGCTTGACTATCAGGGAGCACAGATGAGCATTAAAAAGGGAAGTGAACAGACATGTGTCAAGCCGGTTCCCTTGCTACAAGTGGGAAATGATACTGCGAATCCCCAGCGTAGGATGTCCATCTGACCCATTAGTCAATGTCTTTATTAGACATACTTGTGTTTAGGTGTGCTGTGTTGTGTAAAGTCATGTTATGTCATATTGCTCTTCAGATGGTGAGCATCAGTGGAGATGCCAGAGCTTGTATGTCTAATAGACAATGACATGAATGGGCACATGTGTGCCAGGAGAGAGGCAGTGGAGATTCTGGAGCAGATTACACAGCCCGTGGTGGTGGTGACCATACTGGGGCTCTATCATACTGGTAAATCCTTCCTCATGAACAAACTAGCCAGTGAACACAGGTAAGTCAGCCTGGTGCTTATCTAGTCTTCAGTTCAGAGGTTAGCCCAGTATAAGACCAAAGGAATCTGGATGTGGTGTGTACCTCACCCAACTAAAGAAGGACACACTCCAGTGCTTCTGGATACAAAGGGACTGGGAGATGTAGACAAGGTGATGATTGCACAGTTTCCATGAAAACTATCTATAGATGCGTCAGCAGGGTCAGCGTCAGCAGGGTCAGTGTCACTGTTACATCATTTATAGTACTATACTGTTGTAATGAGCTAATCTGTTTTGTTGTGTTTGGCAGGGGGATGAGAAGTGCGACACTTGGATCTTCTGCCTGGCTGTTTTACTCAGTAGCACTCTTGTCTACAACAGCAGGGGTTGACCGATTATTGGAGCTGATATTCAGCATTTTTACAATTATCGGTATCATTATTTCTTTTATCCGATAAAATAAATTCATTTAAAACTTCTTTAGCTCTGAAGCAGCCTCTTCTCTGTAGTCACCATTCTGTGATCTAGAACAATGTCCCGCTCACAGCACTATCTGTGGCAATAAACATCACAACCCTCTACGCTGAAGTTGCAAAAGCCCGAGTTTCCCAGTTACACTGAAAATGCACGAATAATGCACTTTGTTGCAGTGATATTTGGTGAACTATCAAAAGATAATAGAGTTTATTTATGTAGAGATAGCTATATATTTGAGTAACAATGGTGTCGCTGCAACTGGAACTTGTTTTAATTACCATTCTGCAAATGTAACATTACTCACTCATTTGAGTTGGTGTTTTTACATGTTATAGGTAGCCGATAGTCATAATAACATAAGCTAACGTTGAGTCTCGTTGAATGCGATAGCGAATGTCAACAAGTTCATTTGCTGATCCATAATTTAGCCAGCTGTCTAGCAAAAAAAACTGATAGGCTATGTTATTTCTTGCACTTCACTTACCGGGGACGGTTATACTCTCAGTGTCAAACCACGACTACTAGTAACGTTACTGAAGTGTGTCCTGAGGCTGTCTCTGACTCTCTTTCCTATAGAGAGGTGCAAGATATTCTTGTTAGAGATTTTAGACATAATGGAACTGCACCTAAGGCCTGTGTTAATCCATACAAGGACTGCATAGGTGTACTGTTGTCGGAGTTAAATAGTCACTTCTATTTATGTATTTTTTAAAATTTTCAGTCAGCTTTATAAGAAATGCTACTGGGAGCTACCTGAACTTTTTTTTTTTTTTTTTTTGAGATAATGTTGAAAAGTTCTCTTTTAATGAAACATATGCTTGAAGGCATTTCAACAAAGTTTTGTGTTGGAATTTTGTTATTCTAAATTTTGACAGCGAGATTTTCATTTTTACTGCAAATGTATTTCAGTTCCAAATATCACTTATCGGTCTCCTTGATTACTAATATTTGGTATCGGCCCTGAAAAACCCTTATTGGTTGACCCCAAATGGGGACCATTAACAGCGACGCACTGGAGAAGCTGGAGCCTATCCCAGTGTTCACTGGGCAAAATGCAGGGAAACACCCCGGACAGGTCACCAGTCCATCGCAGGGCAGGCACCAAGAAAAAGACATTCACACACACACACACACACACACACACACACACACACACACAATTTTACTGTCTCCAATTCACCTTACTTATAGCGCTTTTCCACAAGGACGGTGCTGGTGCCCGTGCTGGTGCCGGTGGCTGTGCCGGTGGCTGTGCCGGTGCGGAGGCAGTGCTGCCTTGGCGCCTTGAGAGAACCGGCCCGCATTTCCACAGGTTTGGGAACCGAATGCTACGTAACGAAAGTTTGGGTAAATTCCGTGGGGAAAAGAATAATGTTGGACAGAACGCATCTGCCTGCTTTTACTTTTATGCTAGGCTTCCACACAGTGAAACACCTCACGAATTTTGCCCAAAAACATTTCGCTCTGGGGCGAAATTCATGAAAATAGTAAGCCTGTCACCTAGCTCAAAAGTTTAAAAGAGTGTTCAAATAATCTGCAGCGGTCTATTTGCACCAGCCAGAGCCGAGAGAGTGAGTGTTTTTTCTACCATTCTGGGTCCAACTATGTTCATGTAACATGTAAACAACAGCCCGTGTTGACGTAGACACAAATTATTGCCCATTACATCTTTTAACTGTATACATATTTTCCGTGGTGGAATGTAACTGTACTTAAGTACATTTTTCATGTATCTGTACTTTACTTAAGTAGATTTAGTTGTGGGTACTTTTGACTTTTACTCCATTACATTTTACAGCAAGTACCTATACTTTCTACTCCACTACATTTCTACCATGCGTTGCATTACACATTACAGTCACATTGCGTTTTTTTGTTTATTTGTTAGTTTTAAAGTAATCAATGGCGAGAGGGGAATTGGTCCACTGAACCAATCAAAGCAGGCAGGTAATGTTAAACCCTCCTTCAACAAGAGCGGGGCGCACCCGCAGCAGCACCATCAGCAGCAGCACTAACCAGTGATAAAACATCCAAAATGGATTCGAGAGAGGCCAACACGGAGATTCAGCCATTAGACATGCGCCACTCATGGCCTTATTTAAAAGAGTTGTTTGAGATAACCGGTTCTAAAAATCATTCATGGAGATTTCGGTGCCATCTTTGTCTCACTCGAAAACACGAGATACTCGCTTTCAAAAATTCACCGTCAAATTTGAAGAAACATATTGAGGTAAATTGGTTGCTTAATGCTACCTGACTTTTGCATGTTAAATTAATTTAGGTTAATGAAGTCTCATGTAACCTTAGCTAGCCTCTTGTTCAAATGCACCACTAGCAACAAGTAAACACGATTAAATTATTATAATCTAGCGTTAACTGGCAAGTAACACATGCATGTTGCTAACACAATGTGGTCTTGGTCCTGGGTGTTTGCTTGGATGCTAGATCCCGGGAACAGCGGTGGTTATGTTGCTTGTGTGGCGAGGGGCTCTTTAGCCCTGTGCTCCTTCAGAGTTAAGGTTTAAAATTAGTTGGTATTATAGAATGACAGGATTAACATCGTAGTAATTACTTTAAAGATACCTTTGTCTTAATTACACTAAAATGGAATTTAAAAGTCAGACTGTCAACCCTACTTGGCATGCTTATATTGATCCAAACCAAATTTCCATCTCCTGTAAGAACAGTCTAGCAAAAGTATAACTTTTGTAATAGATAATATGTTGAAATCCTGTGTTAGGATCAGTGCCTATTCCTTTGTTAGGTGTGTTTAATACCCCTTTTTTCAGGCAGACAACTTTGACTTGAATGTGTTTACTGCAGTCAATATAACACAATGGTTTTGCATTGTGTTATATTGTGCTTGGTTTTATGTACAGTTAAATAAAAACTTTCAAAGGTATAGTCAGTCCTCTTTCCTATTTTGCTTAATGGCATTTAACTCTGCAGGCCACCCCTGAAATTCTGATTCACAGAATTGTAAGTCCAAGTGTGAACTGTGTCACAGAGGGTAAACACAATAAAAACAATAATATTTCAAATAATTGATAAGAGATTGTGTGCCAGTGTTATCAGTAGCATCATCTGCAGCATTGTTAATTAAAATGGCACAGCCCATACTATTGATGTATTAAACAAAATATACATACAGTAGGCACATTTAATGATATTGTAAACCATTGCATTAGGGAATACATTCAGCAAGTACTTTTACTTTTAATACTTTAAGTATATTTAAAAGCAGGTACTTACTTACTTTTACTCAAGTAAAAAAGTTAATGTGATACTTTTACTTTTACTATAGTACATTTTTGTCTGTTTATTTGTACTTTTACTTAAGTACAGTGTTTGAGTACTTCCTCCACCACTGCATATTTTCATGCTACATATAGCCTTTTGCCTATCGCTATCTTGGTCAGACTTTTTTGTTACTCCCGCCTCTCTAGAGAACGTCACGTAGCAAACACATCAAACGCTGACGTCAGCGGTTCCAACTTTTAAGACCAGCAATTCTGTGGTGCCGTGCCGGTGCCAGCTTTTCGGCACCGGCACCAGTATTTTGTCAGTGGAAAAGTGCGGCCCCGGTGCTCGATTGGGCACCGGCACCGCAGCAGTGGAAAGGGATATTACATATCTTTGGACTGTGGGAGGAAATCGGAGCTCTCGGATGAAGCTCAAGCAGACATGGAGAGAACATGAAATCCACAAAGAAAGGACCCTGGCCACCGTGATGGGCATCAAATTAATTCTGTTATTGTTATCTGAGTATATGTTACTGTGTAACTAAATTACTGCACTAGTACAAGGGACATGTGTGAGTATGTTGACAAATAAGTCAGAGTTATGCTTTCTCTTATCTGTAAACCCCAGTCATCTGTCTCCAGTGAGCTTATGCCACCAGGGTGTAATTATAATGATAAGTCTCTTAGCATTTGCAGCCAAAAGCACAGTTTTGTTGGGTGTCTAGATCAAAGAGGCCAACTGTTAAAGAACTAGATTTATTATTTTGCTTTTCTTTGGATAGCCTGTGCCCTTAAAGCATGAATAAGGTAATTAAGTTCGTGTTCATTAATAATTTGTATCTCAACTGTAATAACTTGGTACGTCTCGACACCATTTGACTAAAACATTTTATAACACTTTTTGAACATATAAGCCACTGCAAAAATATGTATTACTATATGCTGCTATCAACACTATGATATGACTTGAGGAGGATATACTAAGTTCTCAAATTTGTAACATCAGACACATGCATGTATGCATGTATGTAGAGAGAGATACAAATAGTATCTGCACAGAACAAACAAACAAACACAGATTACAATATACATACAAACATGCAAATAAACAACACAAAGGTTCAGCACAGATAGGTCAAGCAGCCCATACTTAATATGCCTAAGGTCATCCAAGACATAATTCGAAAACATATGTAGTTTAATGTACTGTACTATAACTGTAGGATAATTTAAAAGGTCAAATTCAAATATGTCTCACCTACTAATTATAAATTAGCCACACTCAACTCTCAACACATGTAATTTATATTAGATTGTAGTAGATCTAGTCTTGTCTCTGTTTATTCATTTGAATAGCCTAGAGAAAAGAGACAGGCCTAGTCCAGCTACTTTTCTGATCCTGGGCAATAAGGTTGAGGCAGACTCCTTCTGTCTCCTCCTGTCCTCCCTCAGATCATTGATCTTCTTTTGCAGTTTCTCTGCTCTCCCTTTAAAGCCCTGCTCCAGTAGAGCACTCCTCTCCAGAGACAAGACAAATGTTACAGGTATGAAGAGAATCACTGAAATAACTGGGACCTATGAAAGATGCTGCTTAACATTAGCACTGCCCAGCTCACCCTGGATAACTTTGCTGATTTTGTCTTTGCTTATTCAAACTGAGCATGTCTAGTTTGTGCAATCACGCAATTCATGTCATCCACCACTTACAGTATGAGAATGCACACACACACACACACACACACACACACACACACACACACTCTGACTGTGTTTGTGTTTTGATGAAAAGATGGATGTCGGGAGGTGAGAGTACTTTTTCATTTCCATTTATCTATTGACTGATTTATGGCGGAACAGGGTGAGGTCTTTACATCGATTATGCCGCTGGCACTCTAAGATGGACCTGTCGGCTGCCAGAATACTTTTTTCCAATCACCTCCTTCTCGCTCGAATACTCCTTTCAGCACCTCCTCACTCTGTGCAAACACATACACACACTCTAACACAGGCCAAGTCAAAAATAGATACTAAAACACAACATCCTACACTGTCTCTCTAGATGCATTTGATTAGGTATTTATGTATGCATGCATGCATGTATTTAAGTGTGTGTCTAGAGTTGTGTACTTGGGGCCAGTCATGTTTTGATGGGATTCTGAGAAAAACACAACTCAGGCTTCTATACTGAAACATAAGCTGTCAGTCCTCTCTAGGTGGAGGCTTAACAATACCCCGACACATTCACTTTCAGTTTCCCAGAAATGCTGCCGGTACAAGGAAGCACTATGCAACTACACAGGAAGGTACACAGAAAGAGCAGCCAGTCCCAATGTAAACAGATAGATAGATATATAGATAGAGAGTGAGAGAGAGAGACAGACAGAGAGAGGGAGAGAGAGGGAGAGGGAGAGAGAGAGAGAGAGAGAGAGAGAGAGAGAGAGAGAGAGAGAGAGGGAGAGAAACGGAGGGACAGATTGCATGCTTGATGGTGGCAGGTTGTGGTTGATAAGGTACACAGCAGTGTATATGTGTTTGTCTGTGTGAGAGAGAGGGGAAGAGGGGGATGGAGTGAGAGGAAGGGAGGGAATGAGAAGAATGGTGGGAGGGAGGAAGGACAGAGGAAGGGAATGTGTATTTGCTGATGGTTGATAAGATACATGAAAATAAAACATCAACCTCTGAGAAAGTGAAAGTTGAAGATCTGATGTGGCAACTCTGATATTATACCTCATCCAATGAAGGCAGCTTCTTATAATTGTTTGGAAATTTAAAAAAAAATAAATAATAACAATAATAACAATACTCAGATTATAACCATACTGTAATGTGCTTGAATTTCATTTGTATCTGTAGATGTTTCTGTGGTGGAGCATTTACATTTACTGTTGCTTCCTTTAACTGAGCGCTGAGTGTATCACCCCTTCCTGCTCTGGAAGGCAACAGATTTGTGTACTAATGTGAATACAGATGCTCAAAGTGAGGCCACACCACTACCTCACCCTGTTCCGCCATAAATCAGTCAACAGAAAAATGGAATGGAAATGAAAATGTACTCTCACCTCCCAACACTCATCCTTTTATCAAAACACAAACACTTACAGTCAGAGAGAGTGTGTGTGTGTGTGTGTGTGTGTGTGTGTGTGTGTGTGTGTGTGCATTCTCATGCTGTAAGTGGTGGATGACATGAGTTGCATGATTACGCAAACTAGGACATGTTCAGTTTGAATAAGCATTTACTGTCTTTTAAAGACAAAATCAGCAAAGCCATCCAGGCTGGGCTAGGAAGTGCTAGTGTTAAACAGCATCTTTCATTATTGCTTTTCCTCTGATTCAGCTGCCAAAAGATCTTAGATTTGTGCTGTCAGGTCCCAGTGATTTCAGTGATTCTCTTCATATCTGTAACATTTGTCTTGTCTCAGGAGCACGGCTTTAAAGGGAGAGCAGAGAAACTGCAAAAGAGGATCAATGATCTGAGGGAGGACAGGGGGAGACAGAAGGAGTCTCCGCCGTCGACTGTCAGCGAGGTGCTGGGCACAGTGGGGATGGCTGCCTCGATCTTTTTGCTCATGGTCGGAAAAGTAGCTGGACTAGGCCTGTCTCTTTTCTCTAGGCTATTGTAATTAATGGAGAAAGACAAGACTAAATCTACTATAATCTAATACAAATTACTAAGAGTTGAGTGTGACAAATTTACAATTAATAGGTGAGACATAGTGCTTGTGTAGAAGTTTACTTATTCAATTATACCACAGTATATGGTACAAATATGATAGTAAAGTATACATCTTTTTGAGTTATATTTTGGCTGGATTTAGGCATATCATTTACCTACTGCTTGACCTATTAGCGCTGAACCTGTGCGATGTTTATTAGCAAGTTTGTATGTATATTTTAATTCTTATTTGTTTGTTTTGTGCAATTTGCAGATACTATTTGTTTATCAGTCAATTTCGATTAAAAAAGAAGCAGTGCCTTGTTATGGACACAGTACTCTATTTGTATCTCTCTCAACATGCATGCCTGTGTCTAATGTTTTAAATGTGATAACTTCACATTTGTAATGTCCTGTAATATCCTCCTCAAGTCATATCATAGTATTTATGGCCGCATACAGTAATACATTTTGATCTTTGCAGAGGCTTTTATGTTAAACACACACACACACACACACACACACACACACACACACACACACATATATATATATATATATATATATATATATATATATATATATATATATATATATATATATAATATTTTGGTCAAATGGTGTTGAGATGTACTAAGTAATTATAGTTGAGACACATGCATGTCCCTTATATTGGTGCAGTAATTTAGTAACACAGTAACATGTACTCAAATAACAATTACAGAATTGGTTAACTGAAAAGGCAAATAATAAACAAATCAAACAATGTAATGTACAGTAACAGATGAACTTTAAGCACTTTGCAGCATGGTTTTAATTTCAGTGTTGTTATTATAATTAATTTTTTATATCTAAACAATTATGAGAAGTTGCCTTCACTGGATGAGTAATAATATCAGAGGCGCCACATCACATCTCTCAAACTCTTCTACTTTCACTTTCTCTGAAGTTAATCATTTACTGTCATGTATCTTATCAACTGTCAACAAACACACATTCCCCGCCTCCCTTCCTTCCTCCCTTCCAACATTCTTCTCACTTCCTCCCTTCCTCTGACTGCCCCCCCCCCCCCCCCCCCCCTCTCTCACACGCACACACCCACACCGTTTGCGGAATAACTGTTAAATCTTACAATCTAAATCCATCACAGTCTTTGGGCCCTATTTTAATCCTGGCCCAATGTGGCACGGACCCAAGGTGCAAGTGTCATTGCTAGTTTCAGACTGACGCAGTTGTTATTTTTCCGCCCAGAACCACGTAGCATATTACACTGGTGCCTATCTCGGCGGATCGGTCTAAAGATGAGGAGTGGTCAAGAGCATTGTTGTTTTGAAAATGGTGGACAGGGCGTGTCAACTGGTAGCCAGTGATTTGAGTAAGATCTACTCTAACGTGAGGATCAAAGAAAAAGTGAGTCAGTTTGATAATCTTTTAATGTAATGTGTGTGTGTGTGTGTGTGTGTGTGTGTGTGTGTGTGTATGCTGGTGGCAAGGTAATGTATATGCACAAATGTCCCATTGTTGCACTAAATGCTGAATTATAATTTTTTAATTCGACCAGTTGCAATAGTACATTTGCATTTATACATAACTGATAACCATATATCACATGACCAGCAATGTGAGGTACTCCTCAAGCTTCATAAACAATAAGCTTTACTACCAATTATCAAATGTTTCATAAACAATTATCTTTTGGGATATCAAGAGTACAGCCTTCAACAATCATAAGGAGAAAGAATATTGATCACATACATTTCTCTTTCTGTCTCTCTTTGTATGTCTGTATCTCCAGATGGAGGGGTGCCATACCAGAGTTGGTGTCCCAATGACCTGCATTTGTCCAGTGAAGAACTACCATGATGAAAACTGTCTGGTTCCAGAAGCTGAGTGTCTGATTTTTGCGCTTTAATCCAGATATTACATTTGGCAGATGACTACCTTTGCAAGATTCTTGGAACTAATGAAATAAACAATGACTAAATAAATGATTTACAGTAATTAATGTTAGGAAAATTTGCAAAAGTTTCTAGGTTTTTGCAGTGATGCCTACAAGAATATTTTATTTCCAATTGTGTGAATGAAACAGCATCGGCTAGCAGTTCTTGGGATAGTTCCACTTGAAATGTCAGGGTTTGAAATGAATGCAAACCCATTTAAAAGAAAACACTTTTTTTTTCCTATGGGGCTGAAACTGGCTTGATTTAAATTAAGCACCTTGTATTTACTATATAAGAAATGTAACTTTTTATTTCTAGTACTAAATGACAGAGTTCTCATTTTTTCAGAGTTCTCAATCTTTACCTTAATAAATAAGAATACTGTTGGTAGCTTTGCACACAGAGTTCCCAGGCTTGTTAACGAACGGCGAGGAATCCGCTGTCTTCCGCCAAAATTAGCAAAGAAAGTTAATGGAGAGTTTGACCGTCGCAAACAGAAACAGCCACGTGTGCTTCACTGGCACATTTGAAAGTTTTTCTACTGAAATTTTTTTGTCATGAAACTAAGTGATGTGTATTTATGCTTTCATCCTCATCACCAAACAACATAGAAATAGAATAATTCTACATTTATGAACAAAAATGTAAATGTTTCCCTGAATTTACTAATATATATTTTGTATGTGGTTTCATACTGAAAGGTGCACTCTGTATTCAAGTTCAAGTTCAAGTTCAAGTTTATTTACAGCCCAATATCACTGTTTGCAGTCTCAAAGGGCTTTACAGGCCACAACAGTCAAATCAAAATATGACGGCACCCCCTGACTTAATCCTCATGGTGGGCAAGAAAAAACTCCCCAAAAACCCAAAAGGGAAATGGGAAAATGGGGGAAATCTTGAGAAGGACCACAGAGAGAGGAGACCCCTCCTTGGCCAGACAGGTGTGCAATAGGCGCCCACGTGGGCAGTTACCCCCTCCCTCGGGGATTTGGTAGTGGCACAGATGGAGCAGGATCGCACGTAACGCCTCACGTCAGAGGCCAAGGTGGGGCACCAATATTTACCCGAGATTAGTTGGGTGGCTCTCGTAATTCCTGGGTGCCCAGAGGAAAGGGAGGTGTGTGCCCAGGTGATGAGTCTGTCACGAAGAGCTGTGGGGATGTAAGTCCTACCCACGGGTCGGTTCGCCGGTGCCGGTTCACGAGCGAGACCCCTTCGGATGTCCTCCTCAATTACCCACTCAATGGGAGCGACGATCAACGAAGGGGCAATCATGGTCTTATCGTCAGCAGACACATTATCCGACCCGTGGATCTGTGACAGGTCATCCGAAACGTGATGGTTAAATTAAATCGTGAAAAGAAGAGGACCCACCTGGCTTGACGTGCATTTAACCGCTTTGCTCCTCGGATGTACTCCAGGTTGCGATGATCAGTCAGTACGAGGAATGGCTCCTGAGACCCCTCAAGCCAGTGTCTCCACTCCTCTAGCGCCAACTTCACCGCCAGCAGCTCGCGGTTGCCCACGTCATAATTCCTCTCGGCCGGGGACAGTTTCCTAGAAAAGAAGGCACAAGGGAACATTTTGGGCGGCTCACCGTGCCTCTGAGAGAGAATTGCCCCCGCGCTACTGTCAGAACCATCCACCTCCACAATGAACGGTTTCGTGGGGTCAGGCATTTTCAAAATGGGTGCGGAGGTGAAACGCTCCTTTAACTGGTGGAAGGCAACCGTGGCCGTGAGCCGCCGGGGCTGTCCCTTGAGAAGAGCTGAGAGGGGGGCAGCCACGGTGCTGAAGTTTCGGATGAAACGGCGGTAGAAGTTGGCGAAGCCCAGGAAACGTTGGAGTTCTTTCACCGATGTGGGCTCCGGCCATGCTGCCACCACGTTGATCTTCTTTCCGTCCATCTGAACTCCCTCCGGTCCGATCACGTATCCTAGGAAAGAGACAGTGGTTTGGTGAAACACACATTTCTCCGCCTTAACATAAAGCCTGTGTTTGAGTAACCTAGCCATGACCAGGCGAACGTGGGCAACATGCTCGGAGAGAGAGGCAGAGTAGATAAGAATGTCATCAATGTAAGCAATAACATATCTCCCAAGCATGTCTCTCAGCACATCGTTTACCATGGCTTGAAAGACAGAGGGTGCGTTTGCCAAACCAAACGGCATCACTAAGTATTCATAATGGCTGGTGGTACTGAAGACGGTCTTCCACTCGTCTCCTTCCCGGATACGGATCAGGTTATAGGCGTTTCGGAGATCCAATTTGGTGTAATAACGGGCCTCCCGAAGCTGCTCTATAGCAGACGGGACCAGAGGGAGCGGGTACCGGTACTTCACCGTGATGGCATTGAGCCCCCGATAATCGATGCAAGGACGCAACCCACCATCCTTTTTCTCGACAAAGAACCCAGCTGCAGCTGGTGAGGTCGATGGTCGAATGAACCCCTGCTGAAGAGCCTTGCTAATGTACTCTTCCATTGCACGAGTCTCCTTGACAGAAAGGGGGTATACGCGACCACGGGGAGGTGAAGTACCGGCCAGGAGGTCTATGGCACAGTCCCACGGGCGATGAGGAGGGAGACAGGTGGCCTTGTTCTTACTAAAAACCTCCAAGAGATCATGGTATGGGAGAGGGATCTCAGGAGACGAGGAAACGGGAGGACTCTCTACTGAGGTGGACGCACAGACAAGGGACAGACAATGATGACAACAAGACGGGGACCAGGCTGTAATTTCTCGTTTGGACCAGGAGATGTGGGGATCGTGATCGTGTAGGCATGGCAGACCAAGGATTAGAGGATGGGTTGAGGTCGGAAGCACCAGAAACGTGAGGTCTTCCTGCTCGAGAGCCCCAACAGAGAGGTGGACGGGATCTGTGATGTGGGTGACCATCCCGCTGCCCAGAGGACAGCCATCCAGGGAGTGAACAGACACTGGGCAGGACAGGCGACAGAGTTGAAGACGCAGAGTCCGGGCCATGGAGGAACTGATGAAATTTCCCTGCCGGGGGTCATGTCCCGAGCAAGCGCCTCCTTCCTCATCCCGCGAGGGCGAGTAGGTCTCACTGGGCAGCTCGAAAGCAAGTGACCCCCCTCCCCACAATAAAGACACAGACCCTGCTCAATCTGGCGGCGGCGCTCGTTCGCAGAGAGGTGAAGGGTGCAGACCTCCATGGGCTTGGGCTCTGGGTCGGGAGGCAGGAAACTGGGTGAGCCGGTGGGTCTGCCTAGGCGACAGCATTCTTGAAGACGGCAATCCAATCGTATGGACAGTGCGATGAGGGAGTCCAGACTGAAGATCTCCTCGCGACACGCCAGCTCCATCTGGAGATCTTCTCGGAGCCCTTGCCGGTAGGTGGAGCAGTGTTAGTACCTGCACTTGGACTGTCACTCCATGGCCTCCTGCTGGTCATTCTGTGTTTTTGTTTTACCATGTGCTTTTGTTTGTTTTGGTTTTCCTTGTCACTCTGACCCCGCCCCTCACTTGTGTTCTACTTCCTGTCATTGTCTGTTTCCCGCCTTCTGAGTTCACCTGTTTCTCATTTTGTTTGGATTACTCTGTCTATTTATACCTTCCTCTGCTAGTCCCTGGTTTGTCAGATTGTCCCAGCCTCTTGGCTGAGTCTGTCTAGACTGATAGCCTGTTTTTGATTTCCTGCCTGTTGGAATCCAGCCTGTGTCTGAATTGTCATTTTTTGCCTGCCTTTTGGTTAGTCTGCCTGAGTTTTTGTTCTACAGCTATTTAGAGTGCTGTTTTTGTGTTTCTGCTTTTTCCTGGTGAGTCTGGAGATTTTTGTGTTGAGAGATCTTTTCTTTATTAAACCATTGAACTGAAACTGCTTTTGGGTCCGATTCTCCATTCCGAACCTGACAGAGCAGAGCGCTGGCTCATTCCAACCACTGGCTGCTGAAGCGATTTAGAAGGATAGGGTGTAATCAGCAGCCGAGCGGTTACCCTGGACGAGGTGGAAGAGTTTCTCGCCAACCTCCCTCCCGTCCACAGGATGGTCGAACACCGCACGGAAGAGGCTCTCGAAGCGGGCGTATCTGGCGACTTCTTCGCCTCTCCTCTCGTTAATGGCAGTAGCCCATTGCCGCGCTCGGCCTGTGAGTAAATTGATAACTGTGGCTATTTTAGTAGAATCTGAGAGATGTTGGTGTTGGTTGAAGTATAAGTGACACTGAGTGATGAACCCGTGACAATCTGCCGGAGAACCGTCATAATACTGCGGAAGTATTACTAGGGAGTCATGGTACCGGGAAGCTTCCACAGGCGGAACTATTCCGAGACACCCAAACAAAGAACGGCTCAGTAGACACAGGCAAGTGTAGACTTCGCACTGACTGATCCGACGGAGGGGTTTAAATAGGGAGAAGTGTAATGGAAAACTAAATTGAGGGCAGGTGTGCGGGATGAGTGATCAGGCCGGTGATGAGTAGACCGGCGACGCTGAGCGCGGAATGGCTGAGACTGGCGAGGGAGGAGGTGAGGTCGTTACAATGGATATGTCCGTCAAGATTAAAAAGCTTCTAACAGAGATGATAGACAGTCTTGAAGGATTTCCTGTAGGACAAGGGAAGTATACAAAATTGTGTTTTGTATTCTTGTCTTTACTCCTCTTACCTTAGGTGTTCCACCCATCCATCCATATTCAGAGTTGCTTCTCCTAATCAGGGTTGTGGGGTGCTGGAGCCTATCCCGGACAAACACGTTCTCTCACACATTCACACTTTAGTATGCAATTAAGTGTCTCCAATTCACCAGACCTGCATGTGTTTGGACTGTGGGAGGAAACCGGAGCTCCCAGAAGAAACCCATGCACACAAGGGGAGAACACAAACTCCACACAGAAAGGACCCTGGCCCTCCAACATCTTAGATGTTGCAAAATGTAAAGATTTCATTAAAGTCCGTTTGTCCAGAAAATCTTGTCTCATTAAAACAGGGGTCATACACCTTTTTACCAGTAAATTTCCATGGCTTTTCCATTCCTTTGAGGCAAAATTGTATGACCATACATTCTCTGAAACGTCTGTGTATACATGACAAATTTGAATAAAAAGCATATTTACCACAGCATATTTTAACTAAAATTAATGACAAGCTGTGCAGTTTGAAGCCAGACATGATTAAATCGCCATTTTCCTGGCATTGCACAAATTTGTATTTCGTTAAAGTACAAACTGCAACTCAGGTCGGAATCTGAGGTTACCCCACAGAGAGAACAAAGTAAAGTGACCTGACCAATCTGCCCGAATATTACAGTATTCTTTAACTAATATAGATTTTTCTCAGTCGATCTTAACTGTACCATAGGCTTGAACTGAAACATTTAAAGCGTCTGTGGGAGAGAATTCTCAGCCTGGGCCAGATATGGCTAAGATTCAAACCACACTGTTCACTTAATTTCAAAATAAATAAAAGTCTGATGCAGTATACGTTTATTGCATGAACTCAATGCAACATACAACCATCTGAGCCGTTCCCGGGAGTGGCTAAAGCAACCTTCACAAAGCACCAATTTTTAGACATATTCTAATCAATTGCCCAAAAAATGATATGCATTGCCTCATCTCTTTTCGGTTGGGTGCCCCTGCCGGCCCAACCTTGCAGATTCCCCATCCACTCTGTAATACGTCATTATTTCATATTCCAACTTTACACTAAGCATAAGTTGTCACCAATATTTACTGCCATGCTCATTAAATGCTCATGGAATAAGACATACCATGTAACCTTGAGCGTTTCACCATCTACATGCGTTGTTAATGACTACAACGCACTGGCAGAGGCCCCGTCCTTATCTCACATGCAGCCCCTAAAGGGCCTCACAGGCCTCTTCATTTTGAACGCAGAGAACTTGATATTTCGTGTAATACAAAAGATTGTATAGTTATAACTTTTGATATAAATTATTACATTGACTCACCCCTATAATAATAAATACATTATTGTTACATTGTTTATCATGATTGCTACCACAATTATCTTAAGGGAGCATATTATTTCTCCGACATTTCGTTCATTGAATTGGCATTCGATTGTGAAATTAAGCATTCTTTGAATAGGATGGGTGCTCGGTTTCAGTTTTACAGTTATTGCTACTGTAATATAAGAAATGTAGATGTCAAAGCAGCCTACTCTTATTATCATTTATCATTTAAACAATTTTGCCAGTAAAGACACTCACAAGTAGATGAGAATGGCAAGATCTGTGGAAAGTGTTCAAGGAATTTGGTCACAATGTGAAAAAGACAGTCAAGGTGTTATACTCAAACCCTACAGCCATGGTGGTCGCAACAATGTAATTTCCCCACTGTCTCAGATTTCTTTATTTGCATGTGATGCTTATCTTATTTCTTATAGAAATTAATATGTATCCCTCATTACAGCTTAGAACAACAAAACATTTCAAGGCTAGTTACATGGATTTGCACAGGTGGTTGAGCTTCCAATTTCACTCCAAGCATATGTCTCTGCTGTTAAACAGATTTGGTTTAACAGATATCCCATGAACTATGGGAGTCTTGTCCAGGCGTGGAGGACCTCAGTTTGTAGGTAGCTTTATGGGTAAGGCCCATCAGAGGAATCACCAAACAAGCTAAACAAGAAATACCACCAGTCTCACTACTGTTTTCTTATTAGATATTACAAATCACATCGCATCAGTAAAGTGAAACCTTTCTCAGCTAGCAAATCAGGTTCACTCAAAAAAAAAATTGTAATAATATTGTTTGTATTTTTTATGAGGTGTGCCTTTCGCCTTTTGTCCACCTTCGTTTCAATTCAGTTAAGTATGTAACACATACAGAGGTTCACTCCATACTCCTGTGATCTATCACTAATCCAACACCCCAACCAAGCCAGAGGCACCATTTTTACCCGCCTTTAACACTGCTGCCTCCAGAACCTCGATTAGCTGGATTGGGCTGGATTTTGATTCCCAGAGACAAAACTTTTACAAAAATTATTGTGCTCATCCACACACCTCAAAAACACAAAGACACAAGAAGAGAGAAACTGAAAGTTAGATATATGCAGTATTTCTAAGAGAAGACACTGAATGTGAAATAGACCGCAGAAACTGAGCAGCAGCTCACTGCAGACTTCATTGGCTATAAACAGAGAGGTGAGTTTTGTTGTTGTGTTTCAGTGTAAGAGAAAACCTAAAAGTGGCTAGATTTGTCATGTTTTTGTTGCTGCTGTTGTAGTTGTTCTTGTCCTTGAGAGAAACCAATTTAAAGAATGAGTCGGTGAGAAACAGGAAGGGTCTAGAAAACAGAGCAGGGGCTTTTGCTGAGAACACCTTGTAATATTATGTATTGGTTTTAAGTATTGGTGTTAAGTAAAAAAAAAACAAACAAACAAAAAAAAAAACGCTGCTTGTGAATTTGACATAATTGTTGTGCTCACTTCAAGCAGCTGTAGTCATACAGGTTGAGCATCCCTAATCTGAAATCTGAAATGCTCCAAAATCCAAAACTGTTTGAGTGCTGACATGATGCCACAAGTGGAAAATTCTACACCTAACCAACCTTGCCCATTTGGGTCTCTGGTGCTCTGTTGGCACCAAGATATTTCATTATGTATATTCAAATGGTTAGTGCTAGATTGGAACAGTAGGAGGGATGGGAGTGATGCTCTGCTCCGAGTGACAAAAGCGTTCGCATGCCTCTGATTGGCTAAACCTAACCCTAACCCCACGCTAACCGTAACCATAACCATTTTGAATGCTGAGTTTCATCGGTAGCCTGACAGCAAAAAACAACCAATCACAGCAGGAGTGTCCCTCCTAGCAAGCAAGACTGGATCTTCCAACTTTTTTTGATTTCTTCGGATTTTGGAATACATTCGCCTTACCAGCGAATCCTCTTTCCTCCACATGTTATGACACATGATGAAGCCTATCGTTTATAGGATAAAAAAAGAACTAGCAGGTAGCATACATATCAGAGGAGCATTGTGCTAGTCAGAATCCTTACATTTTGTTATGGCTGAGATGAAAAGAATTAGACATACCTGAAGAGCCCATTTTTGCTCTCTGCAGTGACAAGATCAGTTTCAAACAAAAGAGGTGTTCATTGGAGGAGAGGTCACTTTTGAGTGTGAAGTGAACAAAAGTGTAGCCTCAGCACAGTGGAAGAGGGGTGAATGTATACTTTCAGAGGGTAACAAGTATAGCATGTCCTGGTGGAGAAGAAGTGAGAATGACAAGTTCTCTCTAAACATCAGGGATGCTCAGTTGGAAGATAATGGCCACTACTCTGTTTATGTGACATGCAGAGATCAAGAGGTCAAGAGCAGCGCCAGACTCACTGTCAAATGTAAAGATCTGTCCATATACAACCCATATTGCTATTAATGTTGCTTGCTAGTGTTTTTTTTTTTTTTTTTTACATGAGAAATATTTAAATACTAACTGATTTTGTAAGGGTTCAGTGGTTTTCCAAAGATGTCACAGAATTTTCCTCATGACTTGTGTGTGACTACCAATGTAACATATCGGGCTAGGAACAGCTTTATCACACCAAACAACGCCAAACAATTCCAGCACACACTCTACTCCAAAAGTTCACATTTTCAGCAGAAATTCCAAGCTTTTCAGAATTATCCACAAAACTTCATGAAATATCCATGTGCTGCTCTTAAGGTTTGGATTAATGGTAGGCTATACTGTTTTAGTTAAAAGTCAACAATTTAACATTTCATTAAGGTAATTCACACTGACAAGATTTTGAGAAAAGAAAATAGCAATTATGCTTGTACAATTATGTATGTCTGAACAATTTATCATTGCCATGCCAAACTTGCTACACTTCATAGCTATATAGCTACCTTAATTTAAGTGGCAGTGTTCAGGATTTAGAGTAAAAATGCTGTTACCAACTATTAGCAATGTGGCATTGTTAATGTTATGCAAACTTGTGTGCTGGGTCTAGCTTGAAAGTCTGCTATTAACGACTAGCTATACCCTGTACTTCTCTGCGCTCTGTATTAAGGGATATTATATTTTGCCTGCATTTTTCTTATCATTTTCTTAGCATTTTTCTTTTTCTGGACCAGCTGAAGACTATTGGTACTAGAGGCAGGCAGGCCAGAGTAAAGAATATTGCAGTAATCGAGGCGAGACGTGACGAATGCATGAACAATGGTTTCTGCATCAGCTATACTTAGAAAGGGCCTAATTTTAGCAATGTTACGGAAGTGATAAAAGGCAGTTTTGGTTGTGTTCTTGATATGAGTGACTAGCGAGAGACTAGAGTCAAAAATCACACCAAGGTTGTTAGCTGAAGAGTTTTGAGAGATGATGCAGTTGTCAAAATTTAGAGTTAGATCACTAAAAAGATGCTTATGCGTAGGGGGACCAATGACCAGCATTTCAGTCTTGCCTGCGTTAAGCATCAGGAAATTTGAAGACATCCAACCTTTAATAGCATAAAGACATGCCTCAAGGTTAGCCAGTTCAGAACACTCATTATGCTGGGTAGGTGAGAAAATCTGAGTATCATCAGCATAACAATGGAAGTTAACGTTGTAACTACGAATAATGTCACCCAAAGGGAGCATGTAAATAGAGAATAGAAGAGGGCCAAGGACTGATCCCTGAGGAACACCATAGTTAAGCTTACGGTATTGAGAGGTCACATTATTATAGTGGACACACTGCTTTTCTCAGAGAGATAAGATTTAAACCAAGAGAGCGCCAGGCCACGAATGCCAGTTTGGTTTTCCAAGCGCTTTAACAATATAGGGTGATCGACCGTGTCAAATGCTGTACTCAGATCAAGCGGAATAAGAACAGTGGTAGCACCAGCATCCATGGCTAATAAAAGATCATTAGTTACTCTAGTAAGGGCGGTTTCAGTAGAGTGAAAACACCTGAAGCCTGACTGAAATATCTCAAACAGACTGTTAGAGGCAATCTGTCTAGCACACTGTCTGAGCCCGAAAGTACACCCCAACACCTTAGAGCAGTTAGCCACAGACATACATACAGGCACTGGTTTCATGATTCAGCAGAAAATAGGTTTTAAAGATGTTTCCAAGTTTGAGCATGCCTTAGGGATCAAGATTGTTGTATTCTATAGATCCAGTACAAGGATGTTGCAGAAGTACCAAACAAGCAAGACACCACACAAAAAGACTGTGTTTTTGTACCTTCATGACGACCATTATTACAAGATTGAAAATCTCAAAGCATTCCTTGGAGAACCTTATGCTTGTCAGTTTTGCTATGTCGGATTTAGTAATCGTAGAGAGCACCGTTGTAAATTCAGTTGTGACTTGTGCAACGATTCTGAATGTTACAAAAAGACTGGAACGTCAACATTTTGCAATGATTGTTCAAGGTACTGCAAATCCAAAGTATTGTTTTGAAAGACACAAACAGCCTGTGTCCACGGTTGAGGGCGGCGTGGTAGCGGCACCTTGTGATGTCACAAAGTATTGTGAGAAGTGTAACCGTCATTATCACGTTAGTGTGAAAAAACCAAAGGCACATAAATGTATTACAGGGCGTTGTGTTCATTGTGGTGAAGATTTGTCGCCAGATGCCGTGCATGATTGTTACATTCAGCCTGTCAAATTGAAAAAACACACCACAAATACATTTTCTTTAACTTTGAGACTCGGTTTGAGAATGGTAAACATAGAGCCAATTTTGTGTGTGCCATTACGTTTAAGGGTAAAGAGTTTATGGCTGAAAGGGATGACTGTGTTGAAAAACTTATGAAGAAGTTTAGATGCCCCAAGTATAAGGGTTACACGTGGTTGGCGCACAACGCTTCAGGGTTTGACAAATTCATCCTCTTGGAATATTTTTCCAAAATAGGTGTCACACCAAAAATCACCACGATGGAGTGTAGTTTGATTTTTATGTACAACGAGGCTTTCAAGCAACGCTACATAGACAGCTATTCGTTCATTCCAATGCGTCTTGCTAAAACAGCCGCGGCCTTAAATCTGAGCAATGTCGAGAAAGGATATTTCCCACACAGGTTTAACAAATGGGAAAACAACAACTACCGCGGTGCTTATCCCGACAAATGCTACTATGGTTATGAGACCATGTCGGATAAGGACAAGGCAGAGTTTGACAAGTGGTTTTTGACTTTAAGAAAGAACTGTACACTTATGGCAGAAATGATGTTGTTCTGCTGAGAGAAGCGTGTATAAAATACAGAGATGAGTTTTCTCAGTGTACGGGTCTTGATCCATTTAATTACACTACGCTGGCCTCCTGCTGCATGGCCGTCTACAAGACCCATTTTCTCCCCAAAGACACACTAGCCCTGACTCATAACAACGCCTACATTATCCAGCACAAGGCATATTCAAACATTTCCATCGAATGGTTAGAATTTGTGAAAACATCCAGAAATGTCGATGTGCACCACGCCCTGACCCACGGGGAGAGGGTGTTTGGTAAATACTATGTTGATGGTTATTATGAAAAAGACGGTTGCAGGATAGCGCTTGAATTTAACGGATGCATGCATCACGGGCACGAATGTTGCTATAACCCAAACCACATGCACCCATTGTCAAAGATACTGTATGGTGTTTTAAGGAGACAATTCGACGACACACTAGAAATTCTTACAAGGGCGTATGGGTTGAGGGTTGAAGTTATGTGGGAATGCGAGTGGAAGCCTGCCAGTCAAAACAATTCTGACGTTGCCGCATTCATGACTACATACACTCCACGTTGGTGGTGTGGTGCAGGACCCAAGTGCAAAACACGATGATGGAAGTGACAAAACGGAGGACTTTACTTACAAAATGATGATTAAGATACATGTGCAAACAGGAACAGAACCGATAACAAAAAGGTGCAGCATAACAGTGTGCTCAAAACACAAACAACGATAGACCAAGGACAAGTGAAACACAAGGGCTTAAATACAAGAGGAAAACTAAACAGGGCAAACATGATTGGGACAAATTAACGAGGTAAATAACTGGGACAAACAGGAACAAGTGAGGGGCAGAGACAGACAGAACAGGAGCACAAAGACAGAACAAAACGAGAGTCCAAAATGGAGGTGCAGGCTGTGACACCACCGTCTCGTCTGAGACCTAGAGACGGTCTTTTTGGCGGTAGAACAAATTCTTACAAGCTGTACTACAAAGCTAAGGAGGGTGAGAAAATTAGGTATCTGGATTTCACAAGTTTATACCCATACTGCCAGGCTAGGAAAAGTTATGCCATTGGACACCCACAGATTATTTTCAAGGACTTTGAACCTCTCGAAAATTACTATGGCCTAGTCAAAGCTACGGTGCATCAGCCGCGAGGGCTACTTCACCCCGTTCTACCCTATCGTTGTAATGGGAAATTAATGTTTCCTCTTTGTCGAACATGCGCTGGACAGGAAATTCAGTCTGCACCCTGTGACCACGGCATTGAGGAAAGGTCTATTTCAGGGTGTTGGGTTAGCATCGAACTGATGAAGGCTATTGAAAAGGGATATGTAGTGGTCAGGATAGATGAAGTTTGGCATTTCCCACAGAGTTCTGACACCTTGTTTTGTGATTATGTGAAAACATTCCTACAGTACAAACAGGAGGCTAGTGGTTACCCCCCGCATGCTTTGACAGAGGCTGACAAGAGGACCTACATCGAGGACTATTTCGAGAAAGAAAATATTAGATTGGACCCCGAAAAAAATATGTTTGAACCAAACCCGGAGAGCCATCAATAAGTTGTTATTAAACAGCTTGTGGGGGCGTTTTTCAATGAGCGAAAATTTACCCGTGTCAGACATGTTGACAGACCCCGAACAGTTTGCGAGATACATTTATGGTGAGGAGTATGATGTTACTCACTTCTCGTTTGTCTCGGAGGATGTGGCGATGATTCAGTGGCGGATGGTAAAGGCAAACAAGCTCACGACATCAATGTGTGTCCTGGAGCTTTCACAACGGCACATGCGCGTTTAGAACTGTACACCCTTATGGATAAGTTGGGAGTTGTTGTACAGCGACACAGACAGTGTTATTTTTGTTTCTAGGGAGGGTGACTGGGAACCGCCACTAGAGCCGTGTCTAGGAGATCTTACAGATGAGATAGGATGCGGGGATTACATCACAGAATTTTACTTGGGTGGGCCAAAGACATACGGGTATCAAACAGCTAACGGCAAAACATACATGAAGGCCAAAGGAATCACTCTGAATGCTGAGAATTCAAAAGTGATTAAGCTAAACACATTGATTGGTCTGGTCGACCATTATGTAGCGAATAGAGACAGCACCCAATACATACTCACACGAACAGACAACATTTTAAGAAATAAAAAGCAACTCGCGCTGAAAAACAAATCAGTTGTTAAACAATTTAAAGTTGTGTACAACAAACATGTGCTCCCTGATTTCTCGACACAGCCTTATGGGTACTGAGGAGTATATGGATAGCCCTAAGAGTTGTTAAGGACTTTGATTTCAGATTTCAACACCCTTTCTCATGTGTAATAAGTGGACCTTCGAACTCTGGGAAAACATTTTTTTGTAAAAATGTTGATTGCGAATGCTGACAAGGTGATTTCAAGGTGACTGCTGGCAACCTCTTTACAACGAGTTAATGAAGATAAGAGACATCAAATTTGTTGAAGGGATACCCTGCGCTCTAGACGACGATCTCCTACCGGTAACCGAAAATAATGTAGAGTTTGTCTGCAGCCAGAGGATTTCAGGAGTGTCCTGTTTGTAGGAAAAGATCATCAAAAGATTTACCTCCTTCTAACCTGGCCTTAAAGAACCTGTGTCAGACTTTCTTACATGAGAGACGTCAGAGACCTTCAGCAGGATCTGAGGAGTTCTGCAGTCTGCACAGTGAAAAACTCAAACTCTTCTGACAAACAGCCTGTGTGTGTAGTGTGTCAGACTTCAAAAAAACACAAAAACCATGAATTCTGTCCAGTAGATGAAGCTGCACGTGAGAATAGGGTAACAGAAATACTGTGGTAATTAGGCATTACACTTGATTTTCTTTTTGTTTTTTTGCGCTTAAAATATAAACAAAGAAATAATACTCATTTTAAAAGATGCTGAAAATTTGGGAAAATAATATATCTACATACACAAAATCCATATATTGCTTAGTACAATGCTTTAAAATTTGTGGAACAATGAAGTCAATACACTTAGAGTGTTATGTTGCATTGCTATTTAAAATATTGTATTTGGCTTAGGTATGACTTAATGCATATCATATGAGATAGAAAAACTAGTATTAATAAAATTTACAGAATCAAGTCAGTCTATTTTTGATGTCATATAGGCGTGATCTTGTAGTAGATCAGGTCAGATCTGATAAATGTGTGTGTGTGTGTGTGTGTGTGTGTGTGTGTGTGTGTGTGTGTGTGAGAGAGAGAGAGAAAATGTGCGTGTCATTTCAGTTGACTGTGTAAATGACAGGGATCTGGTCAGTATATCAAACATACACACTCATACCAGTCTGAAAAAAAAAAATTCTGAACAAACGAAGCTGCATAATTTCAACACTCCTTGGAATTTGGAATTTGAGCTCGGTTGAAATAATTTTACAGAACTTTTTCGCGTTAAAGAATAGTAAAATCACATTAGCTTGCTAGTATCTGCCGCATTTTATGCTTTCCAAAAAGATCAAATATGGTTTCTCTATCATTAAAAACAGCACAGTAACACCAACAAATTAGTTGCCAAGACTTGGCTCCTGGTTATTTTTAAGTCCTTCCGTGCATTTATGACTACAGAAATGGTTATGCCTCAATATGCATAATTATTTGATAATATCGTATGGTTAGTTTAATTTTTCTTTTGTTCTACACAGTTTGTGCCCGAGTGGAACAATGCAGATGGGGCCTGTAGCATGGCCTGAATTCCATTCTCACAGGGAAACTTATATAACCTTCTGAGGTGATCTAGTCTCTCTCCAATTGGTGGTTATCAACTTTTGACCAAATGGTACGGGGGTTGCTGCGCTAAAAAATCAAGCCTAACGTCTGTTAGGTGTTAAAGCGAGTGGTTTCTGCTTCGATGTGCATTGATCCTGAACGCAGAGAGGTTTAGGCCATAAAAAAGGCTGAAAGGAACAAAGGGCGAGGAAGAGAGGGTCAGAGGGACACAGAGAGAGAGAGAGACAGGGGGAACATGGGCAGAGTCTGTACAATGTTAAATCTCAGCATCACTGAAACATTTGTTAGCCCACGCACTGTAATGTAAAAAGTCCCTCCTACAGTTGCCGCCCGATTCTGTGCATGATGGAATGTCTGATACAAACCTGCCTACTATAAACAAGTTTCCTGCGGACCTAAAAAGCAGGAAACAGTTCCATAAGTTTTCCGGCCATTTTTTAAGATATTTCCTGTGAATGCCTCTGGAGGTACAACCAGTGACTGCCTATTTGTATTTCTAGTTGAGACCTCGGGGAGGGTGGGGTTGGTTTCATGCTCATTCCTTTCTCTAGAACTTGAGTGCAGTCTGTTTAGCTCTTCGTAAATCTGACTGCAGTTCACTTTTTACACAACACAATAGGTGAGTAGCAAGTGATGTTGTTTGGTTGAACATGAGTGAAATCAGTTATTTAATCTTTTGATAGGTCTGTAGGGGGAGTGAAGAACAGAATGCCAAGAGTTTGTCTGTTTTAACCCTGACTGTTAGAAAGTGAAAGTGAGCCTCCTTTTAACCTGGCTCTAAAGAACCTGTGTGAACCTTTCTTACAGGAGAGAAGTCAGAGACCTTCAGCAGGGTCTGAGGAGTTCTGCAGTCTGCACAATGAGAAACTCAAACTCTGGAGGATAAACAGCCTGTAAACAAAGGAGTAAAGAGGCAAACAAACAAAACAATAAAGTCAAGCGAGCGAAACAGTAAACAGGCAAAACAATAAACTGAAGCAAAGCAAAACAGGAAATGGTAAACAAAGGTAAAGGAAAGAACACAGGCTAAAGACAAAACAGCAGTGACTAAGACCCTAAAAGACAGTAGAAAACTGGTTGAGAATCATCAAATGGTTCTGATAAAACACTAAAATATTGATAAATGGAATCAAACTATTACCTGGGTACCGCAGGGTTGCAGATGCTACTCTAAAGTAACAGCAGGTTTGCTTAAACTAGGTCGGCCACAACAAGACTAATGGTGAGCAACATTTTAAATTGGTTGGGACAACATGAGTTGACAACATGGTGAGCTATGATTATTATGAGTATTAGGGCCACACTGAGGGGGAAAAAATCTGAGATTTCGAGAATAAGGTCATAATATTAGCTGAAAAAGTCATAGTGCCGATATATGTGTACTGTGCATGCAAGCGAAATATTCAGCTTTGGTCAAAACGGCTTCTCATGCGCGCTTGCTTGAGATCATGTTCATGTAAAGACATAATTATTAACACACCTGCTCCCAGAAAACTACTGGTTCAGTCACTTACAGCATGGCCTCATTTCACCTTCTTTTGCAAAATGAAACATTTCATTCAAAACTATACAGTAATTTATAAAAACCCAACTTTGTCACAGTACAGCACACACAGGGCTCATACGATCTGATTCTTTTTGAACCAATTACACACTGCAGTGCTCAATCTAAAACACTTTTAACATTTCTACTTTTCTGATGATATAGTCTGTGTTTGAATTTTTTCAGAGATATTGTCAGAGTAAAGTACATGAATATATTGACCAAACAACACACAAGACCAGTACTGCACACTGATGAAAATATTTATTTCTCTCCACATTGAAAATTCAGTCAATACATCCATGCATTTCCAAAGTTTGCATTTTGGACTGAAAATCAGAGCAGAGCATATTCTAAATAGAATACCTTGAACACATCAAAAACATTTGTGGAGACAAAAAAGAAAACAACATGAATTAATAAAAAAAAAAAAAAAAACCTAAGCATCATCTCTTCGCCTATGGTGCATGTGTGTATGATTTTGCACTTGGTTTTGTACATACATCCTGTTTCCAACCTGCCTACAGACAAACTGATAAATTCTTCCTCTTGTGGCCTCTGTGTTCCCTTCTAAAGATGAATAATGCAGCTGATCTGAGAACTGCCAGTGTTTGATGAGGGAGAGTTTTAAAACATCTCTATGTTCAAGTTTTAACTTTTTTTACTTTTAACTCAAGTTTTTTTTTGGGGGTTGAAACAGTTGTGGATACAGCACCTGCTATGTATTTATGTTTTGTGGGTGGATATAATAATATAATATATATTATATAGTATAAAGGATGAGAAATGTGATATATAAAATTTGCTTCATGTAATAATTGTATTATGATAATATGTAATAAGAGGGGGATCACATACACAACTATACACTTACACAGTGCACATACATACATAACTATACACATATAGAGGACACACTCATGCACAGTTATACACATATACAGGACACACACTTACATAACTATATACATATACAGTGCACACACTCATACACAGTTTGACACACTCACTGAGATTGTATATCTGTACTTCTGTAGTGTCTGTAAAGTCTTTCTTCTGAGGATGTTACCAGTGAAGTGTAGTTTAACAGTGACAGAGCACAGCCACATCTGATAGATGGTGTCTCTGTTTAGAGTCAACTTTTATGGCATTTTTTTTTTCTTATAAATTTTATTTTAAAATATTCATTATGAGGAAGGTTTATCATACACTAAATCTCCTTTATAAGGTAGGGCAGCCAATGGCTTAATATTTAGAGAAACGGCCTTGTGACTGAAAAGTTGCCGGTCCGATTCGCAGGACTGGCAGGAAAACATCCACGGCTGAAGTCCCCTGTGGGCAAGGCACTTAATTCCCAACTGTGTTCAAATGGACACATTCATATTCATCATACAGAAAGTCTCTAAAACAGGTAACAGTGAATCTTTAACGACCACTCAGACTTTTCCTAGGGTATCTGTACAAAAGGCAATAAACTGTTTCGTTTCATTTCGTGTTTGTTTATTAACATGGTTTATATGGGAGATATAGTTTCAGTTTGGGATAACGAAGTTCAATTCTTACCTTTTAAGTCGTTGGACTTAATGGGGCGGCGCTCAAGTTAAGTATAGCGCCTACGTCATCATTAATGGACCCCACTTTCGTTTTAAGAGTAGTACGCCGTTTATACTGGTGAGCCACGTTCTTGTTTATATGTTTATTGTACGGAGTGATACGTTTTCGTTCAATACAGCTGTTCAACCTTTATTTGGTGTCCGTGTGGAGTCAGTACCTGTGTCTTAAAGTTACATCCAGGCCTTAAGTGGTGTTCTGGCCGACACCCCAGGTTGAGGGCGGTTAAAATACGACCAGCGCATCTTAGCCTCAGTAGAAATATCGTTCTCACTTACAGTATCTGACACAGGATGTGTGACCACTTTTCAGACAGTGTCTGAAAATTAAGATGAAAGATAAGTACAACACTTTGAGTATCAATGAATGTATTCAGGCAAACAAGACGCAGAGATAAAACAAAAACACACACAGTTCGGCTTTGGAACACATCTCGTTCAACCTGATACACGGCTGTCTCTTTCTTTCTTTCTTTCTTTCTTTGTACTCTCATTGTGACGTCTGGGGCATTCTGTATGTGAATGGTCATCACTGGACATAACCTCCAGTAGAAGAGACATGGCTGATTCCCATTGACTGGGAGAGAGGAAAC
This sequence comes from Chanos chanos, assembly GCF_902362185.1. Classification (NCBI taxonomy): domain Eukaryota; kingdom Metazoa; phylum Chordata; class Actinopteri; order Gonorynchiformes; family Chanidae; genus Chanos; species Chanos chanos. The sequence goes on along the minus strand of NC_044503.1, from coordinate 30,965,081 downwards.
TGTCATTCATCACCATACTGTTGACATATTTATATGTTGTATTTAATTTTGTGTCAGGCTGCTGATGTCTCTGTCCTTTATCTGAGCTCCACCCACTGACAAGAAGGAAATAGAGTAAGAGAAAGTACGTGCTGGACCTTAGGTGTGACCACAGAGTCAAACCAGAGGAAGGGAGAGACATTCTTTAACACTGGTGTCTGTTTTGTGTGGTATCATGATGGTAAATACTGGTCCAGGGCCCCAGGAGGGTCACTGACTCTACTGACAGTGAATATAATAATAACTTTTAGACCCATGGTTTATTATTTGAATAAATGAAAACTGATTTCCAGGGGATGACTTAATCCTCACAGAAGATGATATATGCTGACGCAGTCTCTGTGAGTTCATCCAGATCAACACAGACATTTTTAAAGAAGCCCCAGATTGTGCAGCTATAACAGTCCTGGAGACATTGAATAGACTCCTCCGACCAAAACAAACCGAAGCACTTCATAGCTCAGCCAAAAAAAGACAAATGTTAAAACAACACAACACACTGTAATGTTGCTTCAACACTGGCCAGTAGTACTGCTTAAACATAAGTTTTGCTCTCCTTTCCTTCTGGTCTACAAGTTTCTCAATGACTCTGGTTAAAGTCAGTCATCTCAGTCACCAGTCTCCTTTCCATTGACAGCATGGCCAATGCATTCTGTATCTATTTGGTGCATTAGGTTAGTATATATCAACTTGTCCCTCTGCCATGGCTCACCAGTCTGACCGTTAATTCGAAACTCACATCTGATGACCACCTCAGGCACTCTGGAGAGTGGGGACTGCATGGTGAGGTGACTAGGCTGAAACTCTGGTGATGAATTCGCTGTTGTTCTGCTCACTTGCTCTCTTAGCAGGCTTATTTCCTCCTCAAGCATTCTGGTTGAGACCTGGAAGTTTATCTTCATCTCGATATATTGTTTTTGTAGACGCTGTAGCTCGTCATCCTCGCCGCCCTTTTGCTCCTTCCCCTTTGGCCCATGCATCTCACTCTCTTTCAACCGCTTAGTTACAACTACCACATCTCAGACATACACCTCCACAACCTCCTCATCCTCACTCTCTATTGCTTGATCCACTGATTCATCAATTGACTGGATCAACATGTGCCTTCTTCCCTTGTCTGCAGAAATCTTGGCTTGAATAAACACCTCGTTTAGCTGCTCTAACGTAAGCTGACACAATAGCTCTGTTAACTGATCCTGTCGCCGCTCCAGCTCCATCTTGTGTGTTCAAACTTTCGGCTTTCTGCACTGGTGTGGTATCATATTGAGTCCCTGTTTGGGCACCAATTTTTGTTGAACACTTGAATAAGTGATGTCTGAGACAAGCATACTGGTATGCCTTTTTCTGTTCATTCCATAAGGTCAAATATATCTATATTATTTTGATATTTTTCTCTCACTCTCGACTCTGTCTACAGTTTACAGTGGGCTGCTACAGTAGGTAAGCAAAGCGCATGTGCACTTCTCTGTTCCTCTAAGAGATGGGCGTGTGCTCAAGAGCTAAAGCATTTCTCAGCCAGTTTACACCCAAACTCCTATCATCCAAACTGTCTGTGTTTTAAACAGTTGAACACACAGCATAAAATGAAAGCAGTGACAAAACTATTATAATGCAAAATAAGAAAGGTTCACTGTCCACCTGCCTCCTCTGTACACAATAAAATTTATAAGAAGAAACAAGAGGGGGAAAAAAAAGAGAGAGAAAAGTACGATGTGACTCCCATGTTGGAGGGGTGGTGGCGGGCTTAAAAAAAGAAAAAAAAAAAGAAAAAGAAAGGTTCACTGGTGCCAAAGTGAATTACAAATCAAATGTAATGTATGCTGTGTTTTCATCATTTTCTGAATGTAAAACTTTATGTAAACTTCAGCATTATTGAAGATTATTGAAACAATACAATAAACAGTGTCAGTACACAATAGGCAGAGGCAACAGACAGGGTTAACAGAGTCAGATTTATATCTCTTGCATACACTTCTAATTTACATTAGCCAGTCAAAAATGCTGCAGAGCAAGATGTAAAAACATACGATTGAAGTCAAACTGTCTCATTGCTTTTTGTCACTTTATAATGTAGCTACTTGGTCTGTATGTTATGAGACAGCTTTCCTTATGTTAAGCATATAAGAACTGTCAAGAAGTTAGCATGAAGAGCTAATCCATTTTGCCAGTATTTGACTGGGTGACACTACATTCCATAGCCTTTGGTTTGTGAAGTTACATACGTTAGAGTGAAATGTCTTTGGTTCCCCTTTCATTTTAAGTCCATTTAAGTACTTGTTAATTGTCTTATGGCCAAAATCAAGTTTAGACTATATTTATACATCAGTAATTGTTTTGTGTATTTTCACATAGTTCTCTGGCTAAATAATTTCCATACAGTTCTCTGTTCTCTATATTGTGTAAATGTTGACTGAGGCCAACTGATTCATAAACACTGAATCATTAGTGCTACAGTTTTGATCAGAAATTTAAGATTGAATTTATTGAAAAGTGAGATTGATTTGTTATTAAGACTACAGGACAGAAGTGACGTACATATCACTTGTGTCTTCCCAGTCAAAAAAGTTTCTAGTTCGTAATATCACTGCATTTCCTCATTGATGATGATGACTGCGTTGATTTCTCAGAAACCCCCCCAGTCTTCTGGTACGGAATGTTTCATTCAACTGCAAGGAACATTTCTCAGTTAGATCTCACAGTGTTGCAGCAGCAGAACCATGCATTTATTCAAAACATTTCAATTCATTGCAGTTCAGTTCAACTCAGTTACTTAATGAATTGTAGCTTGCATTGTCTGGTATACACCGACAAATGAAGAGTTTTGATTTAATTTTCCAAACCTGTTGTACACACTGATTGACAGCATCGCTGTTCTTTTGACATCTCAGTAAGCCCCATTCCTCATGGAACAGACAGTCAACAATGAATATGTTTTCCCTGTCCTTGTATCTTCTACTGTCAGGTACATACTCCTCTGATTTAAAAGTGTGGTGGAGCACCACTAGAATTATATACTTAGAACCTAAGAAAAAGAGAGAAAATCATTTTCAAGCTAAGGGAATTTTTGCAACACTTACAAAGAATCTTCTAAAGGCTATTTCATTTAGTGTAGAAGCATTCACATTCCTATTTGAATACACTGTGATGAGCATACTGCACTGTAATCTTCACTACACAATTATACCAGTCACTCCGATAATGGGGAATATTACTATAGTACAAAGCACAGATTTCAATTACTCTCTGTACAGTTTTATATGTTACATGAAGTCCAATATATATATTAGGCAATGTATTGCAAAGCAAAAGGTGTCTCCTCCAGTTGCAACCAGACAGTGGGAAGAGTATGAAAATGTACTTTGAATTTGCTCAAGTGCTGCTGTAATGTCTGTTCCAGCCCGTGAGACAATTGGACAGAATGCCAGAATGAAGTCACACTCTCCCTGTGAGGGCACCGCAGTCAGACCGGCTAGTTTCTTTTGGAGTTGTCCTGTGAAACCTTTATGAGCACCCAGGGTATTTCCACAGAGCTTGGTGAAGTATTTTATCTCCTGCAGGCTTCTTGTGGACTTACTCCCTTCAGGAAGAAAAGAGCATTCAGCATTGTTCTGTTCTGAGTGTGTGTGTGTGTGTGTGTGTGTGTGTGTGTGTGTGTGTGTGTGTGTGTGTTTTTTCCCCTACCTGAACAAACTCTGTACCAGCGTGAACTTGTTCATGATGACAGATACAAAACATGGAACACTAAGGCTTCAGAATAAATAACAACTCTGTATATCTGGAAATACTTAATAGACTGCAAACTCTCCCTTTTACGGTTTTATTTCTTTAAATCATATTATTAGTAATGCTAATTCACATTGAAATTAGATCATGTTCAGGTGTCACCAGGTGTTTCACTAACCGAATAACATGCAAATTGGTTTTTGCCTATAAACACAGAAATCATTATTATAGAGTGTTGAGTGTATGGATTATTACACTAAACACCATCATGGTAAAAACCTCAGTGATCCAGTCAAGCTTACTGTACATTTGAGTTGTGTTGTTATATATTTTATTCATGTATCAAGGAATGCTACTCATTAGTGCTGTGATCTAGAGTAGTGAGGTCAGTTCTTGAATGCTGGTTATATAAACAATGAGACTGGATGTGGGCCTAGAGTTTACGTATGTTGACGTCAGGCTAAAATCACTTTTCAAACTGTGAGATAAGCAGTGTGTATGTGTATCCATATCTCTCAGGTTTTCTGGAGGGAAGTCCACAGATTGGGGCTATAATAACTAAAAGCTAAGCTAAAACTCCTCACTCTTCAGGTCTTTGGGAATCACTAGTCAAATATGGCTGCATAATCTGAGACATCTAGATGTAACATCTCTCATAATAATGTTGCTAAAGTAAAGAGGGGAAAGAGCATGAAGACACTAAAAAACTAATAGAAGAATTTTAAAATGATACTGGTAACTAATGGGGAGATTTAAGTGACTGTGTAATGTGATCTTTCACTCTGGTTTGTTAATATTCTGGCAGCAGCATTTGAAACATCTAAGTTTGTCACAACGATCTTGGATAGGCCAGATAAGAGAGCATGACAGCACTCCCATCTAGCTGATACAAACACATGTTTAGTGCTCCTCAAAAGTATGTCAACCCCTTGAGCAATTTGAAGTTTTATATTATTTTACCATGATTCTCTTATTTAATCAGCACCAGTCTTTTTTTACATGTAATAACAGGTTTATGTTTATCAATTCCACATACCTTTTAGAGAGGAATCGTGCGAGTAGTCAAAAAAAGTAGGTAAAAAAGGAATTAGGGTAGGTGCAAAAGGAAGTGAACCCCAAGCTGCATTGATTAGTTCAAGTAGGTAATAGAATCATGTGAGACATAATTACATAGAGAAGGAACCAGGTCAGGTTAGTCATAGCAAAGCATACCCATACAGGTGAACAATGCTGAGAGGAAAACAGATCTCAGATAATGTCAAGAAGAGGATAGTGAGAGCACATTAGTGAAAGTTATAACATCATCTCCAAAAGATTTCAACTCCATCCATCCATTGTGAGGCAAATAATCTGCGAAATGGAGAACATTCAACATGACTGCAACCCGGCCTAGAAGTGGATGTCCTTCTAAAATATCCCCAAGTAACACAAGCAACATAATAAATAAGGTGAAAGCCAGAGATTTGCAGACCTCTTTTGCTGCATATGGGATACATGTGCATACTTCAACAATCAGAAGAAAGTAGAATTGACATGCTGTTCATGGGAGGGTTGCTAGGATTGTCTGGACAGATGAGTCCAAAGCTGAACTGTCTGGTCATAACCAAAACTGCCATGTTTGGCAAAAAGCCAACCCTGCATACCGCCAAAAGAACCTTCTCCAAGTAGTGAAGCGTGGTGGTGGGAATGTGAATATCTGCCCAGCCCTAGACCCAGGTACCACATGGACTGTGGTGCTGGGCCCAACCATCTCTAGGGCTGTGTCCGCTCCTGGGTCTCCTGTCTCTGCCACCCTGAATCCCCTCAAGCACCCTCTCCAAGCAGTGTCTCCGAAGGCTCCATGGAGGGTGCGCTGCCCAGCGCGAGGAATGCGCTGCCCGGCGCACCATGGAGGGTGCGCTGCCCAGCGTGAGGAATGCGCTGCCCGGCGCACCATGGAGGCTGCGCTGCCCAGCGTGAGGAATGCGCTGCCCGGCGCACCATGGAGGCTGCGCGAGGAATGCGCTGCCCGGCGCACCTTGGAGGATGCGCTGCCCAGCGCGAGGAATGCGCTGCCTGGCGCACCATGCAGGATGCGCTGCCCAGCGCGAGGAATGCGCTGCCTGGCGCACCATGCAGGATGCGCGAGGAATGCGCTGCCCGGCGCACCATGGAGGATGCGCTGTCCTGTCCTGTTCCCGAGGCCGCTTTCCCGGCCCAGGTCAGCTCCCATGCTGAAGCCCTGTCCTGGTCAGCTCCCATGCTGAAGCCCTGTCCTGGTCAGCTCCCATGCTGACGCCCTGTCCTGTTCCCGAGGCCGCTTCCCCGATCCAGCTCAGCCGACGTCGAGGCTGTCTTGAAGAGTCTGCTCCGTTCCTGTTCCTCTGCCGGTTTGGAAAGTCTGTTCCAGCCAACCCCCCACCTGCTTGGCCGCAGAGGGGATCCATCAGCAGCACCTTCGGTCTTCCCTCTGTGCACCCCCCCCACCCACCTGGTCTGTTCTGGACTTTTTCTTTTGGGCCGTCTGGGAGCCGCCCCTTAAGGGGGGGGGGCTCTGTCACAACCTGCACCACCATTTTGGACTTTTAGTTTGCTATGTCTTTGTGCTCTTGCTGTGTCTGTCTCCGCCCCTCACCTGTTCCTGTTTGTCTAATTATTAACCTTGTTAATTTCTACCAATCCTGTGTTGCCCTGTTTAGTTCTCCCTCTAAGTCCTAGTGTTTGCCTTGTCCATTGTCTATCATTGTTTGTGTTTTAGTGCACACTGTTGCGCTGCACCTTTTTGTTATTGGCTTTTGTTATTAGTTTGCACTTGTATTTTGGTCTTCATTTTAAGTAAAGCCTTCCGTTTGTCACCGTCAACCATCGTGTCTTGCACTTGGGTCCTGCACCACACCACCAGCGTGACAACGCTACAGTTCGGCTTAGTGTCAGTTGAGCTCCGGTTGTATCAGCCATAATGTAAGTCTGTCCTGCTCAACTCCACAAAAAATCGGCCCAGACTCACCACTATGGACGATCCGCGATGCTAAAAGACTTTCCCAGCACTGACATGAAGTCTCGCTCACGGTCTTCAACTGCCAACCTCAAAAACTCCAGTTTCTCCTACCTGAACATGGCTGGGCCTGCTTTTCTTCTTCATCACTTTTCTCCCTCCCTTCCCTCATTACAATTTTGTGTGTAAGTATCTCCACTAGAACATCACTCAGTTCTTTTGGTTAAGCATGCCTCTTCGTGAGTAATGCCTCATACTCGCGTAGTTGTTCATTCATGCATACTTTAGGTAACAAGGATTTTGTTATGGTCTGCTGTTAGTTGTCTGTCTTCTTGTGAGTAGTTTAGACGCTGTTGTATGTGTGTATAGCAGATGTGCCTTACTTCCGTCTGATTTCCAATTTATTCAACATTAGATTCATTCTGTACCGTTTGAATTTGATCGTTGTAATAAACGTGTACGTTCATATTCCTATTCTTTGAGTACATGCTATTAAGTTATTTCCAAGTTACTGAATGTGTTGATCCAGGAACTTGGTTAGCTAGGAGTATTGAATTTGAAGAGTATTATTGTACCTGCTACTTTAATGTTGTTATTATATGTACAGCTAATGAAGAGTTATTCTGAATAATTTCTAAGTTGAGTGTTCAGAGCGCTGACCTGTAAAGAGATTTTCAGAATATCTGTAATTTCACTGGTTTTCACTCGATTTCAGGTTCTGAGATAGGGTTACTGTTACAGCTAAGTGATATTAGTATTAAGTCTATTCACAGTAAACCATTAACCAGATTTTCCTCATACCATCGGCACAACAATATCATGTGAATTTGTTTGTGTCTATCATTTGGAATGTATTTTGAATTGGGTTTTAGATGTAGATTTAATGAGGGTTTTTTTTTTCCCCTGAATAATACCCATATCTGTAGGGTTCATAAACTTTCAAGCAGCACTGTATGAGTTTCTCATTGTCAGCACTGCAGAGCATGACACTGACCTTAGAGTATATGGAGGTGATAGTAAGATGCTCTACAGACACTACCTCTATGGTTTTTAGAGCTAGGATCAGTATTGTGGGGCATAGCAGAATGTTCTCTGTGGTCCTGAGATCAGAGGAAACGTACACACATCCTCACACACACTCTTTGCATACTGATATGTTTATGAATACATCTTGCACTGTATATGTACATCTCACAAAAATGTACTTTTCTCCATCATGTACATTATTCTACATATGTGCATTTCTTTGATCCACAGGTGGATACAGGTTTATATTAACTACATGATAGCTCACAGTAATTGACATGAGCTGGAGGGTTAAACAGAGTACACTCGCTCCAGTTTGAGGTGTGAGTCTGCTATCTGTGGTAGCCAAGGTCAAAAGTCCCTGGCTGCACGGGTAAATCTGTGTGCAAGAAACTGTTTTTTTTCTTCAGTCAGTAACATGTTCACTGTGTCTGTAACATCAACATCCAGAGTGTGTGTGTGTGTGTGTGTGTACAGGAGAGTCTCCTCTTCTCTCCTCTCCACTCCTGCTCTGCTTGTATCATTGTCTCAACTCCAATAAAGAGGACTAAGACCAAAACCTGGTCACAATGTACTGTATAAACAGTTACCTTCTGTATGATGTCGGAGATGAGACTTGATCACCCTTTGGTGTTTTTTTCTTTTTGCTTGATGTGGGGATAAGAGGGGGTGTCTGACAGAAACTGAAACTAAGGAGTCATCCACATCATCATGGATTTCAACAATGAAATGTCGCAATGAAGTTTGTCAATATGAATACTTATTTTATACTTATTCTGGCACTATAAGTCACATATTCAGACAGTATATTGGGAGGCTATAAATGGTCTTTTTGATGCTTACTATGTATCAGTAAGTTAAGACTGACACCAACTAGTCTGTTATTAGGGACATACCAAGAATAAAGGCCTTATTTGTCAATGATAAGAAATTGATGAATTTGTCCCTAATAAATGATTAATGACACTTAACACTTAACTTATTTGACACTAATATAGGCATTTATTATTAGTCATGTGTTAATGGCTAACATGTGAACTTTAAAATAAAGTGTTACCAACCTAACTTCAGGGTTAACAGACTTAAAGTGATCATATCAGAGGAGGGAGTCAGTTGAAGTGGAACTAAACTGCAACGAAATATGGCCTTACTCTAGACCGGAGTGAATTACATGGGCATGAAAGTACGCTAATGCGAGACTCTCAAAGCTTATCTTAGAGGTCGGATTATTTCATACTCTTTACATCAAAATAAAACTAGGGAAGCTAGAAAAGAGGAGCTTTTCAGTGCCATTCTCAGCCTCGACCATCAGTATGCTCTGAATTCTTCCCCTGAGCTCTATAAACAATGCCTCAATCTTCAAGCAGAATTTTATCTTTCATCTACAGGTGCAGTTGAGAGGTTGTTAATACACTCTCGTGGCACCTATTATGAGTATAGTAACAAGGCCAGTGGCGAGGTCATGCGTATGATCTTCTCTTTCTGCTCTTCCATTTTCTTCTATGATATTTCCCTCTCATTACACAGACAGCCCAGTTGTCTGTGCCTCTTCACAAATATGGTATCAATTCAGACATCATTTTAAGTCATATTCTGCCTCTACCCTTATGCCTATCTGTAACAGTCATCCTTTTCCACCTCCTCTTTTAGACCCTGCCTTTTGCCTGTAGGGGCTGTTAGGCCCATAGACCATAATTCCCTGCTCAACCTCATGGGTAATTTGAACCCATCTTCTCACCTTTCACTGTAACGGTATTGGATACAGCAGTGAAACCAGATACCAGATAACGCAATTTCACAGTAACTTGATTTCACCTTAAAAACCACAGCAAAATCAAAATTCTTTTTTTCTGGCAGTGGATATCCTTAGCGAGTGATCCTATTTGTCTAAAGAGATACCCGTTACACTCTGGCCGTGAATTTCTTGCGCATTAAGAAGAACAATGAAGAGGGCTTTTTGTACCGAACCCCTGGCCAAAGTTTCAATGTACTTTCTCTCGCACAGCTGTAACTTTAATGTAAACTGGTTAACTATACTGTGACCCATGCAGTATTCGAAGAAAGAGAAGTCACCTGATCCCTTCTCATTTCTCAAGACATCAACAAACTTTGATTAAGACTCCTTCAAAGATCATCAGACAGCCGACGGGGCACTGAGGATCCCCAGCTGATGAGCTGTGAAAGGAAAGTAACTGTTCTCCCTGGACCTGTGCACTGCCCTGTTCAGCGGACAACAAAAGACGCACCTTCTGTCACCTACGCAAGAGCGATCTCAAGTAAGGCTGGCATGTGGGCAATTGTTAGTCTTAATTGTGTTTAGTTAACTGTTGTTATTTGAATTCATTTGTGGTTTAGATGTACACACTGCAATTCACTTGAAATTTCGTCTTAGACCATGTGTTTGATTTTTCTTTTTTTACTATCTGTATTAGATAGAGTGTGCATGTTCTCTTTCTCTCTCTAACTCCCTCCGTCACATCACACAGCTCAGCACAGGAATAGCTAAGGGTTGGGTAGGTTTGGGTTTAGGGCCTAGTTGGGACTAGCCCTCAAGTTAGAGATTCATTGTTTCTCTCCCTCGCACGTGCTTCTTGTTGCCTGTCGTCACTCTCGTTGGTGCCTAGCACTTGTGCACTATATTCACATACCACACATACCTCTTGCCTGCATGCCTGTACACAACCTCTCTCCCTCGCTCATCCTTCTTTCTTCTGTGCACCTGCGCAAAGCCTCACCCCCTCCTTCTCTCTTCATTGCACAGCTGGGCACACACACACACACACACACACACACACACAGGCACACTTGCATCTTTGCTCTTACCCTCATTCAGTCTTACACTGAATACTTGCACATAGCCTCATTTCTATCATATTACGATTTGTGCTTTGATCATTCTATTTGCTGCTGATCATTGACTGTACCATACCAGTATTAGTTTGCCAAGCAGTGTTGATTATGTTACTAAATAGTATATTTGAAATAAACTGTTGTCGTGTCCTGTTTGTATCCGCCACAGTATTCACTGAATGCCAACCTCTGCCATCAAAGTACTCCCAATTCCCTTCATCAACCTGGTTGTTCATGAGTGTTATGGATTTAGTAGTATAATACATTAGTAATACTCTCTAAGACTGTATCACAGTGTTACAGCTCATTCCATTGATCTTAGCTGTTTAATTATAAAATATTGAACACCCAAATTAATGGTTAATTACTTTATGAGACTGATTTTTATGAGACTGGTTTATTAATCCTATTAGACCTACATCTTTAGGTGCCCCTGTGTTAGGATTGCAACTGTACCTACATACTGTTACATCATCAGAGGGACTGACAATCTTGAGACTCTCTAAACAGAGAAACAGAATGTAAGAACAGTGAACCGTTATGTATCCTAATGTGCGGGACCGCAAGCTACTTATACTGATCTGCAAGTTTCAAAACGATCTCCACGGTTACACTGTCAGTTTGCATGTTCCTGTAAACTTTTGAAAGTGCTCATTAAATCTAGCATTAAACTACAACAGTCATGGATGAGTTTTGGGGAACTGAAGTGAGTACAGAATAGAACTATTTGAAAAATCCTGTCCTGGATGGTCTTGTCTGAAACAGCGCTTATGGTTGTACTTATTTAGATGTTTGGCATGGAGTCGCGCAATCATTCAACCATTTACATAAAACTGATTTTGGTTCACTGGGCCAGGAGGTAGTGAACTAACTGTCTCCATGGATGGCATTGTATCCATGAACAGTACAAGGCACACCAAGCAAGAACAGGGAATGACTACAGGGTGCAGAGAGACTGAAGTTACTTAGTTATTTACATGTATTTTGAGGTAGAAATTATTTGTGTGTGCATGTGGTGATTTCTGAACTTGAGAGATGAAAATAAGCTGATTATGGCTGAAGTTTACCTCGTACAGTGATACCACCAGAACATTTGACCTTCTCACGAGATAATGTCACTTCACAGGTGTAAGTGCCATGATCCGACATCTGAGCTTCTTTGATTTCCAGAATAAACTCTTTACCATTCTGGGACATGGTAACATTTCCACGCCCAGACACATTTTTATTGTTCTTCTTCCATTTTGCTGTAGCTCCATCTTTGTTCACCCCACACTTGAGAACAATCCTCTCTCCTGTATATACTTTTACATGATCAAAGGGCTTGACAATCTTGAGTCTCTCTAAAAGGAGAAACAGAATGTAAGAATAGTGAACAGTTATGTATCCTAATGTGCGGAACTGCAAGCTATGTATACTGATCTGCAAGTTTCAAAACAATCACTATGGTCAGTTTGAATGTTCAAGTAAACATTTGAAAGTGATCATTAAATCTAGCATTCAACTATAACAGTCATGGATGAGTTCTGGGCAACTCTGAAGTGAGTACAGAATAGGTCTATTTGGAAAATCCTGCTCTGCATGGTATGCGTGTGGTCTGAAACAGTGCGTACGGTTTTACTTATTTAGATGTTTGACATGGAGTAGCTCAATCATTCATCCATTTATCTGAAACCAATTTTAGTTCTCTGGGCCAGAAGATAGTGAACTAACTGTCCTACCCATGGATGGAACCATATGCATGAACAGTAAGCGTCACACTAAGCAAGAAGAGGGACCAACTTCACGGTGAAGAGAAAAGGATGATAATTAGTTATTTACAAATGTCTTTGGGCAGGACTTGTCTTGGAGTAAATATGGTGATTTTGGAACTTGAAAGACGAAAATGAGCCAATTACATGGAGCCTGAAGATTTCATGTTGTGAATTATGGTAAATGATGTCTGAAACAGTGCTTATGGTTGTATGCATTTAGATGTTTGACGTGGAGTAGCTCAATCATTCAACCATTTATATAAAACTGATTTTGGTTCATTGGGCCAGGAGGTAGTGAACTAACTGTCTCCATGGATGGCATTGTATCCATGAACAGTACGAGGCACACCAAGCAAGAACAGGGAATGACTGCAGGGTGCAGAGAGATTGAAGTTACTTAGTTATTAACAAGTGTTTTGAGGTAGAAATTATTTGTGTGTGCATGTGGTGATTTCTGAACTTGAAAGATGAAAGTAAGCTGATTATGGCTGAAGTTTACCTCGCACAGTGATAGCAGCAGAACGTGTGACCTTTTCACCAGAAAATGTCACTTCACAGGTGTAAGTGCCATGATCTGACATCTGAACTTTTCTGATTGTCAGAATAAACTCTTTACCATTCTGGGACATGGTAACATTTTCACTCTGAGACACCTCCTCATTATTCTTCACCCATTTTGCTGTAGCTCCATCTTTGTTCACCCCACACTTGAGAACAATCCTCTCTCCTGTATATACTGTTGCATAAGTGGGGTTGACAATCTTACGATTCTCTAAAGGGAGAAACAGAATGTAAGAATAGTGAACAGTTATGTATCCTAATGTGCGGAACTGCAAGCTATGTATACTGATCTGCAAGTTTCAAAACAATCACTATGGTCAGTCTGAGTGTTCCAGTAAACATTTGAAAGTGATCATTAAATCTAGCATTCAACTATAACAGTCATGGATGAGTTCTTGGCAACTCTGAAGTAAGTACAGAATAGGTCTATTTGGAAAATCCTGCTCTGCATGGTATGTGTGTGGTCTGAAATAAGGCGTATGGTTTTACTTATTTAGATGTTTGACATGGAGTAGCTCAATCATTCATCCATTTATCTGAAACCAATTTTAGTTCTTTGGGTCGGGAGGTAGCGAACTAACTGCCCTACGCATCGTTGGAACCGTGTGCATGAACAGTAAAGGTCACACTAAGTTAGAAGAGGGACCAACTGCATGGTGAAGAGAGATGGATGATAATTAGTTCTTTACAAGTGTTTTTGGGCAGGACTTGTCTTGGAGTAAATATGGTGATTTTGGAACTTGAGAGAGGAAAATAAGCCAATTACATGGAGCCTGAAGATTTCATGTTGTGAATTATGGCAAATGATGGCTTCCATAGGAAGAGGATGTATGTATGTAACTTGGAAAGTAAATACATAGCAACAGCTGTGCTGGAGTACTTAGTCATTACAGCCATAATTTCTGATGTGGATGAGCCTTCTCTGGGTGGAAGCCCGAGCCAAATTTCCTACAGTGTGGGACAATAAATCAAATCTTGAATCTTGAATGATGGGAGTTAAAGAGATTGGATGGTTTCTGTGGTCAGTGGTCGTCTATTTTCAGGTTCTTTTGTGTGAATGTTGGACTTTTTAGGAGGAGGGACGAACACGGAACAAGCTGTGGCTGTTAAATGCATTACATGTGGTATATAATGTATGTCATATGCAGTATATATAAATATATGATTTGGTCTAATGCAGCTGTCATATTGCTTTATATTGTGTCTGGGCTTCTTTAATGTTTTAGACCTTAAAGTATTTGCTGGCAATCTCATGCAAGTTACGAGAATTCTGTGATATCTTTGGAAATTCATTCAAACCTAAAGAAATTTAGTTTGTATTTAAACATCTTTTTACGTTAAGACCATTAACAAGCAACGCTGATAACAATACAGGTTGCATAGAGACAAATTTTTATCTCTGACAGTGAGTCTGGCAGTGATGTTGATCTCTTGATCTCTGCTTGTTATATAAACAGAGTAGTGGCCACTATCATCCAATTGGCTATCTCTGATAGTTAGAGAAAACTTGTCACCCTCACTTCTTCTCCACTAGTATATGCTATACCTCTTACCCGATATACAGCAGGATATACAGCAGGACATACAGCAGGATATACAGCAGGATATACATCGGGATATACAGCGGGATATACAGCGGCATATAGAGCAGGATGTACAGCAGGATGTACAGCGGGATATACAGCGGGATATACAGCCACCCATCTTGGACTGTGCTGAGACACCACTTTTCACTTCACACTCAGTAGTGACAACTTCTTCAGTGTACACCTCTTTGTTTCAAATTGATCTTGTCACTGTAGGGAGCAAAATGTGTTCTTAAGGCATGTATAATTCTTTTCATCACAACCACAAAATATAAGGATTCTCACTAGCACAATGCTTCTCCAATATGCATGCTACATGCTAGCTCTCTATTTTTCAATCCTGTATACCAAATGCTCCATGAGGTGACACTGGCTTCTGGCTTCACACCTATCAGAGGAAAGAGTTTTGCTAGTCCTCACATTTCTATTGTTAGATAGGTATCTCAAGAAGGGTTTACTATAACATAAGGTTCATCTAAATAATTCTGGATGTAGATTGACAATAAAAGGATATTTGTGTGTGTGTGTGTGTGTGTGTGTGTGTGTGTGTCCTCCTGAAGGATCACCACCTTGACAGGGTCGGGGGGCTTGGGTGCCTCAGGGATCCCTAGAGCTACAACTTGCACATGCTTGGCATCAGTAAGAGCAGATGGACAAGATCTGGCAGACACACGACGAATACAGTGGAGACAGTGCTTTACTCATATAGGGATGACAACCAACATCATGAAGGGGTAGTGACCATCCTGAAGAATGGAACTGAGAAATGTCTGATGGAATGGAAACCTGTCAATAGCAGACTTATGAAAGTAAGAATGAGAGGGAAGCACATCAACACCACCATAATCTAGTGTTGCACCCCAACAAATGACAGTGATGTAGAAACAAAAAATGCATCCTATGAACAGCTGCAAGCTGGGACATAATGACACGACTTGAAAATTGTAATGGGTGACCTGAAGTTGGGAAAAAGTTTTGGAGCAATAACAAACTATGACAGAGCGATGGGGAATGAGGGCTGTTGAACCATGAAAGACAACGGAAAATGGCTGCTGGAGCTTTGTACTACCTATGACCTCATCATTGAAGGAACTCTTTTCCCGAATAAAACCCACAAGATGACCTGGTGTTCTCCCAGTGGAGGAGACAGGAATCAGATCGATGTCCTGATGATCAACAGCACCTGGAGATGATCACTCCTGGATGTCTGAGTGAGGCGGGGAGCTGATGTCAGCAGACTATGACTTGGTTAAAGCACTGAGACTCAAACTGCGGAGAACAGTTCAAAGAGCAATGGGACACAAACAATTTGATGAGGGGAAACTGCATGACCCCAGAGTGAAAAGGACCTTTGTCCTGCAGTTGAAGAACAGGTTCCAAGCTCTGGCAGCAATTAAAGAAGACCACACACATCCGGACCCAAAAAAGTCAACAGCAAATGGGAACACATCAGAAGAGCATACTCTAAAAGTACTGAGGCCTGTCTAGGAAAAACAAAACATAAGAAAAGGAAGGAATGGCTTACAACCGACTTCTGGCAATCCATTGAAAACAGGAGAGCCCTAAAGAAAAAGGTCATGGAAGCCAAGTCTGAGAGGCTGCACAAGAGATACGAAGTGCAGTACAGAGAAGAGGACCGAAAAGTGAAGAGGAACGTAAGAGCAGACAAGAGGGCTTACATGTAAGACCTTGTAAAACAGGCAGAGGATGCAGCCAGAAGAAGGGAGCAAAGGAATGTATGCGAGATCACGAACGAAATCTGCTGAAAGTAAGCTATCATGGAACCATTGATGTGTCAGTCACAGACAAACAAGGGCGACCTCTTACGTCTCAAATAGAAATAGAGGCTCAGTAGGCAGAACACTTTATCATAATCCTCAACAGACCACCACTTAACAGTAGAGGCTGAAATACAAGACCTTGATGTTGATATTGAACCACCAGAGAAAGAAGAAATCATCTCCTCTATCAAATCCCTCAAGAATGGAAAAGCTCCTGGGCAGGACAGTCAGGCCTGTTCAAGGCAGACCCAGAAATGGCAGCTGCTGTGTTCCAACCACTCTTCACAGCCATATGGGTGGGGAGGAAGATACTGCATGACTGAACAAAGATGAAGGTCTGTGAAGATCTCAAAGAAGGGTGCCTTGAGCAACTGTTATAACTGGTGTGGCATCATGTGGCATACTTCATGCCCAACAGATTGTCCTTCCCATCAATAGGCGACACAGTTTTGCAGTCAATATGGGAGTGAGGCATGGTTGCATAATGTCTGCACTACTTTTCAGCAGTCTTGGCCTGGGTGATGGGAGGAACCACTGAGGACCAACCAAGAGGCATCAGATGTACTCTATTCTCATCACAAGAGGATCTGTACTTCGCTGTCAATGTGGCTTAGGTCTCGCACGCACGCCAGCATATGCAGGAGAAAACCTCTTGTCTTAGAACCTTTGCACGGCAAGTAGGCCTGAAGATCAACCAGAGACGCATCTTCAGTTGCCACACAATGAGCAATTCAAAGTAAGGCTGGCATCTGGGCACACTTTAGTCTTAACGTTGTATGTAGTTAACATGAAGAATGTGTTGTTATTTTAATTATTTTTTTATTTAAATGTACACACTGTTTTTCACACACAGTTCGATTTTTGGCCACTTGTTGTTTACTTTTGTTTATGACTAATGAAGAATAGATCTTGCATGCGTTCTTTCCCTCTCTCTAACTCCCTTCGTCTGATCACACACACTTTAACTTTGGGATTGCAGTGCGAGTTAAGGGTTGGGTAGAGTTGTTGGGTTTAGGGCCTACTTGAGACTAGCTAGATCCTAGACCAAGGAGACTAGAGATCCTTAGTCTCTCTCTGACACACGCTTCATGTTGCCCATCCCCACTCTCGTTGGTGCCTAGCACACACACTTGTGCTCTACATTCTCATACCACACATATCTCTTGCCTCTGCGCCTGTGCACAGCCTCTCTCCCTCGCTCCTCCTTCTCTCTTCAGTGCGCAGCTGGGCACACGCCCACGCACACTCACGTTCTCACACACACACACGCACACTTGCATCTTTAGTCTTACACTCATTCAGTCTTGCACTGAATACTTGTACATAGCCTCATTACCATCATATTACCATTTACACTCTTATCATTCTATTTGCTACTGATTATTGATTGTACCATATCAGTATTAGTTTACCAAGTAGTATCGATTATGTTAATAAATAGTACCTTTGGAATAAACTGTTGTCGTGTCTGTTTCTGCTGCAATATTCACTGAATGCTAACCTCTGCCATCAAAGTACTCCCAATTGCCTTCATCAGCCTGGTTGTTCATGAGTGTTTAGTAGTGTATTTGTAATACATTAGTACTACAATACTAGCTATGACTGTAGCACAGTGTTACAACTAGATTTTTCCATTAATCTTAGTAGTTTAATTATAAAATATTGAACACCAAATTTAATGGTTAATAATTTCATGAGACTGATTTATATGAGACTGATTTGTTAATCCTATTGCACCTACACCCATGTTAGGATTGCTATTGCACCTACAGCAGTGACATCACACGCATACTAAACAAGGCCAAAAATACCTTACAAAAGCTAAATAATGTCTGAAAGTCAGCCCAGTACAGCACCAACACCAAACTGAGACTGTGACCAGAGCTCTGTCCTGTCCACCCTGCTATACTGTTCTGAATGTTGGAGAATGACAGAAAGTGATGTCCACAAGCTGTCAGCCTTCCACACAAAAGGTCTATGGATATAAATACTCTGAATATTTTGGCCCAAATACCATCTCCAGCCAGCATCTTCTCAGCCAGTGCTAACAAGACAACATGGCCATGACTCAAGAAAACCTGGTGTCGGACGGTGGAGGGAGAGCTGAAGACCCTGGACCACACCAGGGATACCATAAAGACACTGGCCCAGAACAAGTAGCGATCCTTTTTTGCTGCCTTACATGCCAGTAGACATAAAGGGCAGTAAGTAGTAAGTAAGTGAGTGTGTGGGTGCGCATGTGTGTGTGTGTGCGTGTGTTCATGCACAAATGTTAATGTGCTTGAAGAGAATAACTTCTGCCCACCAGATAAATCTAATCCCATATTTATATCTCAGAAAACAGAAAGATGTTCTGTGCAGTCAGTTACAATGTTGTCTGCAAAGAGAATGAACAATGGACTTTCTTATTATTAGCATTCTTGAAAACTATTATGTTTAAGATAAAAAATCTTTGCAGAATAAACCAATAACATAGCAATAACAACAAGAACATGTCACCAATTTGTTATATATTACATTTGTTGAAATAAATCCCTTTTTACCTAAGGAAGGCATGGCATGTAATCACAATTCAGCTAAATGCAATATAAAATTTATTGAAACAATCCACCTCAGATATGAGAAGCCATAAATACATTTTTCATATCTTAACAATGATCATGGGATCACCATATCTTGTTCATAAATCGGTTAATTCATTGAAAATAGCTTCTTTGCTTCTGTACATGATTGTAGCTGGTTGAAATGAGCCTACAATTATGATTTGATTCACAAGCAGGTTGCTGAATTTTTATGTTTACTCAAGACTAGTACTTGATACCAATACCTATTATTTATCCAATACCAGATGTAGTTTGGACCAGTCTAAACTTTAGCTCAGCAGCAACAGTTTGTTTTCACACTTCATCTGCTTCAGCCATTTTAAGTAAACTCAGAGCAGTTTGACTCTTTGGAGCGTATATGAACGCAGATCCCACTCAAACGAACTGAACCCACAACACATTGGCAGATAGTGTGAGAGCAGTTCATTTTAACTTTAGTTGTGTTGTTCACTTGATTTTCCCAGTTAATGATTAATATTGTATAATACCAGGTCTCTTATAATGCATGAGTTCTAATGGTTCATTGTCTCCATTACAGAGGTTAGTATTGTTGGTAACAACCTGAAGCTCCTCTTTCTAGTGAGGCAGTGTGAATGCAAAGAGAAGTAGCTTGTTTTTCCTTGGGTTTAGTTTATGTGAAATTGAAGAGAGGATAATTTAAAGAGAGCTGTGAAAACACACTAAGATGGCCCACGTGCCTCAGTTTAATGAAGCTGAGATGCCACTGACCTCTCTTTTTTATGGACTTAATATGAAACTACTTTGTACAACAACAACAAAACTTGCTACTCCTCAGTTTTCTGCTATATTGAAACACATGAAAACTTACCTCTTTATTGGAAGCTACTGAAGTCTGCAGTGAGCTGCTGCTCAGTCACTCAAGTCTGAAATCTCTCACTCAGTGTCTGCTCTTAAATACTGTGTGTATCTGACTTTCACTTTCTCTCTTCTCTTTGTGCTTGTCAGATGAATGGATAAGCACAATAACGTGTGTGTGTGTGTGTGTGTGTGTGTGTGTGTGTGTGTGTGTGTGTGTGTGTGTGTGTGTGTGTGTGTGTGTGGTAGTCTAGGACAAGTTTAGGCAACCCTCCAACTGGGTGCGACTTCCGCAAATACACGTGATATAGCTGATCACAGTCCTGAGGTGCAGCAGTTTTAAAAGCTTCTGGTTATGTATCCACATGGAACATTCAAAGATTTCCCAGTAGGAAGCTGGGAGGGGACTGACATCCTTGGGCTGATGGATTAGTGATAGACAGACTTGGGGAGCATGTTGTGAACATCTGCATGTATTACAGATATGGCTAAATATCTGTGAGTCACTCACTACTATTTATGTTTCTTACCCTAGATATAGAGCTGGGATGAAGTTTATCTGGTGGGTAGAAGTCCAAGCACATTAACACACTGTGCATGCACACACGTGCACACAGACAAACAGACTAGCACACACACACACACGCGCACGCGCACACACATGCACACGGACACACACATGCACACGGACCCTGCACACACTCACTTACTTCTGTTTTCTGAGATATAAATATGGGATTAGATTTACCTGGTGGGCAGAAGTTATTCTCTTCAAGCACATTAACATTTGTGCATGAACACACGCACACACACGTGCACCAACACATTCACTTACTTACTACTTACTGCCCTTTATGCCTGCTGGCGTGTAGGGCAGCACAAAAGGATCGCCACTTCAGTTTATTCTGAGCCATTGTCATTAGACTACCCCAGGTGCTACATATGAATTAAGGGTGCTATATTATAGCACAGGATCTTCAGCTCTCCCTCCACTATTTGACACCAGGTGTTCCTGCCTCTTTTCAGCCTCTTTTTTGCTTTCCATCTGGAGTCCATTGAAGGGCAGTCTGGGTGATGTTGTCCTGCTCTCTTTGGATGACATGCCCAATCCATTTCCATCACCTTCTCATAATGATGGTGACCATGTTGTCTTGTTAGCACTGGCTGAGAAGATGCTGGTTGGAGATGGTATTTGGGCCAAAATAGTGTATTTATATCCATAGACCTTTTGTGTGGAAGGCTGACAGCTTGTGAAGATCACTTTCTGTCATTCTCCAACATTCAGAACAGTATAGCAGGGTGGACAGGACAGAGCTCTGGTCACAGTCTCGGCTTGGTGTTGGTGCTGTACTGGGCTGACTTCCAGACATTATTTAGCTTTTGTAAGGTAGTTCTGGCCTTGTTGAGTAGGCTTGTGATGTCACTGCCTGCTCCTCCATCATGTCTGACAATGCTGCTTAGGATAGGTGAGGGATTTGGAATGTTTAGCATCATCAACTCCATTTTCTTCTGGTTGATCTTCAGGCCTACTTGCCGTGCAAAGGTGCTGGGAAGTTCAGATCTTCCTGTGATGAGAAGAGAGTCCATCTGATGCCTCTGGGTTGGTCCTAAGTGGCTCCTCCCATCAGCCAGGCCATGACTATGCTGAAAAGTAGTGCAGACATTATGCAACCTTGACTGCAAAATTGTCACTGTGTAAAAAGAGGTGTATCCAGACTGGAATACACCTGTACACTCCTGGATACTCCACAGATAATCGTATATATCCAGGAATTTGCAGCCCTGTTATGCAGAATGGAATACTCCTGGTATGTACCATGTTTGGTGGTCTGCTTTTAGCTCTTAGTTGCGATGGTGTATAATCCCCTGGGGGTTCTTGCAAGGGAACATTTGCACTCCACGCCTTAGGTCACCAGGTGTCCTTCAATTGGTCAAAAGTATTATCTTGCATTGGTGGCACAATGTCCTGCCCCTCCTCTAAAACCCCTCCCCATTGGTCCATTTTGTGCCCTCGGACATGATTTCATATGGGTTGTGTTATTATTATCATCATTATTATTATTATTATTATTATTGTTGTTGTTGTTGTTGTTGTTGTTGTTATTATTATTATTACTATTATTATTATTATTATTATTATTATTATTATTATTATTATTATTGGTATTGTTGTTTTGTGTTCATAGGTGGATTATATAGATAGTCTGACAAACACTGTAACATAATATAATATAATATAATATAATATTCATGCTTTTTAGGAACATAAAGGAAACACTATTTGTTGAGCATTCCCAAGAATGACTGAGCTTCTGCAGTCTCCATTGTGAATCTGTCCACGCCTACTCAAGCATGGTAAATCACAACAGATTTTTGGTGTGCATCCAGTCTGTTCTGCAGCACCCCACACAGTGCAGACAACTCTGTGCCATGGGCTGGAGACCGGACAACCCACACCCACACATCCAAGATGGCATCCTCCTCTTCAGAAATCATATTTACTCTTGCAGTCTTCCATATGGCAGCCTCTTCCTTGGTTTGAAGAACACTCATGCAAGCTGTGATCCTGCCCCCTTCTTTCTTCCTCTTCCTTTCTTCTTGGTTCATCCTGTAACTTTTTCGAATAGTTTCCATAGGTCTTGCAAGATACTAGAGAGAGAAAAAAATGGATAAGAAAGGAATATTGATTAAAAGTTCATTTAGATCTCCAGATACTATTATGAAATAATTATGATAATATACCGACAAAACACATTAGCTTACCTTGTCTGAGATCATATCTCTGCGTGTTGCTTTCAGCATTATGCAGTCTCCATACAACTTGCTGTGAAAGCAAAATTAGTACAAGTGTGAAATTCAACCACATTAAGGGATGAAGCAGATAAAGAAATGTGAACACATGTGAATACAGAATGTGCGGCAGTCAAAAACAAAAGCCAGCAGGCTACAGAAATAAACTTAGCAAAACAGTTATTTACTGCTCGTTTTCTTTTTTGGAGCAGATCCCTCTTGCGCTTCTTTGAGCTCTCTGATGTCTGACTCCATCCTGTCCAACTGCCAAATAACATGAACATTTACTGCTGCTCAGACATCTTCTTAAAAAATGGACTCAGCATTGGAATAATTGGATAATCCCAGCGTACAGGAGTAGCCTCCCCACTCCGCCATCTTCAAAATGCGCACTATCAACAGGATACAGTGTGCAACTTTTGTAATTCTTCTGTAACTTGCTTCTCCTTAATACAGGTAACACACCCTCCCCAAAGCCAACTTCATGCTGCAGTTGCACACAATGCTATTGGTTACTTTCACTCTATGCCATGCACGCAGAGAAAACTGACTGACTGGACAGGACTCAACTCAACTCCTCTAGTCTATAAACTTTTATGGTACTTTGACAGGGTGACCAGGTGTACTGCTTTGCGTTGTACTGCACAGCATTTTGACCCTTTGTCCTGCATCCCGCATATTGAGATAATGTCCCACATTTCCATTGGTCATTTGGTTTTTAATTGTCAGAAATAAGAAAATATGGATGTGTTATTTTACCTGCCCGGCACATGTGCCAATTTTGCCGCTGGGGCATAGTTTGTCACTTTTAATAGTGCTATTTCAAAAGCAGTAAAAATGCAAAGCCTGGCTTTTATTCAATGGCTGAGAAGAGAGCAATTAGGGTAGTCATCAAGAGGATGTGAGGGCCATCAATCAAACTATGCAGATGTGAAGCCAATGAACTCCTCTGCTACGTCACAAACAAAAACCAAAACTTTGCAGATATGACGGTAAAAGCTACCAGCTGACATCATGGTCACAAAGAAAAGAAAATGATCTCTTATTATTCATACAATAGATATCTTGGTTTGATATAAAGGTTTGCATTAAAATTGTTTTATTTCATATAATATTTTCTGCCTTATTTATGTTGTAGTTGGATTTGGTCAGGCCTGCTGCTTTGATTAAGGACGGTTGCCTTTGATGGGGCTGTAATGGCCAATGCATGTTGGATGTGTATCAATAAAGATGTTATGTCGCAACATTAGTGTGCCTTTGGGATGACACACAGCACTGTGCTTATCATATCTTTCACATAGAAACCGCTGTAGCCTGTATTTTTCATGGCCTTTTCAAGTGGTGTACTGTGGAATCAACTAGAGGACAAAGCATAGGTGTTTACGAGCTGAAAGGCAGAATACAAATGTTTCTTATTCAGTTAGATAGACATTATATCTTAGTTTTACGTTATCTCTCAGCGTTGGTAACATGTCCCACAATCTCCCACGCAAACTTACTACTCGTCCCACATTAGGTCTGTTTGCATCTGGTCACCCTATACTTTGACCCTAAGTAAAGGACAGTTGCATAACCATCAAATATGTAATTAATCAGCCTTTCATTTAGACTTGTTTATTGTGTTTTCAGTGTGTTTTTGTATATTCCATTGGAAGAATCCATCTTAATTAAGTTGTACGACAGCGCGATAACATGAACACTAGAAGCGCCGTGCCGGTTTGAGCTACTTATACCTTGAAGCGCTGAGTGCTGGTCATTTGTTATGACTTCCTGCCAGTAGCGCCGTGCTGGTTTTACCTACTTATAATGCGGCTAAGCGGTCAAAAGACCGCCGAGTCATCAGACAAGGACACTGTTATTGACATATAATGCACTGCGTGAAAAGTGGTGTACTCGGAAATATCCGGACAAAGTAAACTTCCGCCAAATCTGCTGTTTGCTGGTGGTATTCGGATGCCCGCAGAACTTTATTATGCGGACCTGAAAACTCACGCAAATGTCAAATACAGCTGTCAGACGGGGGTTTTCAGGCATCCGCGTGACCACAGTCGTTAGCTGATGGCTTGGCCTTTCAAATGCTTATAACAGTCAGTGGTCTAGGTGGGACTGGGTACAGAAGCCTGCCCCCCTTCCTGGCTGTAACTTTCTATCAGTTAGCCTATATGTAATATTTAGGCTATATTTTGATAACCACAAAAACTTGTTGGGTGTTGCATGGTGTATAATACAGCAGTGGTAGGCTCATATAGCCTTTAATGTCATTGCACTGTCGTGCAGCTAAATTAAGATGGACTCTTCAAGTGGAGCACACAAAAACACACTGTAAACATAACTTAAAAAAAAGTCTAAATGAGAGGTTCATTAATTACATATTTGATGGTTATGCAACTGTCCTTTACTTGGGGTCAAAGGTATAAGGTGACCAGATGCAAACAGACCAAATGGGGGACAGGTAGTAAGTTTGTGTTGGACAATGTGGGACATGTTACTAATGCTGAGAGATGATGTAAAACTTAGATATAATTTCAGTCTAACTGAATAAGAAACACTTGTATACACTTGTATTGATAGACATCCAACATGCATTGGCCATTACAGGCCCATCAAAGGCAACTGTACTTAAGCAAAGCAGCAGGCATCATACGGCTCAAGTCTTTCAAGTTAAACCCCTGACCAAATCCAACTATAAGAATAAATAAGGCTCAAAATAAAATATTACATAAAATAAAACAATTTCAATGCAAATCTTTACATCAAGCCAAAATCTCTATTGGATGAGTAGCATGGTCAGAAGGGATAAAAGAACTTTTTCCTTTCTTTTTGACCATGTCAGCTGATGTCAGCTGACAGCGTTTACCTTCATATCTGTAAAGTTTTACTAAGTTTTGTTTTTGTGACGTAGGAAAGAAATTCATTGGCCCCACAGCTGCACAGTTTGATTGACGGCCGCCACAGCCAACCACCCTCAATGTTCTCCTCTCAGCCATTGGATGAAAGCAAGGCTTTTAAAAAAAACTTGGCTATGTTGCATTTTTACTGCTTTTGACATAGCACTATTAAATAGATTAGAAACTATGCTGCAATGGCATGTGCTGGACGGGTAAAAGAATGGATCCATTTATTTTTTATTTCTGACAGTTAAAAACCAAACGACCAGCGAAAATGCGGGACATTATCTCAATATGAGGGATGCGGGACAAAGGGTACAGGAGTTTTTTTCCTCTTTTTGGGCCATAGGGGTCCTCAGTCTTTCTGTTGTCCTTGTCACATGTTCAGTTTCCCTAATGTTCATTATTGTTGTATGTGTATCACCTGTATCTTGTCTTGTCTGTCTATTTAAACCATCGTCTTTTGTTCAAACTTTGCTTAGTCTTTGAGCCATTTTTCCCTGTGCTCCTGAGTCCTGGTTCAAGTAAGATTTCTTGTTTTTGTTGGACTGTAATGTTTTGCCTTTTGGAGAAGTTTTTTGTTTGCCTTTTTGGATGTTGCCTGTTTTCTCTTTAGACTTTTTGCTTGTTTTTTGAAAAGGCCTTTTGCCTAAGTTTTTTCCCCCTCATTGATGTCTTTTCTTTTTCCCTTTTGGACTGAGCTGCTTTCTTTTTGTCTGGACTTTGAGATTTTGTCTTCCATTAAAAAACCCTTTTTGAGATCTACCTCCTCTCCCGTGTTTAACTCTGCAACTGGGTTCACCCCAGTCCTGGGTGGAATGTTCATTATCTGTTAGTCTTCTGCCCTGGCAACCCGGGTTCGAAGCCCACTTGGTCCAGCCCCATGACAGGGGGATATGCCAGTGCTGTATTGATGCAGACCACATCCACAGGTAAACAGCCAATAGCCTACTATAGCATTAAGTTAGATGCTGTAGAGCAAGGTTTGCCATCCTGTTGTCAGGGATTGGCAGCTGCGGCGTTTGCGTACCAGAAAGCCTCCACTATAACGATGGGACATCCTGTAACATTGTATACATCCCATCAAATGCATGCTTTATTAACCACTCCACATTTTGTATTAAATCATGCAAGGAAAACTGGCTATGAAGTAATTGTCAGCACCTGAACTGAATATACAACGCTGAACTACTATTAATCCAGCATCTAGAATGGTGTCACCAGAGGAAGGGACACCACATGATTGTGTGCAGGTCACGGAGACCTTTCTTAAGGCCCAAGAAGACTTGTTTAATCAGCCCATAGACGCTGACCTTACTTTATTTGTTGATGGATCATGCTTTAGAAATACAGAGGGAAATCACGCTGGTTATGGCATTGCTGAACTGAAAGTTGATGGCTCTTTGTCTCAGTTATAGGTACAGAATCTTGATCAGCCGTGTTCTGCCCAATCAGCATACGCATATGGGGTGTGCCATATTTACGGTAATATTCGGAAGCAGAGGGGCTTCCTAAGAGCGGATGGTACACCAATTCTGCATAGTGAGGCAATCTCCCACCTGCTGAGGGCAATGCACTAACCTAAAGCATTAGCTATTACTAAGTGCCCAGCTCATCAAAGAACAGATACTCTAGTGGCAAAGGGAAACAACTTTGCAGATGAATTAGCATGACAGGCAGCAGTTGGTTCAAGTTTTGTTGGGGTAATAGTAGCAGAAAAGGCTGGTCCAGCAGGGGACGTGGCATCCCTCATTCAAGCACAAGAGCAAGCTAGTGTAAATGAAAAAAGCATGTGGTTGAGACATGGGGAATAAGGAAACAAGGTGACCCAAATCAAGGACTATGGCGCGGTCCGGCGGGACATTCTGTTGCACCTTGTGACGGAGCTGTCTTAGGCAAGGAGGCAGCAGGAGACCAGATTGTGATTTGTGACGAACACCCAGTGAATTTATTTTTGTGCCAATAATAAACGTGAAAAAAATGAAAGAAAAAAAAAAAAAAAAAACAAACAAAACAAACAAACCAAAACGTATTTACACTATTTACACTATTCACAGTAGAAAACAAACAAGACATAAATTCTTCAATAATTCTTTTTCTCACTATCACACTCCAATAATCACAACAACCAACCAACAACATCCCCCCCCGTCTAAAACAAACTGGAGGGCTTTTATAGTTAAAAACAGGATGTGACGTATGCAAACCTCCTGTGGAGTTCGCGGGACTTTTCGTTTAAAATACCTGAGGCTGTGACGTGCCAGTTTCTTTGGCGTCACTGCCACAACCTCACCTCCAGGAAGCATCAAACAGGTAAAGCTCTTACAATTAACAAACAATAAACATTTATACATAGACAACATAACCTAACGTAGCACTTTTAACGGTAAACGGAGGATAATGGAATATGCGAATGGATTCGTTGGCCAACTTTATCGGAAATGTTATAGAATGTTATAGAACGCTAACGTTAGTCTCTTTCTCTCTTATTTACAGATCAATCAACAAAGACATTGGACATCACACACACACAACAAAATCACAATAACAATCAATAAATATTCTACTTAAACTCAGTCCATGTTGTGTGGTGAATGTGTATGTTTGTGCGGTAAATGTATATGAACAGTTCGTGCCTGCAAACAGTCCATACGTGACGGAGAGTTGATCCGTCACATTCCCTCCCCCATCTCCAGCTGAAGGAAGGGCCTTAGATCTCTTCCTCAGCAGCGCGGGATAAACAATCAGCAACCTGGTTGGATGTGCCAGTCCTGTACTTTACAGAGAAATTAAAAGGCTGCAGGGACAAGTACCACCTTGTGATGCGGGAGTTGGAGTCCCGCATCTTATGCAGCCATTGGAGTGCTCAGTGGTCAGTCTCTAAAACAAAGCTCCGTCCTAGCAAGTATTAACGAAAGGAGTCTACCGCCCACTTGACTGCCAGACACTCCTTTTCAACAGTGGAGTACCTCATCTCCCAGGGAAGCAGCTTCCTGCTGATGAAAGCAACTGGCCGTTGGTCACCCCCCTGCTCCTGCAAGAGGACAGCTCCGAGGCCCACCCCTGAAGCATCCGTCTGCACAATAAAGGGCCGGGAAAAGTCAGGGCTCTGAAGAATAGTGTCCTCACACAGCGCCTCTTTCAGGTCCCTGAAGGCTCGGTCACAGTCCTCCGTCCAGCACACCTTCCCATATTCCAAAGTTTGGAATAAACTTTCTGTACCAACCCACCAAGCCCAGGAAAGATCTCACCTTCCTTTTGGTAGTCGGGACCAGAAAGGATCGGATGGCCTCCACCTTCCCCAGCTGTGGCCTGATGACACCCTCACCAATCACATAGCCCAAGTACCGGACCTGTCGATGGGCCAGGGCACATTTCTTGGGGTTGATTGTGAGGCCTGCGGACTGAATCAGATGAAACACCTTCTGGGGATGTGTTTTGTGGTCCTCCCAAGATTCACTAAAAATGACCACATCATCCAGATAGGCAGCTGCAAAATTGGCAGTCCCCTCCAGTATTCGGTCCATAAGCCTTTGAAAAGTTGCTGGCGCCCCCTGCAGGCCAAATGGCATAACAGTAAAATGATACAAGCCAAAAGGTGTTCTAAAAGCAGTCAGTTCCTTAGCCTCCTTTGCTAGCGGAACCTGCCAGTACCCCTTCGCCAGGTCTAATGTAGTAATGAATTTTGCCTTACCCAGCCGCTCAATCAGGTCATCAATGCGAGGCATTGGATAGGGGTCAAACCTGGACAAAGCATTGATCTGACGGAAGTCGATGCAAAAACGAATCCTTCCGTCCTTCTTGGGCACCAGAACGATGGGACTGCACCATTCACTGCTGGAGGGCTCAATTATCCCCATTTCTTTCATAATTTCCAGTTCCTCCTGAAGCACAGGTAGCAGTCGCTCTGGGATCCTGTAGCACTTCTGGCGAACAGGAGCATCTTCTTTAAGGTGGACGTGATGTTGTACCAAGGTGGTTAACCCCGGCTTCTCCTGGAAAAGCTCGGATGGCAGAAAAGGCCGCAAGTCCTCCTGCTGCACTGTCGTCAGGTGGGACAGGTCCACGGACTGATCCGGTTGGTGGGTGGGGAAGTACTGCTCCTGAACCTCCTCCTCTTCACTGACCACTCTGACCAGAAGCTGCTGGTGCACTGCCTCTGCTTGGCACTGGAACTCTTTGAGTAAGTTCACATGGAACTTCTGATGCGTCTTCCTCCGCTCGGGCATGAACAATTCATAGGTGACTGGCCCAATCTTCTTTGTTACTTTATATGGGCCATGCCACTTGGCAAGGAGCTTGCTCTCATGGGTGGGAAGCAATAACAGCACCTCTTGTCCGGGTTTGAAGTCTCTGGTTCTGGCCTTTCGGTCATACCAGGACTTTTGGGTTCTCTGGGCTTTCCTCATGTGGTCTTGGGCTAAAGCTGTCATTTCCTCCAGCCTCTCCCTCATTTTCACCACATAGGCCACCACCATCTCTCCACCTGCTTTTGGTTCCTCCCAATGCTCTCTTAACAGGTCTAGTGGGCCCCTGACCTGTCGACCGAAGAGCAGCTCAAATGGAGAGAACCCTGTTGATGCCTGAGGAACCTCTCGATAGGCGAAAAGAAGATAAGGCAGCCATTGGTCCCAGTCAGCCCCAGTCTGAGAAACAAACTTTCTCAGCATACTCTTCAGGGTTTGATTGAATCTTTCAACCAAGCCGTCTGTTTGGGGGTGGTAGGTGGTGGTCTTTATGCCCTTGATGCCTAGTAGTTTGTACACCTGCTGTAGGAGCTTTGATAGGAAATTAGTGCCCTGATCTGTTAGCACCTCTCTTGGCAAGCCTACCCGGGAGAACAACTGCAAAAGTGAATTGGCTACATGTCTGGCTTTGATATTTCTGAGTGGGAATGCTTCAGGGTAACGTGTAGCATAATCACAAACTACTAAAATGTATCTGTTCCCTGATGTGCTTCTCTCCAAAGGGCCAACAATGTCCATTCCAATTCTCTCAAAAGGAGTGTCTATGATGGGAAGTGAATGTAAAGGGGCTCGTGCAACGCCTCTCCCAGAGGTTAACTGACACTCTGTACATGTTTTACAGAAGTCACTGACATCAGTATACATGCCTGGCCAAACAAACCTACTACTTATGCGAGCAAGTGTTTTGTGCTTTCCTAAGTGACCTGCCCAGGGGATTGAGTGTCCTAAGTGCATCACTTGGTGTTTCATGGAGGAAGGTAATGCAAGTGCCTCTGTCTGTCCTTTCCGCTGGTACAGAATTCCTTTTCTTACCAGGTACACCTCTTCCTGTAGACCTGCCCTTTTCTTCCTCTCGCCATCTATCTCAGACACCTTTTCAAACCAAGATTGCAGAGCTGGATCCTGGCCCTGCAACTCAGCAATGTCTTCTGGGATATTAACGTCTAGAGGAGGATCAGGCCTAGGCAAAGACTCCACTTTACTTGTCTTAGGCTCTCCTGCAAATTTTTCCCTCCGTTTCTGAGCTCTGGTTTTACTTGGTTTAGGGGGGTCTACCTCCAACTCTACACCTTCAAAGGGAAGATCTTTAAAACCACCAACTGCAGCCTGTGATCTGGTTCTAACCATATTGCAGGACTGTGACTTAGGCAGCAGATCAACCAGGATAGGTACATCCTGACCTATGACCACAGAGTATGGTAACAGGAGCAAGAGCAACAGGCATAAAAAATGTTTGACCATCAACCGTGAGATAGACCTCAGTGGTAGGGTAAACTCTCTCGTCCCCATGAACACAACGCACTCTCACCTTAGACTCACTCCACTCCTCTCTGGGTATCAAACTTTCACAAACAAGGGTCTGGGAACTCCCTGTGTCAACCAAAGCCCTTTCCTGCTGGCCATTAACAAGCACTGAAACAGTGTGACCACTAGCCCATTCGGCAGAAACCACTTGAGCTGGCCTAGGCACTGAGCACACAAAAGACTGCTTGTCCTTTCTAACCTGGCAAAAAGGCTTGGTGTGACCTAACTCCCCACAATAAAAGCATCTCACCTCCTGTTTGTATGCCCTATCCGGTGGATTGGGGTAGAGTGTGGGTGTCTTGGAATGAGGTTTACTACTAGTGTATGTTCGACTGACGTCAAGACCTGGACTCCCTTCACCCCTTTCAGACTTACGCTTGGCCCCTTGCTCCTGGCTGAAGGTCCTTCCACTGCCTTTTCTGGCTGAAAGGAAGACTTCTGCCAGCTGTGCGGCCTTCTCTGCTGTCTGTGGGTCATGCTCCTTAATCCAGATTTCCATCGCAGGGCTAACCATCCAGAGAAACTGTTCAAGGATCATCATTTCAGCCATTTCCTTCACCGTTTTCTTCTCGGGCTTGATCCATTTGAAGAAGTTCTCCTTCAGGCGCATGTAGAGTTCCCGTGGCGTCTCACCCTGGTGAATGTCCATGGCTCGAAACCTTTGCCGGTAGGTCTCTGCTGTGATTTCGTATTTTGCTAAAATCGCAGCTTTGACCAGCTCATAGTCCTCGGTATCCTCGCACTCCATGGCGACATAGGCACTACGGGCCTTCCCCGTCAATAAGGGCACAAGGCAAATAGCCCAATCATCCCGGGGCCAACGACAGACCTTGGCTATCCTCTCAAAAGTGGTGAGGAAGTGTTCAATGTCGTCATCTGGAGTAAGAGGATGTAGCTTGGGTTCTTTGAAACCAAATGGGGCCCTGTGTAGCTCCTCCCGCTCCGGGGCTGACTCACGCACTGAATCTGCTTCCTCACTCTCCTCATATATTGGTGTTCGTCGACTTAGTTGCGACTGAAGCTGATGGAACTGGTGCTGGAGGCTCTTCCATCTTTGCTCCTGTCGGGCAGCATCCCTGTTGAGGCGTTCATCTCTGGCGGCCTGTCTCTCTTGCATTCCTGCAAGTTCTGAGACAGTAGGGACTGAGGAAGACATGGCCTCAGTAGTGCTTGCTGCACCTGCTTCTTCCTCTGCATCATCCGCCATGGCACCGCTTCTTAAGATCATGCGCCCCTCCTGCTTTTGCTTAGGCAGCATCCCACTTCTGACACCAATTGTGACGGAGCTGTCTTAGGCAAGGAGGCAGCAGGAGTCCAGATTGTGATTTGTGACGAACACCCAGTGAATTTATTTTTGTGCCAATAATAAATGTGAAGAAAATGAAAGAAAAAAAAAAAACAAACAAAACAAACAAACCAAAACGTATTTACACTATTTACACTATTCACAGTAGAAAACAAACAAGACATAAATTCTTCAATAATTCTTTTTCTCACTATCACACTCCAATAATCACAACAACCAACCAACAACATCCCCCCCGTCTAAAACAAACTGGAGGGCTTTTATAGTTAAAAACAGGATGTGACGTATGCAAACCTCCTGTGGAGTTCGCGGGACTTTTCGTTTAAAATACCTGAGGCTGTGACGTGCCAGTTTCTTTGGCGTCACTGCCACAACCTCACTTCCAGGAAGCATCAAACAGGTAAAGCTCTTACAATTAACAAACAATAAACATTTATACATAGACAACATAACCTAACGTAGCACTTTTAACGGTAAACGGAGGATAATGGAATATGCGAATGGATTCGTTGGCCAACTTTATCGGAAATGTTATAGAATGTTATAGAACGCTAACGTTAGTCTCTTTCTCTCTTATTTACAGATCAATCAACAAAGACATTGGACATCACACACACACAACAAAATCACAATAACAATCAATAAATATTCTACTTAAACTCAGTCCATGTTGTGTGGTGAATGTGTATGTTTGTGCGGTAAATGTATATGAACAGTTCGTGTCTGCAAACAGTCCATACGTGACGGAGAGTTGATCCGTCACACACCTGCATCACTTGTCTACACATTAATTCATGATGCGCATGGTCAGGACCATTGCGCATGGTCAGGACCAAGTTATTAGGCACATTCAAAAGATTTGGTGGTCGCCTTATTTAACACAAATGGTAGATCGCGTTTTACATGATTGTGAAGTGTGTGCACAGTATAATAACAGAAAAGCATTTTCAGCCCCAATAGGGCATATTCGGCCACCAGATGGCCCATTTAGACATCTCATGATTGATTATGTAGACACGATTGAGAGGATCCAGGGCAAAAGGTAAGTGTTAGTGGTGGTAGATAGGTCTAGTAGATTAATTGAAGCAAAGCCCACTAAAGGTCCAGACGCCAGTTCAGTAGCAAACTTTTTGTGTAAAGAGGTTGTAGGGCCTACCCTGTCCGTAGCCTAATACCCACTAATACCAACACTTCACGAACTGTCTCCACCCGGCTCCTCACCTTTCAGAGTAACGGTATTGGATACAGTAGAGCTGTAAAAACTATGACGCAACTGTGCCCTTAAAATCCGTGCCTAGAATGAAATTCTTCCTCTCTGGCGGTGGACAACACTGGTTAAAGAGATACCGGTACTTTGCAAAGACAATCCAAGAACAACCACGTGAGCCATCGGTATAAACTTCTGGCCAAAGTTGAAACGTACCTTTTTTCGCGTAGTTGTTATTCTTAGATTTAAACCAGTAACTAAAACTGCAGCCCACGCAGTTTATCAGAAAGGAAAGGTGACCGGATCCCTTTTCATTCTTCAAGATGTCAACAAGCAACCTTTTCTAAATCCTCGGACGACCAGCAGGCTTCAAAGATTTTCAGCTGACGAGCTGGGATAAAAGGACTGTTTTCCCTGGACCTGTGCTACGCGCTGCTCACTGGATAACCGAATTCATTCATGGTTTAAATATCTGCATTGTGATTCACTTTGATTCGGTCTTAGACCATATGTTGTAGCTGTTCCATTGTGTATTATCCGTATTAGATCGTATTAGACCGTGCATGCGTTCTTTCTCTTTCATCTCTCTAACTCTCTTTGCTGCACCACACACACCTCAACATCGGGATTTCAGGCGTTGAACAAAAATCACAGGTATGGTGTGTGACTTATAAGTCACAAAGGGGGGAATGTTGGAGAAATGGAAGAAGGCCTATGAATGTTGAACGGAAAAGGGCCTTGGTAAACCAAAAAAGGGAAAATGCAAGGTCAGCAAAAATGAAGGCAACATAAACAGGGTTAAATCTAGGTTATAGTGACAGGGAAGCATAAGTAATGGCCAGGTCATAGTTGCTTCAGTATCCGCCTTGCATGGACTAGCCCATCGCTTGATAGCTAACACCTGCATTAAGGGTAAAGTATCTGAGGTGAGACTGGGGACATGGTTGAGCACCCGAGGTAAAATGAGGACAAGGCTGAATATTATTTTTTTATTTAACCTAAAAAGGAAACATCGGAAATAGCGGTGTATGGAATAATGAATTCTGGGAACATCTGGGGAAAATTCTGGAAGTGAATGGGTCGTATCTGGCCCTGACCTGGGAGTCTCTCCCACAGTCCCTCTCTCTCTCTCTATCTGTCTGTTTATATTAGGCCTGGTTGCTCTTTCTGTGTACCTTCCTGTGTGGTTGCATAGTGCTTATTTGTACCGGCCTCATTTCTGGGAAACTGAAAGTGAATGTGTCTGTGTTAAGAGGGCATTGTAAACCCTCCACCTACAGAGGACTGACAACTTATGTTTCGGTATAGAAGCCTGAGTTGTGTTCTTCTCAGAATCCCATCAAAACATGTCTGACCACAAGTACACAACTGAAGACACACGCTTAAATACATGCATGCATGCATACATAAATACCTAATCAAATGCACCCAGAGAGACAGGGTAGGGTGTTGTGTTTTAGTAGCTGTTTGTGACTTGGCCTGTGTTAGAGTGTGTGTATGTGTTTGCACAGAGAGATGAGGTGCTGAAGGAGTATTCGAGCGAGAAGGAGGTGATTGGAAAAAATATCCTGGCAGCCGAAA
This sequence comes from Chanos chanos, assembly GCF_902362185.1. Lineage (NCBI taxonomy): Eukaryota > Metazoa > Chordata > Actinopteri > Gonorynchiformes > Chanidae > Chanos > Chanos chanos. Next base: position 30,929,825 of record NC_044503.1, on the reverse strand, counting down.
GGTCCCTCACAGACTGCCAGCGGCAGAATGAATGTAAAGACCAATTATACCACACCAGTTTTACTCGCCTCTCACTTAACGTGTTGTATTGCTCATACTGCTCATACACTGCACATGTTTTTACATGGCAATTTATGTGGCACAAAATTTAACGTGTACTAACCTTATTAATCACAATCCCTTATCTTTACACCCTTACCTTCAGTACTTACATTCATCCATTTACAAAGTGCAGAGTCTGCAATTTTAAACCATGTGCACTCTTAACCTCAAGACTTTCCCAAAAATTGATGTGAAAAACTAACACAGGCAATAATGAACGTTTACTTTAAGACTTTTACCCTTTTACATTTTTACACTGAAAGACTCACACACTTGAGAATTCTGGCAGGGATGCAACAAAGCTCTGGAAGTGTGTTTCTGTTGTTATGAAACTAGTTTTGAGTTTTGGGTTCTTGTCCCATATATTAAAACCATTCCTATGAAATACCTTTCATTTTTGCCTATGTTTGAAACAAGAAAGGCTAAAATATTGCCTTTTTTGTATCTTTGCTTAAAGTTATGGTTAAAATTGTGTTAGGTATGTTTGTGTGTGTTTCACTCTATCTCTGTGGTGCAGCAGTTGAAAAGTGAAGCATTAGAGCAGAAAAAATTATAATGATAACACAAAAGGGCTCTGGAAGAGCAGAACAGGATCAAGCAGCAGCAGATGTAAGCTCGGGAAAGAACCTATGACGAAAACGTTAAGCAGCCACTGGTGAAGATGGAGCAAGAACATTAAAGAGCCCGGGAGAACAATAAATGTTGAAGGTAAAATGAAATGCTACAAGGAATATAAAATTAACTTACAAAAGGCCAATTTGCATTAAGTGCTGGACAATGAACTTTACATAAGAGTCAGTAGGACTAACTGTTACAATCAAATGTGTAAAATTGAAACTAAGCTGATTTCCTGACAGGGCATAAGCTATTTGAAGTAGTTGGCAATAAAGGGTTTTTATACTATGAAGTTTAAGTCTGCTGTGATTTTTAATGTAAATAATAAAAATTTTCCATTTTGGAAAAAAAATAATGGAGGGAAGGGGATGTTTCTGTGGTGGAGCATTTACATTTACTATCCCTTCCATTAAAGACAAAATCAGCAAAGCAATACAGGGTGGGCTAGGCAGTGCTAGTGTGGAACAACATCTTTCATTACTGCTTTCCCTCTGATTCAGCTGCCAAAAGATCTTTGGTGGTGTCAGGTCCCAGTGATGTCAGTGATTTTCTTCATACCTGTAACATTTGTCTTGTCTCAGGAGCAGAGTGATCTACTGAAGCATGGCTTTAGAGGGAGAGCAGAGAAACTGCAGAGGGAGATCAATGATCTGAATGAGAACAGGACGAGACAGGAGGAGTCTCTGCTGTCGACTGTCAGCAAGGTACTGGACACAGTGTTTGTTTGTTTGTTTTGTGCAATTTGCAGATACTATTTGTTTATCAGTCAGTTTCGATTAAAAAAGAAGCAGTGCCTTGTTATGGACACAGTACTCTATTTGTATCTCTCTCGACATGCATACCTGTGTCTAATGTTACAAATGTGATAACTTCACATTTGTAACATCCTGTAATATCCTCCTCAAGTCATATCATAGTATTTATGGTAGCATACAGTAAAACATTTTTATCTTTGCAGAGGCTTTTATGTTAAAAAAAATGTTATAAAATATTTTGGTCAAATGGTGTTGAGAGGTACTAAGTAATTAAAGTTGAGACACACGCATGTCCCTTATATTGGCGCAGTAATTTAGTAACACACTAACATATACTTAAATACTAATTACAGAATTAGTTAACTGAAAAGGCAAATAATAAACAAATCAAACAATGTAATGTACAGTTACAGATGAAATTTAAGCACTTTGCAGCATGGTTTTAATTTCAGTGTTGTTATTATTATTTTTTTTTTTACATCTAAACAATTATGAGAAGCTTCCTTCACTGGATGAGTAATAATATCAGAGGCGCCACATCACATCTCTCAAACTCTTCTACTTTCACTTTCTCTGAAGTTAATCTTTTACTGTCATGTATCTTATCAACTGTCAACAAACACACATTCCCTGCCTCCCTTCCTTCCTCCCTTCCAACATTCCTCTCACTTCCTCCCTTCCTCTGACTGCCCCCTTCTCTCTCTCACACGCCCACACCCACACTGTCTGCAGAATAACTAACGGCTAAATCTTACAATCTAAATCCATCACAGTCTTTGGGCTCTATTTTAAACCTGGCCAAATGTGGCACGAACCCAAGGTGCAAGTGTCATTGCTACTTTCAGACCGACGCAGTTGTTATTTTTCCGCCCAGAGCCACATAGCATATTACACTGGTGCCTATCTCGGCGGATCGGTCTAAAGATGAGGAGTGGTCAAGAGCATTGTTGTTTTGAAAATGGTGGACAGGGCGTGTCAACTGGTGGCCAGTGATTTGAGTAAGATCTACTCTAACATGAGGATCAAAGAAAAAGTGAGTCAGTTTGATATTCTTTTAATGTAATGTGTGTGCGTGTGCGTGTGCTTGTGCTTGTGTGAAAGCGTGTGCGTGTTTGTGTGTGTGTGTGTGTGTGTGTGTGTGTGTGTTTGTGGGTTTGTGTATGCTGGTGTCAAGGTAATGGATATGCACAAATGTCCCATTGTTCCTTTAAATGCTGAATTATAATTATTTAATTCGACCAATTGCAATAGTACATTTGCATTTATACATAACTGATAACCATATTTCACATGACCAGCAATGTGAGGTGCTCTTCAAGCTTCATAAACAATAAGCTTTACTACTAATTATCAAATGTTTCATAAATTATCTTTGGGGATATCAAGAGTACAGCCTTGTCAAGATCTTATGTGATGCAGTGCACTTTATCACAAATGTTGAAGCCAGTGGCCCAGCTCTGTGCATGATATACGAATGTATCATTAGTGTACCCCGAGCAACAGATTTGCACATGGTAAGTAAAGCTTTGCACAAATATCATTCTTTGTGTCCCTCTTTTAACACCCTTAAAATGTATCCACTGTATAATTACAGGAGAGTTTGATGGCCATCTGCTTGGTGACAGAGAGTACCCATGCCAGTCCTCTCTGCTGAGCCCTTACCCTGACCCTGAGCTGGGCCCCCAACAACATTCCAGTGTGGCCCACTGCAGGACTAGAGCCCGGGTTGAGATGACAGTAGGCATGCTCAAAGCCCGGCTCCAGCATCTGCGTAAAGTCGGAGTAACCCCAGAGATGGCATGTGACACTATTTTGCCATGTGTTGTTCTCCATAATATTGCCACAATTAGAGGAGAGCAGCACCCTGCTGCACAAATGAACGATCCTGAGGAAGACAGTCCCATCCACCCTGCAGATGTCCTGGATGGAGGAGCCATCTGAGACAACTTGCCAAAATCATTTCACAGATTAATATACCACCACCCCCTGCAGTCAAATAAAGAAAAATCAGTCACATTTTATTTGGTCTTCTTTACTTCCTACAAATGCAACAATTACTATATTTAGATTGTTCCAACAATTAACAATTCACCTGTGACCATGCACCCACCTCGAACTGGTGTTCCAGAAATTGAATTTCAAGATAGACCCTTTTAATCTGCCACTGCAAGTGCATCATTTCTCAGTTAGTTTTAGCCATTTTCTTCAGGAGATGCATTTTGTACAACTCCTTAATCGGTAACTGAGAAAACATAAGGATGACATTATATTCTACAGTTCTACATGCAGAATTAACCTGACATTTATTAAACAACTTACTGTGTCAATCTGTGCTGTGGAGGTTGATGGACTCTCCTCCTGGTAATGCCCAGTCATGCTCTGTTAAAAAGGATAAGAACGTTTCATCCCTTCAATCTGCATTTTAAACTCAAAGTTCCACACAAGAATGTAAAAACATTTTAATAGGGAGAGAAATATCAGTAGCTACCATACATAATATTAATGTAAACCACAGTAGGCCTTTCTGAATCCCTCTCTGTGGCAGCAGACAATGTGTCTTCATCATCATCCTGTGATGAAGAAGAGCATTCTGTTTCAGTATACTTTGAACTACTATAATTGGCAAAATCTCTGGGAGTATTTACAGCCCAAATATTTCATTTTCAGCGGCTGCCAAGTGCGCTTTGTGCCCATGGGATTGCTCCTAAAAGAAAATAGAATTTTATTCAATTACATTCCACCACTTCCACCTGTAATATTAAAAGAAAGTGTGCTTAAATGGTTAAATGAATAGACTTCTGCATTCAAACTTACGCATTGACTCGGGCAGCAATTCTTTCACACGCCAATTGTCTCGCCTTTGCCGATGCAGTTGTGCCCCCTTTTTTCTTTTTTCATTTTGGAAAATGTGCTCATACTCGCCATAAACACGTATCAGAATTTCTAACTGCAGTGGGGTGAAGTAAAACGACTTTTGTTTTCAACGGTTGCCATGGTGAATCGTAGTATCGGAGCTCGATTGATGATGGCTTTTTATAATTGTCATGCACGCACTTAACTCAGAGTTAATATACTCAGAGTTGATCGAACCAACTCAGATCAGCTTTTCTGGAACCGAAAACTCAGAGTTTCCCATCTCAGGGTTCATCAACTCAGAGTTCAGGATTAAACTCAGAGTTTGTTAAACCCGCTTTCTGAAATACCCCCCTGGTGGTAGCTTTGCACACAGAGTTCCCAGGCTTGTTAACAATCGCCTGTTTTCCGCCAAAATTAGCAAAGAAAGTTGATGGAAAGTTTGACCGTTGCAAACAGAAACAGCCAGGTGTGCCTCACTGGCCCATTTGAAAGTTTTTGTACTGATATCTTCCAGAGTAGACATGAAACTAAGTGATGTGCATTTATGCTTTCATCCTTGTCACCAAACAACATAGAAATAGAATAATTCTACATTTATGAACAATAATGTAAATGTTTCCTTGCAATTCATGAATTTACTAATATATCTTTTGTATGTGGTTTCATACTGAAAGGTGCACTCTGTATTCTGATCGTATCATTAAATGATTGATGAATGAACAGACTTTTTACTGTATTACCTTCGATGCTCCTCATTATTTTAGGTGAAACCAGCAAAAATAAATATCACAATTGCTTAACTTGTACCTAAATGTACCTTAGTGAAAATCTGATCCTGATACAGGTCCCAGTTAGTTTCAGGGACTCTGTAAGACCCAATACAATTATTTCAGTTGTCCGATAAGGATGGATATGTCCGTCAAGATTAAAACGCTTCTAACAGAGATGATAGACAGTCTTGAAGGATTTCCTGTAGGACGAGGGAAGTATACAAAATTTTGTGTTTTGTATTCTTGTCTTTACTCCTCTTACCTTAGGTGTTCCACCCATCCATCCATATTCAAAGCCGCTTCTCCTAATTAGGGTCGTGGGGTGCTGGAGCCTATCCCGGACAAACACATTCACACACACACACATTCACAATTTAGTGGGCAATTTAGTCTCTCCAATTCACCTGACCTGCATGTGTTTGGACTGTGGGAGGAAACCGGAGCTCCCAGAGGAAACCCATGCACATAAGGGGAGAACACAAAACCTCCACACAGAAAGGACCCTGGCCCTCCAACATCTTAGATGTTGCGAAATGTAAAGATTTCATTAAAGTTCATTTGTTCAGAAAATCTTGTCTCATTAAAACAGGGGTCATACACCTTTTTACCAATAAATTTGCATGGCTTTTCCATTACTTTTCCATGCCTTTGACCATACATTCTCTGAAACGTCTGTGTATACATGACAAATTTGAATAAAAATCCATGTCAAATTTTACCACAGCATATTTTAACTAAAATTAATGACAAGCTGTGCGGTTTGAAGCCAGACATGATTAAATCGCCATTTTCCTGGCATTGCACGAATTTACATTTCGTTAAAGTACAAACTGCAACTCAGGTTGGAGTCTGACGTTACCCCATGGAGAGAACAAAGTAAAGTGACGTGACCGATCTGCCTGAATATTACAGTATTGTTTAACTAATATAGATTTTTCTCAGTCGATCTGAACTGTACCATAGGCTTGTACTGAAACATTTAAAGCATTTGTGGGAGAAAAATCTCAGCCTGGGCCAGATATGGCTAAGATTCTAACCACACTGTTCACTTACTTTCAAAATAAATAATCAAAGTCTTCAGAGACTTTTCCTGGTTTTTCATGACCGTACGAATCCTGTTAAAAGAGGTAGAAGAGAATGGCAAGATCTGAGGAAAGTGTTCAAAAATTTGGTCACAATGTGAAAAAGACAATCAAGGTGTTATACTCAAACCCTACAGCCATGGTGGTCGCAACAATGGAATTTCCCCACTGTCTCAGATTTCTTTATTTGCATGTGCCATTTTAGTTGGTCCCATTGACGCTTATCTTATTTCTTGTAGAAACTAATATTTATCCCTCATTACTGCTTGAGACTACAGATCATTTCAAGGCTAGTTACATGGATTTGCACAGGTGGTTGAGCTTCCAGTTTCACTCCAAGCATATGTCTCTGCTGTTAAACAGATTTGGTTTAACAGATATCCCACGCAGTATGGGAGTCTTGTCCAGGGCTGGAAGACCTCAGTTTGTAGGTAGCTTTATGGGTAAGGCCCATCAGAGGAATCACCAAACAAGCTAAACAAGAAATACCACCAGTCTCACCACTGTTTTCTTATTAGATATTACAAATCACATCGCATCAGTAAAGTGAACCTTTCTCAGGCAGCAAATCAGGTTCACTCAAAAACAATTGTAATAACATTCTTTTTATCTTTTTCTGAGGTGTGCCTTTTGCCTTTTGTCCACCTTCCTCTGAATTTAGTCAAGTCTGTAACACATGCAGAGGTTCACAACATACTCCTGTGATCTGTCTATCACTAATTCAACACCCCAACCAACAGGAGTCACTGCTACAATGACAGGATGTCAATCCCCTTTCAGCTTCCCACCTGTGAAAACTGTCAGTGTTCCATGTGGATACACAACCAAGCCAGAGGCACCATTTTTCCATGCCTTTAACACTGCCGCCTCCAGAACCTTGATTAGCTGGATCGAGTGATTTTGATTCCCAGAGAAAAAACTTTTACAAAAAATTATTGTGCTCATCCACACATCTCAAAAACACAAAGACACAAGAAGGGAGAAAGTGAAAGTTAGATATATGCAGTATTTCTAAGAGAAGACACTGAATGTGAAATAGACCTCAGAAACTGAGCAGCAGCTCACTGCAGACTTCAGTGGCTATAAACAGAGAGGTGAGTTTTGTTGTTGTGTTTCAGCATAAGAGAAAACTTAAAAGTGGCCAGATTTGTCATGTTTTTGTTGCTGCTGTTGTAGTTGTTCTTGTTCTTGTTGTTGCAGAAAGCAGAATCATACTAAGTCCACAGAAAAAGAGACATCAGTGACGTCTTGGGTTTATTCAACTAAGGCACATGGGCCATCTAAGGATGTTTTCACATACATTCTCTTTAAATCATCGTCTCTTAAATATGACATAAACTGAACCCAAAGAAAAATAACCTTCCCCTCTTTGCGTTGACACTGCCTGGCTAAAAAAAGGAACTTCCTAGTTATACTATACGTTTCCTTAAAAGGTAATGAATAAATGAGAAACTTAGAGAGAAACAAATGTAAAGAATGAGTCGGTGAGAAGCAGGAAGGGTCTAGAAAACAGAGCAGGGGCTTTTGCCGAGAACACCCTGTAATATTATGTATCAGTTTTAAGTCAAAAAAAAAAAAAAGTTAAAAAAAAATGATGCTTGTGAATTAGACATAATTGCATGCTCACTTCAAGCAGCTGCAGTCATACGGGTTGAGCATCCCTAATCTGAAAATCCGAAATCTGAAATGCTCCAAAATCCAAATCTTTTGAGTGCTGACATGACGCCGCAAGTGGAAAAATCTACACCTGACCAACCTTGCCCATGTGGGGCTCTGGTGCCCTGTTGGCACCAAGATATTTCATTATGTATATTCAGATGGTTAGTGCTAGATTGGATCAGCAGGAGGGATGGGAGTGATGCTCTGCTCCGTGTGACAAAAGCGTTCTTCCTAGCAAGCAAGACTGGATCTGCCAACTTTTTTGGATTTCTTCGGATTTTGGAATACATTCGCCTTACTGGCAAATCTTCTTTCCATGTTATGACACATGATGAAGCCTATGGTTTATAGGATAGAAAAAGAACTACCAGGTAGCATGCATATCAGAGGAGCATTGTGCTAGTCAGAATCCTTACATTTTGTTATGGCTGTAGGGAGCATTTTTGCTCCCTACAGTGACAAGATCAGTTTCAAACAAAGAGGTGTTCACTGGAGGAGAGGTCACTTTTGAGTGTGAAGTGCACAAAAGTGTAGCCTCAGCACAGTGGAAGAAGGGTGAATGTATACTTTCAGAGGGTAAGAAGTATAGCATGTCCTGGTGGAGAAGAAGTGAGAATGACAAGTTCTTTCTAAACATCAGGGATGCCCAGTTGGAAGATAATGGCCACTAATCTGTTTATGTGACACGCAGAGATCAAGATGTCAAGAGCAGCGCCAGACTCACTGTCAAATGTAAAGATCTGTCCATATACAACCCATATTGTTATTAATGTTGCTTGCTAGTGTTTTTTTTACATGAGCAATATTTAAATGCTAACTGATTTTGTAAGGGTTCAGTGGTTTTCCAAAGATGTCACAGAATTTTCCTCATGACTTGTGTGTGACTACCAATGTAACATATTGGGCTAGGAACAGCTTTATCACACCAAACAACGCCAAACAATTCCAGTGCACAATCTACTCCAAAAGTTCACATTTTCAGCAGTAATTCTAGAAGTTTTTCAGAATTATCCACAAAACTTCATGAAATATCCATGAGCTGTTCTTAAAACATAGTGCTCCTCTTAAGGTTTTGATTAATGGTAGGCTATACTGTTTTAGTTAAAAGTCAATGATACAAAACATTTCATCAAGGTAATTCACACTGACAAGATTTTGAGAAAAAAAAAAAAGCAATTATGTATGTCTGAACAATTTGTCATTGCCATGCCAAACTAGCTACACTTCATAGCTACATATCTTGTTACTGAACTGCATCTAACCTTAATTTAAGTGGCAGTGTTCAGGATTTAGAGTAAAAATGTTTTTACCAACTATTAGCAATGTGGCATTGTTAATGTTATGCAAACTTGTCTGCTGGGTCAATCTTGAAAGTCTGCTATTAACAACTAGCTATACCCTGTACTTCTCTGCTCTCTGTGTTAAAGGATATTATATTTTGTCTGCATTTTTCTTATTAAACCACTACAGGCTGTGTGTAAGGGGATTAAAATACAATTTTATTATTTTATTCATTTTGTTCAATATCATATCATAAAAAGGATGTGAGGGAGTTAAGATGACTTTTCATTTCATGCTTTATGGATGTACTTGAAACTTCCATGCATATGTGATTGTAAGTGTACATGGTTGAACAGATCTTGTTTCTCAATGCATTTTGGATAAGTTTCTTTTTATTTATATGGAAGATGCTGTTTAGGGTGAGTGAAAACCTTGTGTGGCCTGGATACCAGTTGTATCAGTGAATTCTGATTAATTGTTCGAGATCTGATCAATTCTGATTGGTTCAGAGTTTGGGGATGCCAAAGAGTGACAAAGTCCAGGCGGGAGAGATGAGAGAGACCGAGAGATGGCGTAGGTACTGGAGCAGAGGAGAGGCGTCAAGTTTCCATAAAAACTTCGCTGTGTGGGCAGTTGTTAGTGTTCCAAGGGATTGTTGGCGAAAAAATCTCGAGTGGGACACGGACGGCTGGCAGGAGTTTGACCAGGTTCAACAGACTCACGTCCGTGTGTACAATTATGTCACAATCAATGTAATGTTAGTATTATTGCTGACATCAAACATTCTTTCAGTGATTAACCCCCAGATGTAGGGCCTGGCTTCAGGCGTTATTCATTCAATAGCGGTGTCTTGAAAACCGTGAATAAACAAGTGAATCAACAAGAATTTTGTTATGTATAAGTTAAGTGACCCAGTATGTGTCATGCAGGGTAAATTGTTATGTGATTACACAGTTTATCTGTTAATTCTAAAACCTTATACTGATACTCGTGTGCCAAGATTGAAGATGTAAAGCACTGTATGGCATTCTCCTTGATTCATTAAGATACAATTAATTAATCCCATCACTAGATTTTGCCAACTATGCCCGCCAGTGGCCAGCATATAACACTGTTTTCCCTTAGCTCTTTGCCAGATGCTCTGTACCATGTCTCCTTGGTTCACCCTCTTACTCTTTTTTCCAAAGAGCGCAAAGAGGAAGTATCTCAGGTAATGATGTACAAGGATATGTCCTATCAAGCTTCATCTTGTAAACCACAAAACCCAATAGTAAAGTGAATTGCATACATGTGATGCGCTGCTTAACCAGTCACTTGGAGAGGTTCCAAGAGGTGGTAGGGGGGTGAAGGGGACAGGGGGATATCCAAGTGAAATTCAAGCATCTCTCTTTATTGATGTACAAGCAGTACATGAATGGATTAAAGAACCTATATGTGTGCTTTTCTAAGCGAAACAGAAAAAGAGTAAAACACACAAAAACACATATAACCCTTTGTCTGTAGCAATAGGAGCATCTGCCGTTTTGCATGTGGTTTTGTTTGTGTTTGTTTCTCTGCCACATACCCTCTTAATTATGTCAGTTATGTTCAGTTACTTGATCACAGCCCTGGGTATTACTAATCATTAGAGTGATGGCTGTTTTGTAATGTACTTATTTCCTCTTAATGTTAGTGTGTTAAATTATGTTGTTAATTATATTGTCATTTATGTTTGTCTTTTGATAGAAATGATTATAGAGTAGACAATAACTGATTATTTTTGTGTAGCAAGCTACACTGAGTCATAACAACAGTCCTTTTGTATGTAGTAAAACTATACAATTCAGAAATCTTTGTGTAGTCAGTTCAATATTTGTTCAATATTCTCCACAATTAGATCTCTTGTTCCTTGTCATAATTCAAAAGCAGTTTGTGCAGTTGGTAATGTGAACCAAATTACTGTCGTATTCTTGATGACAGCAAGCAGTTAAGAACACGTCTACCTCATAAATTACAATGTGAATGGAGGCCCCCTCTGGACAAAGGGTTTCCGTTCACCTCTTTACACCGACACGTTCCAGTTTCCAAGAAATGAGGCAGTTACAAACAAGTGTTATGCAACCACACGGGAAGAGATAAAAAAAAGCAGTCCCAGTATAAATGGACACACAGAGAGGGGAAGAGAGAGAGAGAGAGAGAGAGAGAGAGAGAGAGAGAAATAAGTTGTATATAACATTTAAGAGTAGTTCACCACAGACAAACAGACTTCAGTGGTTCAGCACTATTAATGGACAGGTAAGTCGACAGAGACTGTGATAAGTGAGCAATAGTTTTACATACACTACTAATGGGTTATCCCATTTGAAACCAGACAGGTTGTAAAGCTGGTGTATGAGAATCAGTCAGTTTTACTTTTACATGTGGATGAATATTAAAATACCTGGACAGAGCAGACGCAGCCATTGAAGACCTCACCCCTGTCTGCTACTGTACGCATGTTGCATTGATCCATTAAAGCTGGAGCAGAAATGATGGCTCAAACTATTTGTTCATTGTTAGAAAAGAACTTAGAATTGCGAGAAAGTCCGAATTGTGAGAAATACCATTGGATTTCCAAGAATAAAGTCGGAATTCTGCAAAATAAAGTTGGTATTCCGAGAAAGAAGGTCGCAATTAAGCAAACTTTTTTCTTTTTTTTTTTGGCCAAAATGGGCTTCCATAGATTTCTGCCCTGCAGTCTCATGCCCTTTCATGGGGATTGGCAGGACGTTTACCTATGTTAATTAGGAACAACTGGCACACACTTTAAATCAACGAGGACAATGGGACTCGTCATTATAAGACCAAAGACGTGAACAATTCTGCGGTTTAAGAACACGTCATGGATCTGAAGTTTTTCTTAGGACCTTTCATAAGAGCAAATTTAAGGAAGAACTGAGGAAAATATTGGTGAATGAGGCCCATTGCTTTCAACATAGCTGCCCATCAGAACCATGATTACATGTATCAGTGTATTTGGGTAAGGCTGGAATAAAAATCGACACTACAGGCAGAGTGTTCCCCACAACATCCTACAATAACACAATCAAGCTGAGAGTGATTTGCCAGAAATGATGCTTTTACAATTAAGAACTCTAGTGTTTATCCATACTGTGATGGACTGGCGACCTGCCCAGGGTGTTTCCCCACCTTTCACCCAATGAATTCTGAGATAGGCTTCAAGACCCTCGCAACCCTAATTAGGATAAGCAGCTTTAAAAGTAAGTAAGTGAGTGAGTGCGTGTTTATCCGTACGCCTGACACACCTACAGATATAGAGAAAGTGAAACTCAGATACACAGAGTATTTAAGAGCAGATACTGAGTGAGAGAAAGACATCAGTAACTTAGCAGAAACTCACTGCACATCTCAGTGGCTTTCAATAGTAAGGTAAGTCATGGTGTTGTTTTTTTAATGTAGAAGATGTTACTGTTACATGAGTGAACCTTTACTGTTGGAATGGTGACAGTTAAACTTTAGCATAGCTAAGTATTTTGGAATTTGCCATTTTTTTTCTGCTGCACACAAAAATGGGACCACATTAAGTTCAAAGAAAAAGGTTACTGAACTAAAATTCTTGGGCTGTGTTAGGATATTTTCACAAATTGTCCTCTTTATACTAATGAAACTTTTTTTCTTTTTCGACAAAAAAGTGAACCCAGTGACTTATAGCCCATCTGTCTGCTTCATTCTCTGTTCACTAGAGAGAGGAATTTTGAACTGTCACCAACACGACTTCCCCCTGTAATGTAGTTAATAAACTATTACTGTTCAAAAAAAATGATAAAATACAAAATATTAGACAGGAGTCTTTCACAAGAGTGCTAAAAGTCAGCAAATTAAGTTGCTGGTGACAGAAATTGCTCCTGCATCCTTTCTTGTAAAAGTGACTTCAAAATGTGCAATTCACTTACTGCTATCAATTTTTCCTACTCTAGAGTCAGACATGGGATCAGCTCTATCGGGTAAGTAGAAGTGGTTCTCTCCAACCACATTAACACATTGCGCACACACACATATACACACACTCAAAACATCTAAACGTGTTTTTCCTTGGAATTGCCACCTAGAATTGTGTGGTTGTATAGTTTGCTATTATAAAGATGCCAATCTAAGTTAGGAAATTTGGAAAACTCTCCTGATTTTTTTTTTTTTTTTGTATTCATTAGCCATGAAATCTCCCTCTGATGATTTTAAACTGGTGCCTGATTGTAGACCCATAAAAAAAAGTTATTTTGACTTGAACTTTTTCGTGTTTTTAGTAGTTTTGACTTGTAGGCATGATTAGTGATACTGTTTGCCCACTTTCAGAGCTGCAAGAGGCCTTAACTGAATAACCACAGACAAACAGACTTTCTTTCAAGTATGTTATGTTGCATGATGAAGCCATTTGGTTTACAGAGTTAAAAAGAAGTACTGGCAGGCAGCATGCACATCAGAGGAGGCTTGTGTTAGTAATAATTAGGGGCCACGCACTGAAGGTGCAGGCAGCTATTTTAATGGTTAGAATTTTTCACTACTGTGTTTGTTCTGATTTTTATTTTCTGCCCTAAAAGTGTTTGCACTGCGCATGTTTTAGCAGCCAAACTTGGCAGCTAGGGTCTTACAGTCACCCACTACTATACCATGTTTTGGGCTGTAACTGTTGATCCATTTGGCCTAGAGTCAAACTTCAAGATTACCTGGTTCCAGATGAACAAAAAGGCCGATTGGACCAATATGATCCACCATATTGGATTTTCTGCCACTTTGATTTTTTTGTAAACCTTTAAAATCTATCTCCTCCAGATGGTTTGTCCAATTCTCACGATATTTGGTTTACATCATCTACAGACTATGCTGATGAAAATGTATATGAAGAAAGTTGATTCGTCAAACCGTTTCAAAGTTACATGTCAATCAAAATTTTGGTGTAGTCCATAATGACTCTACAGCCAATACCTTGTAATGTAAATGTCATCCCTTTTGTCCATGCTCTAATTTACTTGAAGTTGTAACTGCCCGCTGGGTCGGCACCTGTTGCACATCTGTCTAGCCAAGAAGGGGTCTCCTCTCTCTGTGGTTTTTCTCAAGATTTCTCCCATTTTCCCATTTCCCTTTTGGGTTTTTGGGGAGTTTTTTCTTGCCCGCCATGAGGATTAAGTCAGGGGGAGCCGTCCTGTTTTAATTTTGACTGTTGTGGCCTGTAAAGCCCTTTGAGACTGTAAACAGTGATATTGGGCCCTAAATAAACTTGAAACTTAAATGTCCAAACTTAATAAAACTTAACACACTCAATCACTGCCACATTCTTTGGATGCACACCGAATTCCGTCAAAATTCATGTATAGGAGGCGCTATAACTGCAACATAGCAATACCTCAAGAACTGCTTAAGTGAAAAATCTCAAATTTAGTGTGCATGTGCTTGGCACCATTTGCTCACATTTCCTAAAATGCCAACTGGGTGGCACACCAAAATGGCTGCCAAACAGCCAATCAAATTTCAGCAGCCAATATTTGCCAGTGTGAATGGCTGATCCTCATGAAACTTTATTGGTTCGTTCAGAATGGCACAAAGAAGCAATGTACCAAATATGACACAAATCAGCCAGAAGGGGGTGCTGTAAAAGCACATTTACATTCTTCTTTCCTCTGATTCCTTATAATTTCCCAAATCAAATGGGCCTATTACAGCCAATTTCCACCCCAAAAATTTCCCTCCATTTCAATTCCACAAAAACGAGGGGAAAATGAACTCATCTTAGGCACTTTATCGGATTATCATGCAACTTGTTGTACCTCATCTCCAGACCATGCTGATAAAAAGTCGTACAAAGAATTTTGATTCACTAAACCGTTTCAAAGTTATGAGTCAATGAAATCTTAAGGTGTGGCCCCATTCATTCTATGGCTATTTTCTCGTGATGTAAAACTTCAAATTTCATGAAACTTGATACCCTCGATCACTACAGCAATCTTTGGAAGCATGCTGAAATTTGTGAAATTTTGTCCATAGGGGGTGCTATAACTGAAATATTGCAATATCCCTACAACCACTGAAGCTAAAAATCTGAAATTGTTTGTGGCTGTACTTGGCCACATATGCTAACATGTCCTCAAATACCAGTTGGCTACCTCTACAGAAATGGCTGCCAATGGCCAATCAAATTTCAGCAGTCCATACTTGCATCTTGCCTTCAACAAGCCAAATTTAAAGGTACATTTTTGCTCATAACTTCTGAACCATTTGTTCTAGATTTGTGATCTTTCTTTCCCCACAATCCTTGGGTCTTGACGAATTGAATCCAAATGATTTTCTGCCATTTTGAATTTTTCAAAAAATCTACTTTTGGAAATAGTCCTAGATTGTTGAACCTATCACTACCAAATTTGGTACATATCATCTACAGAGGGTTCAAACCAAAAGTTATATAAAGAATTTGGTAGGGCAAATGATATGTCTGCTGTCTTCCATTAAAAATTGCTGGCAAAGACTCCAAAAGAGGAAGCAACCATATTTCAGCAATGCTTAGTTGGATTCATGCTAAACTTGGGGGATACTGTTTACACACCAAGTTTCAAGAAATTTGGCCACATGGGGATGTTATACCGGAAAATCACAAAAAAGTATTAAAATATCCATCACTCCTGGTTGAAAGTAGATATTTTAACCAAACTTCTTGTGCATCATCACAGCAATAAACCCTAACTAGGATATTATGAACCCTAGGTGCTGGCCATTTTGTTTGTCGGCCATCTTGGTATTGGCAATTTTCAATGGCAAGGCATAGAAGCCCTTGGTGGATTCTGGTGAAATTTGGTACCCTCATAGAACACAGTCCAAGGTATCAAGGCAAAAAAATTTTGGGTCATTTTGTCATTGCTTCTAGCGCCACCAACAGGTCAAATTTCAGAGTACATTTTTGCTTATAACTTTTGAATAGTTTGCCCTAGTGTATTGATCTGTTTTTCCATTAAATCTCTGGGAATGTTGAGTTGAATGAACCCATTTGATCAAACTCCACCTTTTCAGATTCTCCGTCATTTTGAATTTTTCAAAAACCCTATTCTTGTGAAACTAGTCCTAGACCATTGATCCTGTCACCACTAGATTTGGTACATGTTATCTAGAGATGGGTCTGACCAAAAACTATCAAAAGGATTTGCTGGGACAACAGATATGGCCGCTGAATTTCAATGGCGAGGACTCCAAAAGAGGAAGTGAGCCAAATCTCAGCAATGCTTGTTTGGATTGATGCCAAACCTGGTACACTTCATTACCAGAGAGAATACTGGGGACCCAACGAGTATCATAAAATTTGGCCACACAGGGGAAACTATACCAAAAAAAACAGAGAAAAGAACATTTAAATGCCTATCACTTTGGAACCAAGGCAGATATTCCAACCAAATTCCTTGTGCATCATCACGATAAAGGACCCTAGCTGGGAAATTATGAACCCTTTGTGTCGGCCATTTTGTTTTTCGGCCATCCTGATATTAACGTTTTTTCAATGGTATTCTATGGCAGGCCATACAAGCCCTGGGTGGATTTTGGTGGAATCTGGCAGTCTCACAGTGGCTTTCAGTGTGGCTGTTCACCCTGCGATGGCATGGTGTCTTGTTCAGGAGTTGTTCTGATTAGATGTCTACCTGGTGGCCCTGTGGTACTTGGACCCTTCGTTGCTGCTTGCAGCTATATTTAGGGGCCGAGCATCAAAGGCACAGGCACCTATTGTAATTGTTATTGTTTTTCACTATTATACTTTCTGCCGTGGGAGTCTAAGGCAGCCCCTAGTACCATATGGTAAAAAGTTGTTAAATTTGGCCCATTAAAAGAGGACTATCCAAACAATCAGGGTACCTAATGTGGGGTAAATCTATCCATCCCTGTACCACCACCAACAGGCCAAATTTCAAGGTACATTTTTGCTTATAACTCTTGAACCGTTTGTCCTAGAGTTGTAATCTCTTTATCCTCTGAGTCCTTGGTTATCTCAAATCGAATGCATCCATTGATGTAAATTTCCACCATGATGGATTTTTGACTGTTTTGATTTTTTTGTAAAACTTAGTTTTACAAACTAGTTCTACAGTGTTGATCCAGTCACCACCAAATTTGGTACATATCATCTACAGAGGGTTATGACCAAAAGTTATGTAAAGAATTTTGCTAGGGCAGATGATACGGCCGCTGTCATTCAATGAATTTCGATGGTGAGGACTCCTAAAGAGGAAGTGAGCCATATCTCAGTAATGCTTGGTTGGACTGATGCCAAACGTGGTACATTTCTCTGCCAGGGGATAGATTGGGTGCCTACCAAGTTACATGAAATTTTGCCACATGGTGGCACTATACCAGAAACACACAAAAGATGAATTAAAATACCTGTTACTCCAGGAGGAAAGCAGATATTTCAACCAAACTTCACTTTATCATCATTACAGTAAAAAAACATCTGCAATATATTATGAACCCGAGGTGTCAGCCATTTTGTTTGTCAGCCATCTCGGTGTTAGCAATTATCATTCTTTTTCGATGGCAGACCATAGAAGCCCTTGGTGGATTCTGGTGAAATTTGGTGCCGTCATAGAACACAGTCCAAGGTATCCAGTCAAAAAAAATCGGAGTCATTCCATTATTGCATCTAGTACCATCAACAGGCCAAATTTAAGAGTACATTTTTGTGTATAACTTTTGACCCATTTGTCCTACATTTGTGATTCTTATGTGCACTCAATCCCTGTGTCACAATGAATTGAACAAACTTATCCACTTCATCAGATTTCCAAAAAAAAAGTGAGAGTGATATTTTGAATTTTTCGAAAAAACAACTTTTGCAAACTAGTCCTAGATCGTTGATCCTATCACCACGACATTTAATATGTATCATCTACAGAGGGTCATGAGCAAAAACTATTCAAAGAATTTTGCTAGGGCAAGCAATATGGCTGCTGTTGTCCAAAGAAATTCAATGATGAGGACACCAAAACAGGAAGTGAGCCATAGGTCAGCAGTGCTTGGTTGGAGTTACGTCAAACTTGGTATACTTTAAAACCAGGAGAAATGTTTGGTTCCAACCAAATTCAATGAAATTTAGCCACATGGGGGCGCTGTACCAGAAAAACAGAACAAAAAAATACATGCGCCTATCACTTTGGATCCAAAGTAGATGTTTCAAACAAATTCTTTTCTCATCACAGTAAAGAACCCTACCTGGGAAATTATGAAACCTCTGTGTTAGCCGTTTTGTTATTCAGACATTTTGGTATTATCATTTTTTCAGTGGCTTTCCATGGCAGGCCACAGTGGATTATGGTGGAATCTGGCACCCTTATGGAGCACAGTGGGTTTCAATGTGTCTGTTCACCCTGTTGTGAACTGGTGTCTTGTTCAGAGGTTGTTCTGATTCCTTTTCTACCTGGTGGCCCTGTGGTGCTTGGCCCCTTCATTGCTGCTTGCACCTATACTTAGTCATGTTGTGGTTGTTAAATAACTGAAGAATATATTTTTTTCTCCTTACAGTATCAGTCTCAGATGAAGAGGTGTACGTAGGAGATGAGGTCACTTTTAAGTGTGAAGTAAACAAACGAAGTCCCACGGCTGAATGGTGGAAGGGTGACCTTGAACTGTCAGGGGGTAACAAGTATAAGATGTCTGAAGAGAGAAACAGTGATGGTTCCATATTTTACCTTACCATCCATGATGTCCAGTTGGAAGATAACGGCGAGTACACCCTTCATTTGACACATAAACAAGGAGAGGCTAGTGGCACTGCCACACTCATCGTCAAAGGTGAAGATCTTTCCATATACAAACAATATTGTCATCAGTGTTTCCTGTTAATAGTGTTTTCATTAGAAATGTTTAAATACAAACAAATATTCAAATGGATTTCCAGATATGTCACAGATTTACCTCATTTTGGCTAGTATGTGACTACCAACATGTTCTACCAGGCTAATAACATTAAAGATGTACACCATCAATATAAGGCAATATGACAGCTTCATCACAGCAAATTAAACACCAGACAATTTTGGTGTACTCTCTTTTAGCATATACTTTCGATGCTTGTCAAGCTCCTTTCTTTAGGTAAAACTCGATGCTGAGCTCAGCTGGGGACTGTACCATCATTGACTAGCTATACACCTCACTTCACTACTCTATGTTTTCAGGGAATTACATTTTTTCTGCCTTTATTGTAAATATTCCAGGCAGCATCACCAGTTATTAGTTAGAACTAACTTCAGAACATTTTATTTCACAACAAAAATCCATTTGAAAAGGCTGGAGCACTAATTCTACGGTCATGACATCTCTTTAGGTCACTGTGTGAAAAATGAACCCCTTTTTCTTTTTCTACCTTTACAACAAGCCTTTTTACTTTTGTCCTTTTTAAACCTCTTTTTTGTCCCTCTACAAGTCTGGTGGTGACCTTTATACACAGGGGGACATATGTCATAAACGTCTAGCCACGTTTTCCCTCTCTCCCGTTTGTGTCCTGTTCCTGGGTTCCACTCCAGGTTTTTGCAGTCACACCGATCACCAGCCTTCCCTCAACTCACCTGTTCAGCATCTTCTCATTAGACTGTTTTTAAAATCCATGGCTGCGTCCAAAACCGCATACTAACGTACTAAATAGTACGTCAAAACAATACGCCACCATTAGTAGTACGTCCAAATACATAGTATGCATAGAGTAGTATGTGAATAG
This sequence comes from Chanos chanos, assembly GCF_902362185.1. NCBI lineage: Eukaryota > Metazoa > Chordata > Actinopteri > Gonorynchiformes > Chanidae > Chanos > Chanos chanos. The sequence goes on along the minus strand of NC_044503.1, from coordinate 30,909,988 downwards.
TACCTGGATGACATACTACTTCCGTTGGAAAAACGAAGTATGCGAGCACTGGACACTTTTCAATCCCATAAGGCCATATGGAAAAAAGGGGCATTTCTGTTGCGGTGTTTAAATGTACTGCTGTGTCCGTTTACAGGTAGTCGTCATTAAACCACGATTATAAAACTCACGCGCAAAAATGTGGCGCAATTTGATTACCTCATTAGTGCTTCCAAATTCTAGCATACTTTCATGTCTAAAATCTTTTAGTACGTACTCCGCACTACGTACTTCAATGCAAGTTTAGTGTGCAGTATGTAGTATGCGGTTTTGGACGCAGCTCATGTCTCACCCATTCAGCCCTTGCCAGATTATCTTGCCAGTTTTAGGACGTTTCTCTTGTGTTCCTTCATGTATGTCCTGGTTCTTGCTCAAGTTTTTTGACTTCTGCCTGTCTTTTGGATTGCTGCTGTTGTCAAGTCCTTTTGGTTTTAGGGAATTCTCTGGATTTTTTGCCCCTGTGTTTTCTGAACTTTGCCAGCATTCTGTGAGTACTGTGTTTGCCCTTTTTGTGTACCTATGATTTTGGACTTTGGACTGACCTCTGGTTTTTGAACTTTACCTGGATTTTTGACACAAATTTGTGCCTAAACCTCTATTTTGCCTTTTGTCTGATCACCTATGTGCCGATTCTGGATTTCCCTTTTTGACTGAACACTGCCTTCTGTTTTTTGATGTGCTGAATTTTGATCATTAAAATCGCCCTTTGAGAGATCTCACAAGAGTCTGCTTCTGGGTCCATACACCACATCCCAGGCCTCACTGGCCGTGACAATCCGCATCTAAAACTAGGGCACCGTAAATCTTGACTTACACAAAAGAGTTCTTCTGGGCTGCTGTACTAATACCTATGCAGTCTACATCATAGGAACATCCTACTACAACCTTACCCATAACTACACTACTGCTGACTCAAAGGCCTGCCCAGGTCTCTTTAGCTCCAGTAGTAAAACCTTAATGGTACAGTCTACCTTCATGTATGCTCCCGCAAATCAGAAATTATTGCTGTACTTACTAAATACCCAAACACAGGCCTTATTATGTATTTATTTCCCAACGGACATGCATATGGCCTCTTCATATGGAAGCCATCATCTGCCATAATTCACAAAGTAGCCTCTTCAAACTCTTTATAATCAGACTTCTTTGCCCACTTCAGTTCTGCAATCACCATATGTACCACAAGATTATTTCCGCTTAGAACGATTGTATGGTGCAGAAAGATTTTTTCTTTCTCATTTACACATTTGTTTGTTTTTTTTCTCTATCTATTCGCTGCAAATGAATCAACATGATTTAAAACTACAGGGGACAGAATCAGTTTTAAAATTTGCATATTAATATATATAATTTGCACTCCTGCATATTAACATGCATAATTTTTCATTTTTCTCACACTCTTTGTTCTTGTAGAGAGACTTAAAATTGTCAAATCCTTTGGTGATGTAACAGCACATGGAGGAAAGAGGATTATTCTCAAGTGTGAGGTGAACAAAGATGGAGCTACAGTAAAATGGCTGAAGAATAATAAGCAGGTTTCTGAGAGTGTAAATGTTACCATGACCCAGAATGGTAAAGAGTTTATTCTGACAATCAAACAAGCTCAGAGGTCAGATCATGGCACTTACACCTGTGAAGTGACATTACCTTGTGAAAAGGTCACATGTTCTGCTGATATCACTGTGCAAGGTAATTTGCATCTGTTTATACAGTGTACGCCTTGATCTGTGTATCTTGTTCCTAATATTATTTCTTAATAATTTTAACAACATTTAAAATGAATCCTGGTTATTAACATGTGATTCTTATACATGTAACTGGAACTAGTCTTTATGAAAGATCAGTATTGGCCTTTAGTTGGCCTGCAGCTTGCTTTTAGAACAAGAGGAGTAGGTTTGAGAGTGGCTCAAAGTTAATAGTATGTGATGAAGTGGCAGTATTATTAGTGCTTCTAGAGCAAACTGTTTGGTTTATTTGTCTTACAGAGTTTGAGAGGGAGTGGAGGACAGTTAGCTGGGAGTAAGTACACAACACTTTTAAGTTATACACAGTGGTGGAGGAAGTACTCATACACTGTACTTAAGTAAAAGTACAAATAAACAGACAAAAATGTACTCTAGTAAAAGTAAAAGTACCACATTTGCCTTTTTACTTGAGTAAAAGTAAGTAAGTACCTGCTTTTAAATATACTTAAAGTATTAAAAGTAAAAGTACTTGCTGAATGTATTCCCTAATGCAATGGTCTACAATATCATTGTGCACCTTCTGTATGTATATTTTGTTTAATACATCAATAGTATGGGCTGTGCCATTTTAATTAACAATGCTGCAGATGATGCTACTGATAACACTGGCAGACAATCTCTTATCAATTATTTGAAAGGTTATTGTTTTTATTGTGTTTACCCTCTGTGACACAGTTCACACTTGGACTTATGATTCTGTGAATCAGAATTTCAGGGGTGGCCTGCAGAGTTAAATGCCATTAAGCAAAATAAGAAAGAGGACTGATTATACCTTTGAAAGTTTTTATTTAACGGTAAATAAAACCAAACACAATATAACACAATGCAAAACCATTGTGTTATATTGACTGCAGTAAACACATTCAAGTCAAAGTTGTCTGCCTGAAAAAAGGGGCATTAAACACACCTAACAAAGGAATAGGCACTGATCCTAAAACAGGATTTCAACATATTATCTATTACAAAATTTATTCTTTTGCCAGACTGTTCTTACAGGAGATGGAAATTTGGTTTGGCTCAATATAAGCATGCCAAGTAGGGTTGACAATCTGACTTTTAAATTCCATTTTAGTGTAATTAAGACAAAGGTATCTTTAAAGTTATTACTACGATGTTAATCCTGTCATTCTATAATACCAACTAATTTTAAACCTTAACTCTAAAGGAGCACAGGGCTAAAGAGCCCCTAGCCACACAAGCAACATAACCACCGCTGTTTCTGGGATCTAGCATCCAAGCAAACACCCAGGACCAAGACTACATTGCGTCAGCAACATGCATGTGTTACTTGCCAGTTAACGCTAGATTATAATAATTTAATCGTGTTTACTTGTTGCTAGTGGTGCATTTGAACACGAGGCTAGCTGAGGTTACATAAGACTTCACTAACCTAAATTAATTTAACATGTAAAAGTCAGGTAGCGTTAAGCAACCAATTTACCTCAATATGTTTCTTCAAATTTGACGGCGAATTTTTGAAAGCTAGTATCTCGTGTTTTCAAATGAGACAAAGATGGCACCGGAATCTCCATGAATTATTTTAAGAACCGGTTATCTCAAACAACTCTTTTAAATAAGGCCATGAGTGGCGCATGTCTAATGGCTGAATCTCCGTGGTGGCCTCTCTCGTATCCATTTTGGGTGTTTTATCACCGGTTAGTGCTGCTGCTGCTGCTGCTGCTGCTGCGGGCGCGCCCCGCTCGTGTTGAAGGAGGGTCTAACATTACCTGCCCGCTTTGATTGGTTCAGTGGACCAGTTCCCCTCTCGCCATTGATCACTTTAAAACTAACAAACAAACAAAAAAAAAAACGCAATGTGACTGTAACGTGTAACGCAACGCATTGTAGAAATGTAGTGGAGTAGAAAGTATAGATATTTGCTGTAAAATGTAGTGGAGTAAAAGTCAAAAGTACCCACAACTAAATCTACTTAAGTAAAGTACGGATACATGAAAAATGTACTTAAGTACAGTAACGAAGTACTGTACTTTACATTTACAGTTACATTCCACCACTGGTTATACAATATAAAAATCAAGGACTTATAAAGATTAGGAACAGAATATGAAGAGGTATGAAGAAAATATTTTTCTATTAAGTTACTGGTGGTAGTTATTTCCATCAACTATAACCAAAACCATTAAGATTTGCCACAATGTACCAAACCAAACATTTTAGTTACCACGAGAGATCTGTGATCATTTTTGACACTAGTAAGAACAGCTTTTTCCCCCTGTGGAGATTAAAGTGCCTGCAGGTTCTCCAAGCACTTCATCTATAGCTGAAGCTATATATGATATTAGTTAAGGTTTATCCTCCTGCATCTCTAATCTATAACCTACCTATGTATGTCTTAAAGCCTTTGTAAGTAGAATTTATTACTGCAGTTATTTTGATTGTTGTACTTTATAAAATGATAATGTACTTTGCTGTCATGATATAAAGTTCAGGTGACACACAGTGGTACCGTAATGACAAGATCATATATCATGTCTGTATAATAGATATAATTAAACATAAAAACATTTATTTGACAAGACCAACGCAACTCTAGGAGGCAACTGCATACCAAAATGTTGCAAAGACTTAGCATGATTCATTTGTATGCTTACCTCCAGCAGCATTGATGACACAAGCCAGGCCCCAAAGAGGTCAACTATTGATCAGGTGGTACTATTTCCCACAGTAATATTGATTGGTGGTAGTACACTTGCTGAAGTAATAGTTGGTAACATACAGTATAGGATAGTTACAGCAATTACCTTAGTTTGGGTGGTGCAGTCACAACAAACTTTAACCCATGGGGCCATTAGACCTAAACATAGTGTGTCATTTTAGTCATAACCATAAACTCTAAAATTTAAAACCTAATTATGACCTTATTTTCAGTATCAACAGCAAAAACAAGATGATGAAAGAGATCAGTCTGCTTAAACCAAAAGTTACTCCTATTCGGATCCTTCTCCACGGACCAGTTGGATCAGGGAAGTCCAGCTTTGTCAACTCCATTGATAATGTCTTCAAGGGCCGCATTGCCAGTGCAGCCCTGGCAGATGCTGGCATTGGAACGACTTTCACTAAAGTAGTGAGTAGAAAGCAGAGGGCAAATCAATAATGCTGTTTTACGGAATCTATTACATTCCATTGTTAGTTCAACATCTGCAACTCCTCGAATACTTTACACCATAAATCTTTTATACTGTTAACACGATGAAATGTATACTGTAAATAATTTTATAGGCCATTAAATCTGGTAAATCTGTCCTGTCTTTGTTCTATGTTCTGACCAGAGGAGGATGGTCTCCCTCTGTTGAGTTCTTTTTCCTCCCAAGGTTTCCTCCTCCTATTCATTTCATTTTAGGGAATTTTTCCTTGCCATTGACACCTTGAGCTTACTGGGGGTTTAGGCACTGCTCTCCATAAAGCTGCTTTGAGACAATATAATTGTAAAAAAAATTGTTGTACAAATAAACTGTTTAATTTAATTTAACATTTTAATAAAGTACATCCATGTTACAGTTAAACACTTTGTAGACATTACCTCAACAATACACAAGCTGCATCTACAACACACTTATATCATACCTGTACACTAAGTATGTTTGCTCTATCAAACCATAATTCAATATCACACACATATGTCATATTGTACCAGTTTAATACAATATTACATTCACTGTCACACTGTTATTTGATATTTAATCTGATTTTATGTAATATTTCATAATAACTGTTTTGTTTTTATTTCAAACTTTTTTTTTTTTCTAGTACAAAGCACACGACTTTCAAATGAGTGGACATCCAGGATTTTTGCCCTTTGTAGTCAATGACATCCCGGGTCTGGAAGGAAAAGATTCAGACGGGGCACACGCCGATGACATCATCAATGCATTACAGGGTTACATAAAAGACAAAAGTGAGGTGGGATGAAAACACACCTGCACTAAAACACATACATGCAAATATACAGCAATACATGCATCAGTATAAATACAAATACACACAAACACACCTTTGTCTTTTTATCATTCTCATATTTCTTCAGCTTCATTTAGGAAAACCACTGTCAAAAGGAGATTCGGGCTACAACAGCAGCCCCTCGCTGGCAGATGAAGCTCACTGTCTGGTTAGTGTAATACCTGCAGACAAAATCACTCTGATGGCTGATGCTGTCATCATGAAGATGAGACAGGTCAGAGAGAAAGCCAGCAAAATGGGTGAGTCCACAATGTGTCTTTTCCAGAGATCTTTTATCTCTCTCGTTAACTGTGATGAGTATGTTACATATTGATCTAGATCTCTGTTTAATAGGAGTGTATGTTTCACATCTGTTGCTGCACTGTGCAACTCTGCCATATGTGTTAGATCTCTCAGATCTCTCAGATTTATCTCTGCCTTTCATGCCTCAGGAATCCCTCAAGTGGTTGTTATGACAATGGTGGATAAGGCATGCCCACTGGTCAAAAAAGACCTCAGAAAGATCTACACCAGTCTGAAGATCAAAGAGAAAGTGAGTCAGTGCTTTGTGTGTATGTGAGTGAGTCAGTTTGATATTCTTTTAATGTAATGTGTGTGTGTGTGTGTGTGTGTGTGTGTGTGTGTGTGTGTGTGTGTGCGCGCACTTTTCCCCCCGTAACTGTCACAATGAGATTACATCAATTTCTTATGTTATAATACACAACTGTGTGGTATCGGGTACAGAGCTGGACTTTTTAATAACACCAATAATTGTGACACATGTTTTTGCAGAAAAATGAAACACACAGACTCTGTCCTGCTTGCAAGTGTTCTAAGACCATGAACAGTTTGAGGTCATAAACAGTTTTGTTTCAGTAATGGATCCCCTTAAAATGTATTTGAATTAAATATTTTCATTTAGATCATGAAAAACGTGAATGAACAGATATGCTGAGTACACAAATCTACGTGAAAAGTCACATTCTATAGCTAAGTCAAAATGTTTGTGAAACAGTGACAAAATCGTTGCACTGACCGGCGCATGTTTCTGCAGGTTTATGCCACAACTGAATGAATCATTGTCTGAATCCTTGCTGTGTGAATTTCTAAAAGAAAATTTGATACACTATATATTTCACTGCAAATGACCCAGATCCCACTTAAGTGAGCACAAATGCATCATATTGCAAAGTGGATTTCTGATTTGAATCTATTATTTAATTTGAAATGCACTATGTTGCTAGATAGGTAGACAAGCTTCTGTTGTCAAAGATCAAAGTAGTTTACATAATAAATATAGTTTCAAGGTTACAGGCTTACAACATTTGAAAGACAATATTAATAATCATTTTCTTGATTTACTGCCCGAATGCCTATATGACGAGCTGCATACTTTCTCTTTGTGTCCTGTGAAGAATGAGTGATCACAAACCCCAGATTTCTAAACCTTTAATCCTGGGAGTTAATACATTTTGAATAAATAAAATGTGTCTATTAAATTCTGAATTCTATGCTGCATATTTACCACAGTGCTGCAGAATCTAAAAATAAATATCTATGTACAGGGAATAGCAACTACCTATTTGGGGGGCTCTGCTAATTTTGGTCAGTATTTCTAAGACTACAGATTTCATCCAACGGGTGGACTGAAGGATGCACACAGAAAATGTATGTTTTAATAACTTCAGAGTAACTTGTCAATAATCTACAAAACTAAAAAACAACAGTTTATAGCTGACACTGACATATCAAGAGCAAAGAGATTTGCCGTTTTCCTGCTATTTTCAATGTACATTTGCCAAATGCAGTGATACTATTTACAGTTAGGCCCTAACCATTTTAACAATACAGAAGGAAGATCAACGTAATTATTTTGTTGACATTCAAATGCTACTTGCTAACCATTTGAGGATGAAGGTCAGTCCATACTTTTGTCTGCTATGGGACACTTTCAAAAAGAATATGAACAGTCATAAAAAGTATTAAGACACTAAAGGCATTAGAAAAGATCCAAGACTGATTGCATTGCATCTATCATAATGGTCGATGCCTGTCTCTCTTTTGAATGTGTGTGTTTGTCCAGATGGAGGAGTGCCATTACAGGCTGGGTGTTCCAGTGAACTGCATTTTCCCACTGAAGAACTATCATGAGGAGGGCTCATTGGTTCTAGAACTGGACTGTCTGATTTTAACCACTTTAACACAGATCATTCATTTGGCTGATGACTATCTGAGCACTGTAAATGCAAATGACAAGGTAAACATACCCAGTTTGTGAATACACATTTGATTGTTGGTTTTTCGGTTGACAAATCTGGTGTTTCAGATATATAATGATGTGTTATGATTTTGTTATGTTTTGTAGTGTTGTTGTAACCCTGTCTACCAGGGGGACCTAAAGTAGATTCCAGTTGCATGAAATTTCTCTAATCTCTCTCAATAAATTCACTCATATGTCTTCACCCATATGTGTCCTTATATTTGTGGAGGATTGCAGTGATTTATAATTGTGTATAATAAACCTTCCCAGCCCACAATAGCACAAAAATCAAATTATGTATAAAATGTAATGTGTAATATGAAATTTTGGCACAGATCTTAGTTTCATTTGGATCTCCAGAATGAAACTAAGAGTCTTAAAGATTTGAGATCTCACATAAAAGCACAAAGAAAAGTCTTGGGTACTCCAATAAAAGAAAAAAAAATTAAAAAACTGCGAAAAATGTCCTGTCATACTGCTCCCTTGTTGGAAACCCGTCAGTCACTCAAAGGCAAAGGCAGCGGCGGCAATAAAGTCACTTCAAATCCAAAGAGGTTTGGTTCACAACACGCTGAAATCATCAAAGGGGAAAAACAGCCTGCACACAGATGTGTAAAGCAATTGACATCGTCGAACTAAAGGACTATACTTCATCTGCACTTGCAGCCAAATGACCAACTTAACACGCCATTACTTCTTAAACTAAGATACAAGAACAAGGACAGCAACTGTGAATTAAAAGACAACATAGCTTTCCTTACTTTAAGGTTATTAGGTTATCCACCCCTAAAACTATAGCCATGCAGCTAACATAACTGGGGCTGTGCACAGACATTTTAGTGGGCAGGTGCTTAAACGGAAAAAAAGGGCATCCCTCTCATAATTATTTCTGAAAAATAAAGTTGGGTACAGTAGCACACCTTTTACTTATATATATATTTATTTAAGTATCCATACACTCATACCCATACATTTTGCTGGCATTATGCTGCAATTGGTAAATTAGCAAAATCAATATTGTGCATGAAATTACGGGTTAATCTCCCCAAAACAGACCAACAGTCCGATACGATATTTATATGGGTAAGACTGCTTGGTGACAGAGTCGATGCAACAGTAAGCCTCACCACACTGTAACTGTCAGTGGCCCAACTTCAAGTACCCTACTACACAGCCACTTTTTCTGCAGACAAATTTTAATGGGCTGTTTTTCAACTGGCAATGTTTCAATAATATTTAAGGTAAATACATGATATAAAATACTGCAAGTGTTGTAATGTAGACCTCACTTATATAGGGTTGGTTAAACTATAATGCTGACAAAATACTAGGCTAATATTCAGCTAAAGCTGCTTCATATCTGATTTAGAATTGTCAAACTACTTTGTGTAGTTAAAATAAATTGTGGGCCCATAATAAGATTTCAGTAAAATTAGATAGTTAAATTATAGTTGAATAGTTAAATTGTCAAATTTAAATTTTCAAATCTGAGCTTTTCAAGACCCTGGACTATTGTATTGAAATGACAATAAGTTGGCTTGCCTAATACTACCAGTAAATTTTGTGTCACAGGAGTAAGAATCGATAGTTTACTGAGCTATATCTTAAAGCTATTGCTAATCAGTACGAGCATGGAAACAGTGGACGAATCATATATCTGCACATTTTTAGTTGAGAGCCGTATATTTTATCATAAATTTAAAGATATCTTCATCTGATCTCCGTGTTCGGGAGAGCAAAGCGTGTGTGAAAAAAAAAATGTCTCATAAATCACGGGAGGGTCTTAGGGAGTATCTACCACTACCCTACGACCATTAACGCCATCAGTACATCATTAAGGCACGGTCTACAATCAACAAGAAAAATTGCAAGAGTTAAATTGTGTTACCTAGCACTGTTTGGTTTTGTAATGCTATTTTGTGTTGCATTGTTTTTCAGACAGTGAACATCAGACCAACAGCAGAAAGGGCAAAGCCGATATGTCAGATAGATGTGTTATGCTACATTGTGTTGTGTTTTTCAGGTAGGGAACATCAAACCCACAGTATCCATGGCAAAGCCGGTATGTCAGATTACGATGAGAGTGGGTGTATACAGTACTGTGAATGTTGAATGTCATGCTACATTCATACTATTGTGTATAATGAGTTTATTGTCATGTCTTTCAGACGGCAAACATTAGGACCACAGTACAGATGGCTAAGCCAGTATGTGAAATAAACAGTGATGTATACAGTATTGTGATATATTGAGAGACATTATAGACTATAGTGATGTATAATGTCGTGTCATTGTTCAGATGGCCCCAGTGGAGATGACAGAGCCCATCTGTTTGATTGACAATGATGAGAGTGGGTGCATGTGTGTCAGGAGAGAGGCACTGGAGATTCTGGAGCAGATCACACAGCCTGTGGTGGTGGTGGCCATAGTGGGGCTCTACCACACAACATGGTGCCAAAATTTGGTTGATGGGTTTAACAACAATGAACAACCAGTCAACTGGTGTAGAACTGTAGAAAAGCACAGTTAGAGCTTACATTGCTTGGAATGCTAGTCAAATAAAATGGAAGTTGTTGTAAAAAAATAATTTTATGATGAGTAATTTCATCTTTAAAATAGCTCATTAAGTTGTTTTTAATAGAACAAAAATTCAGCACTGGTGTCAACAGATGAAAATGAATGAAACCAAATGTTTACTTCATGTCTGGATACTGAGAGATTTCATAATTACTGTATGTCTTTCTCATGTTGATTTTTTTTCCCCACTACAACATTTATCCTGTCCTTGGAATGGTTTATATAAGACATATAAATGATAAAACATTTTATGGTTACATCCACTGTTGTCACTGCTGAGGTGGACTAGTGACATCTACAGGACAAACACACAAATAGCAAGAGAGAGGAGGAAACTGTTTTTTTGCTGAGGGCCAGGAACAAATCTGCTTGAAGTGTCCAATAGATCATAACATTTTGGATTTAGAAAGTGCTGATTCTAGATCACTTTTGATGCTTATCACAGGGTAAACCTTAATTATCTGTAGTATTAAGTATATATACTTATTACTATTTATGTATTACTAAACAGTGACACAAAATCTGTGGTTTTCAGCAACATGGCCCTACTATGCAATAAGTGGGTTAATATGTTGATACAAGTGTTTAAGTTATACGCAGTGTTCAGCTATCCACACAGTTACACATAAATATGCAGTTATGAGAAGCCCATACTGACAATTATGTACTCACAGTTACAGCTATGAAAAATAAATAGTTAAATGGTTATCATATATAATGGGTCATCGGAGGTTTCTTTTTTCTGAGAAGGCAAACATTTCTAGATTACACAAGTAAGTGTCTCAGTAACAGTATTTTCAACTAAATCTTATTTTTCAGTGATATAATGAATTCATGTTTTGATGGCCTTGAGCTCAATACAACAGGTGGAAACATAAAGTAACCATGAAGCACTATCTATTGAGTCAGTATAGAACTTAGATTAACCTGATTTGACTGTGAGTAATGAAAACTCAGCTTGACCAATTATAATCCTCCTTTACTGTGGCTACCTACACATTCCTCTTCACAGGAAGGAAAAAGTGAAGGTACGTGTGTTGCTGTGCTGTACTGTTGTTGACTGTGTTTGGAGGAGAAAATGGAAACTGAACCAGATCAGTATTTAACATGTCCTGTTTCCTGTGAAATCTATGAGGATCCTGTTATTTTGTCATGTCGTAACAGTATCTGTAAGGAATGCATACAGGAGTACTGGAAACTCAAAGGATCTCAGGTATGCCCAGTTTGCAAGAAATCATCCTCAAATCCCAATCTTCCCCCTAACTTTGATCGGAAAAAATTGTGAGGTTTTCCTTACAAAAGAGACATAGTAAATCTTCAACGGGATCTGAGAACCTCTGCCATCTACACAGTGAGAAACTCAAACTCTTCTGTCAGGAGGATAAAAAGCCTGTGTGTTTGGTCCATGATCTCTGTCTAGTGGAGGAGGCTGTAGATCCTTGTAAGGTAAGCACAGGGTTGCTGTTCTATCTAAATCACAATAATTGATCAAAGTTTATTTTTGTTTTTGTATTTTTTTTTGTTTTGTTTGTTTTAATAAGAGAAAGGTATAACAATGTCATGTAATGAAGAATAGCATAATGTGACCTCTGCATTTTCTCTCCTCTGCATAGCATAAAGATATCCTTTATACACTAAAACATTGGGGCAATCAGTCCACTTTTTACCATACAGTATTCCATGACACTGTAAAGGGCAGGCCAAGAGAAGGGCACAGAGACAGGAGTGGCAGTGCAGAATTTTGCAGTTTATTGGACGAAGCATCAGTTCATTGTGGAAGAAAAAAAGAAATTAAACTTTGCAAACCGAAAGTGAAACAAAATAAAGTCAAAACAAAATGATTCTATACAACTAAACAAAGTCAGCTCTGGCCTCCGGTGATAGAGGTCTAAAACCAGCAGATATCAGTTTAGCCTTTTAGGAAAAATGAATCACTCATGCTCTGGTACACCTGGACAACAGACAGGGACAAGAGACAGGAACAAAAGACAAGGACCAAACACAGGGAGCTCCCACACATATATATATAGTTTGGTGACCAGCACCAAACACAGACAGAGGGGGTGACAAACAACAGAGCACGGCTAATATATAAATATATAAGGTTATAGTTAAACAAATGTATTCACTGAAATTTACATAACTATACATTGGTTATTTAACCAATAATCTTATTAAAGAAAACAAAACAAACACATTAAGAACAATTAGAAAACACTGGGTGATGTGTGGTCCCCTCAGGTAATTAAAGATGGTATTTCCCTCCGCCTTGCCTCAATACTCAATACTCAATACTCAATAAATAGTCCGTGTTTCCACACGTACCCCTTTTCATAATGGACCAACCTGGAAAGATGACTCAGGCAGGTAACAATGGATAAAGGTGAATAACAGAATCCTTCAGCAACTAAGTTTGTGCACTTAACTCAGAAACTGAAAGTAAATAAAAGGTTGTGGAAGACAAATGGTAGTTTGTGTTATTATATACTGCAGATTTTATGTGTATGTGATAAATGAGGTGGAAACTAAACTGATGTAGTGGCCTATATGTGCGGCCATCACACACAGCCGTCACAGACACACAGTCACATTTCTCTCGTTTAGACATGTAATTTAATATTGTGTTAATGAAATGCAGGAAGAAGTCAGGACTGCACTGAAACCCTTGAAAGAGAAGCTAAAAATCTTTGAAAAAGTCAAACTATACTGCGATAAAACAGCAGAGCACATTAAGGTAAGAATAATTAGATATGAACAGAAATATTTTGCACTATCATGAAATATCATGTACCAGAGTCTGCCCCTCAAATTCTGAGCGAACTGAATTAATATGACTTACCAAACTCCAGACAGTGATCAGAACTGAATTATATCATAACATTTTCAAATGTAGCAGAAATAAACACACTCACATAATGCAAATATGCAATCTGCATTGTGATGCAATTCTACGTAAATGTAAATGTACAATGTACAATGACTAAGACAAAAATCATGATTCATAATTTTTGCAGTATGAACATCAGAATGTGTTCCATCTCTCCTTTTATCTCTCATTCCACAGAGATATGTTGATCTAATCTATCGTAGCTTGAGTAAAATCACACTAAATCTCAAATCTCACTTATCACTTTAATCTCTACAACAGAAATAAAAGAACATTTTGACCTTTATCTCTGTTCTCTCTCTGTCTTCAGCTCTTGTGATTCTGGACCCTAACACTGCTCACCCAGAACTCATCCTGACCAGAGTGAGATTCTGTGAGGAGACAAAACAACAGATTCCTAATGATCTGGAGAGATTTGACAATCATCCATGTGTCGTGGCGTCTGAGGGCTTTGAGTCAGGAATACACTACTGGGACCCTGACATCGGCAAGAGCAAACACTGGGAACAGGTAAGGTCTTTCTTTAGTGAAGCGTGGTATCTGGGCCATTATAATGATGAGTATAGATCATTCTCCCTAACACAGTCAGGAACTCTTCACACAGTGAAGATGAAACTCCAAAAAATAAGAGTTCAGTTGGACTGGAAAACAGGACAGCTGTCATTTTCTGACCCTCTTAATAATACAAACATACACAGTTTCACAAATACATTTACTAAAAGAGTCTTTCCGTACTTCTGGAACTGACCTGAGCATTTTCCTCTGAAAATCTTACCAGTGAAGTGCTCTGTTACACTTAAAAAGCAGATTTAGAGATTATGCTACTTGACATAATTTTTAAAAAGTGAAACAAAAAAAGAAATAATGAATGCAGTGAAGACCGTGACAAAAACAGTGATATAAAATCTTCACACATGTGTGCTCTAATTTACAATAATTAACAGCTTTAAAATTCAAATACATATTCAGGTACATATTAGATTTAAACTTAGAGAACAAATACTATCTGACATTGTTCACAAACAAGATGATTGTGAAGAAAAATCATGTTACTCATTAGATTAATGACACATAGCCTAAACAGCAACCTTAATACTACTTACTCTGGAGTTTGTGCTTGAAACAAAGTGTGCTAAAAGTTGAAGCATTGCTAAATGGTTGCAATCTGATCATATCAGAATTAAAATATAATCCAGTCAAACACCCCTGCTGTAAATTTGAGTTGTTCTAATCATTTAAATACAATTAAATACAGTGATGCAGTTTATAATGCAGTATATAATATAGTTATATTCCTCATTACTACCCATTTTGTTTGCTACTGTTAAGATGGATCAGTGCCATCCACAGGGAAAACACACATCAAGCAAGAGACAGATTTCTTTATTATTGTTGATTTGTTCTCTCATTTTGTTTTTGATTTTTTTTTTTTTTTTTTACTTTGCTCTCTGACCAGAATGAACCACAATCATTCATATTGTATGTTATATTTCTACATATTACACAGACTTAATAAATGCATGTGTATCGTTGGCAGTTACATAATATTGATAATTATACACAGTCCTCCCATGATATATGACATAAGGGGAGTGTCCTGGCTCATTATAAAGCCATTAATGAAAAAAATAATAATGTAGCATCTCTAATAAACAAAATACAATAAAAAATAAAAACAACATACACAAGCTCATTATGATGAAAGTTTTATTTTTGTATTAAATATATTACAATACTGAATGATAATTGTAAGAAAAAAAAATATGGGCATTGATCATTTTGTAATTATCAGTCTATATACAGCGTACACTGAAAGAGGACAGCAACATAACGATTCCTCTATGAGGATCTGAGTCTCAGTACTGGACTGTACACACAACCGGATCAGGTTACAAAACAGAGGGAAGGATATGAGCATGGGTCTGGTACTACGGCTCAAAAATGAGTGAAATCAGAGACAAAATGTATGGAGGGCATTCATAAAGCATAACAAAGACTTTATTAACAGTGCGTGTCGACCGAGAGAGGCAATTTTTGGGTAATCGCAGGGCACTGTGTTTGTCTTAAGGAACAACTCCATTTAGAATGCGAATTACTTAGAGTTGTACAAAGCATGCTGTTATCGTCAAACCTCAGTAATGTATCTTTCATTACTTATACATGATTACTTATTTAGACACTTAGGCAGTCACATTTATGATATAGAGTGAATTCACAGTGCAGTATCTGTGATGTTCTGTAGTGACTAGCTCAGTGTCCATGTATGGGTTTTATGCCTAAATTCCTTCAATACATTCAGTTTCAGTGCGATCCTTTTGTCTGGGGTTGTTTCCGCTCTAGGCTATGTTTTGTAGAGTGCTCTTTTCTGACGAATATCACACAGAGGTACGTTGAAATGTAACAGGATGGTCTGAATCAAAACAAAACCAATGGAACGGAGACATGTGTGATCAGAATCCCGAGAATTCACAAATCTGTCAATCAGCACTTGTCTGTTTCCTGCTTTGATTCTGTCACAAATCCAATTCACGCTTCCTCAGCGACTGCACAGACAAGAGCTTCAATATGTTAATGCGCGAGTTCTCCACCCAGTCCCTGCAAATCACAAACAGAGGAGCAGACTGCACTGTCTGATCGTCGTGAATGAGCCTGTGGCATGGAAGTGGGACTGAGTGGGATTGAAAATGTGACCTCTTGATGACCCCTCTGTAGTGTTTTTATTGAATTTATTGATGCATTCATTGATGATGGTAGCAAACGGCACTAATGCACAGTGAGATTAGCACAAGGTATTGCTTGAGATGTCTAGTTGTCAGAAATCTTCTGCTGAGGTTTTTTTTGTTTGTTTGTTTGTTTACATGTTTGTTTGTTTTTGGATTCCATAGCCTCATCCTGCAGAAGGCCATTTCAATTACTGTACACTTTAAGATTCCATACACATAGATGGGGGAGAGGAAGAGGACAAAAAGAAAGGACGATGACAAAAAGAAAAAGAAGCCATCGCCTGCTTGCCTCTCTCTCTCAGAATCACATCACAACACATTCCTATCCTGCAAGTCCAGATGCAATGAAATTGATTGACTGCTTATCTCCCATAGTGTAAAAAGGCAAGTGTCCCATAAAATTAAAACAAAACAATCTTAGGCTAACCTTTTCACAAAAACTAATAGTAATATTAATGATAATAGTAATAATGCACTTAATTTTTCATTGGTAATAAATATTTACATACAGTAATACTAGGCAAAAAATAAAAATAAAAGGACGTTACAAACGTACCTTAAAAATACTTATAACACAGTATTATGACAATGTTATATGAACGTTGTGGAGATGTTTCTATAAGGTACGGCCAGGGCGCATACAGCGTTAAAAGAAAATCAGTGCCCACGTTTAAAAAAAAAAAAAAAACACAAAAAAAGAAAAAAAAACAAAGGCATTGTTCAGAATACAGACGCAGCAGGCTTTGCTGAACATGAAGTCTATTTACAGATGAGATCCAGGAACAAGCCTGGTTTTAACACTACAAGTACAATACTGAAGGCAGCATTGGGGGTCTCCTCAGACAGATAACCTCACACGACCATGCGCCTGTACGAGGCTTTGCCATGGATGGGGTGGGGGATGGGGGGCACGATATTTTAACTTAACTGAGAAATACTACAGCGTATATAGAAAAAAAATTGTGCCTGGAAATAATGAAAATTGTGTCCCTTATACACAAATATATATTTTGACGGCGATTTAAAGTTTTATCTGACAGGTTTCAGACACGGTTTTACAGGTGTGATAATACTATTCGATGGTTTACGCAGAGTTACGCAAGTTAAACGTATGTTTCAAATTTGCCATTAGACCTACCAACCATCATGAACATTTAAACTCATTTAGTATTTTGATTTTCCAGCACTAGCTTTTTTAGGTCCCTGTTATTCACCAAAAAAGGCTAATAGATGTTTCTTTTTATAAAAGTGATAATAAAATCACTTCAATTATTGTTCATAATTTTTTCACTGCAACTTCATGCCGAATGGGGTTTAAAAACTGTTTAAGTTACAGAAGCTGCTGCTTTGAATATGGATGTCTAAACATTTGTTATTTCCACCAAAAATATCAATGCACAAATTATCCAAAAACATTCAAACCAATGACATCCTATGTTAAAGCTTTAAGACTTGGGACATTCTTGATCTTGAAAATTGCAGTTGATGAAATGTATGTTTTAATTAAAGGGATGAAAAAGAAGAATTTTTACATTCTGCTGCACACAGAGAAAAAGGAATCAACTTCTGTCCACAGCCACAAGGGAAAAAAAAGAGATGAATTAGGTAAGAAACACATACAGGAGTTTGGGGTAAAGGAAATGACAAACAAAGAGTTCAAGACAAACCTACTGATTCCCAACTGCCAACTCTCAATGTCCTTGGCCCCTTGACCTATACAATATGTACAAAATCATTTGAGAAAAACCAAACAGAAGAAGAGAGTGACTGGAGCTGAGTGCTTATTGTGGCTAGTGCTGATACATGTTGAGATCACTGATCGTCCAGAGTAGACTAAAACAGAAATTAACCTTACAAGCCTACGGAAAGATCTGTCCTCAGACATGCGGTCCCCAAGTTAGTCTTCCTTTTCAAAATTCTTTTTTTTCCCACTTCATTTTAAGACTTACAAGGAATCGATAAACATGTATTTTCATGCATACAGTGATAGTTTTCTACAGTGAATGCGTGCTTTCCAAATGATAGTTAAATCCAGCCTTGGAACAATTGCTCACGTCACAGCGACTAGAGCACCAATCAGAAGACAGCATTGGTCTTTGAAGGAGAATGTAGGGGATTGTGGGGCCTGAGAAGCAGACTGTGAAAGTCCCCTCCCCTTTGCGACTGTGCCTGTGTTTGCGCTTTCCCATGTCCCATTTTAAATGGCCATAGCGATGTGAAGCTGATAGCTGTGCTCTTCATTGCTCTGGTAGAGCCTGTTCTTCGTCACAGCACCCCCTAGTGAGCATACAGTTCTCGGAGGACCTTGCCCACCTGCACACTACACTCTTTCTCCTGTTATTGTTTTCTGGTTTTATTTCCTTTTTTGTTTCTGTTTCATTTTTCTCATTCATACAAAAGCAGAGGAAAATGTAGTTCTTAAGTAGTTTTGCAGAGTACAGAGAAGCTTCTTTATATTGATGTCTCCCAGAGCTGAAGAAAATACAGACAATAAAGCAGAAAGTTAGAACAAGAGAGAGTCAGACAAAGAGTGAGAGACAAACAGACTGATAGCCATACAGATAGCTACGTTATTCTACCATGTTATTTAGTGATTTACTGCACTGCACAGAAATGGCATGCCCACCTTTTCAAGGTATTGAGTGCCTAAAAAAAATAGAGATATTGCGTATCTACACCCTTTATATTTATATGGTATGTATTGGATACATGCTCACCCTGGCACTCTGTCTGTTGGCTTTCCGCTCCTCGTCCGGGAGAGGAGGCATAGGATAAGGGTACCGTCGGCTGGAGGCGATGGAGCCCGTGGATGAGGTGGGTGACTTGGCTGGCGACAGTGTCCTACCAGGGCATAATGGGACAGAGAAGAAGGAATAATCACATGAGTACTGGTTCGCTCACACTGTAGCGGGAGGAATAAAGTCGGAGAGTCGGTCTAGAGCACAGCGCTGGTCTTGGGCCATCACCTTTTGACCCCCTTAAAGGGTGAGGTCACAGTGAGGTCACCTCTTACGTGACATCATCTAAAGTCACTCACGTCATCAGCCTACGCTATGGAAAATAGTGCAGTGTCCGCAATTTAGATAGTGTGGGCCAATCCAAAAGAACACAAGAGTAGCTTGGCTGTTCATACACACTGTGTAATACTAGTATTATATGGGCTTGACAAAAATACATTTATGCTCCAGAGGACGTTTCGTCTGTACAAGGGAGGGTTTGAAGAACATGACAGACGAGATGCGATGAATAAGGGACAGACCAAGCTTGTGAGCACAGGACATATGAGTGCAGCACACTGATGACATCACCAAACACACAAACGCAGATAGCTGATGACAGCATAAACGGGATGAAACCCAAGCCAATACAGATGCACATAGGGTTATATACATGCAGAGACACGGGGGGAAAAGAAGGAGAAGGAAGGGAAGATAGAGAGAGAGAGAGAGAGAGAGAGAGAGAGAGAGAGAGAGAGGGAGGGAATGAGAGGCCAGTGACAATGGCACAAAAGGAGGCCATGTATTTCAAAAAAAAAGGAAAGATGTTACTGAGACTGACTACAGTATTTCAAATACTATCAGTAATGATCTGAGTATTAATTTTCTGATCAAACACATGCAACAGTGTCAGATTAAGTCTGTGGTATTATTTTATGCAAGATATAACTGAACACGATGGGTTATTATATTATATCTTATGTATCAGTAATGAGGTGTGATGGCACAAGTATGATTGAAAAGTAAGATATTAAAGTTCATCATTTGAAGGTACAGTTATAGTTCTACTCTATTTACCGTGACATCATCCCCACATTAAAGGCAGAGAACTCTCTTTTTTAGTATGCAACAGAAATATGAATAAAACCATTTTATTAAACAGAAAATCTAATCTATTTACAGTTAATTGCCATTGTTTCTTGTATACACCTATATTTACATATATGTGGGCAGTTTACATTAAAACAAATATATTGCAGAATCTTCATTATTTCTGGTCTTATTCACATGTGTCATAGAGTCCCTCATACAGTAAAATATATTGTCATTGGCACCTGTTTACTGGACATTTCTTTTGAGAAAAGCAGACACCAAGTGCTATTCAGCAGGTAAAACTTGTGACCTTTTTGTTCTGCTGTGAAAACAATACATCTCTCAAGCTACAATCTGAATGAGGTTAATATTTCCATGCCTAATTTTTTTAACATGAATTGATGCATACAATGTTCTTTTAACTGAATATATGATTAATGTTCTGTAAATTGTAAAATTCATCATTCATGCAAATTCAAGTAAACTGACTGTGTGAAAACCATTTTAAACTGACTGTTTGAAAATATGTAGGACAACGATCTCAACAGTAGTTAGCATAAGACAAGATAGTACATGTCTCAAAATTTGGGGTTAAACCCAAAGCAAAGATTGTTGACAGCGTTTCTAAAGAGATGACATCATTTTCTCAATATTTGTCATCCTTTTTCCAATCAATTTCCTATCCCATATATACTTTTCTAGACTCTATGAACTGTCACATATGCTTTTTAGAACGGGACTATATAGAAATCATCTGGCACAAAGCAAAGCACACATTATGATTATAGAGTAAGTGAGTGACAGGACACAAAAAATACACTCATGTGAAACAGTTAAATGTATAGCACAAGGTTACAGTCTCAGGGGCAAATATACAGTCATTTAGGCCACCTAACAAAGGCGTGGAGTCAGGAATGTGAGGGGGCGGGGCAAAGCCTAAAAAAATGTTACAATAGGCAGAATTTTCCAATGCAGGTTGAACATTATCTTAAAGCCCTCACCAAAGAGCTATGTGGCAGGTCAGAAAAAAAAGTTGCAAAAGAGGAGAACGTAAAATGTCCAAATGGGGGGGGGGGGGGGGGGGGGGGGGGGTGAGGAAGAGGAAACGGTCTGTGGTAATACCTAATATACGGTCCCTCAGTGTTTCTATTCACATCTTCAACCCATTTAGTTACATAATACTCTGTTTGGAAGCAAGGGGTTAAATACCTGCAGGAAGGGATGGGGGATGGTTGGGGCAGAAGGGGGGGGGGGGGGGGGGGTGGTGAACAGAGAGAGAGAAAGAAAGAAGAACAAACAGATGGAGGAAAAGTGGACGAGTGGAAGAAGAGAAGAAGACAGAAAGGAAAAGAGAGAAAAGAAAGAAGGAGAGTAGATTTATGAAAGACAGCAGGGCAAGGCACTGACATTCTCTTCAGTCCACCAAGATGCAAGTGAGAAGGAGTCTTGTGAATTTGGTTCCGTCATATGGCAAATGTAAACACCCATAGACCAGAGTCACTTCAGTTTCACTTCTTAAAGTCACATACTATCATCTAATCCCTGTCAAAATATATGTGTAACTTAACTGATCTCGTTTTAAACAAAATCAAATTTAGATTTCAGACATCATAGGCTTGCTGGTTTGAGTTGTTGTGATGACTGTTCTAAAGAAAAATCCAACATTGCTATGAGTGGCTCAGGCGAGACAACTGTGATTCAGAGAGACACTAAATGCAGAGGACTATGTATAGTCGCTTTCTAGTATCAGTGTATATAGAATGCTGCTTCAAATTAGCAGTGGTTTTGTGAGTAACAAAGATTTTTTTGTAACAATTTAAACATATAAATAGTTGAAAATGCTACATTATCCAATTTTAATAGCTGCTTTTCGGGTGTATGAACCTTGCATCTGTAAGTATATAAGCTATAAATATATAGCTATAAATATAGTTTCAAGAGACAGAAAAAGCCTATACCTAAACTATAAAACATGTGGAAAACATGAGGGAGAATCATTTGCATTTTGGCACTGGCTGTCAATCTTTTTTAAAAAGCTCCTTTGTTCCTGTTTCCTGGCCAACATGCCTCAAATAAAGCACAAGCATGTCTTTCAAAGTGAAAAACAGTCGTCATAACAATAAGAACCAAACTAAGCTTAAAAAGTCTAACACATGACCAAACTCTGAGTAGCATTCAAACAGATAATTAAATGCGTGCAAATAAGTTTCAACATGCTGTTTGTTCCAGAGATAAAAAAAAAAAAAAATCAGTCATTATAACACATTGCAATATCAGTCGCACTTCAGATCAACTCAGTGTACTCACAACCAATGACTTAACATAAAACTCCTTTAAAAACTCCCATAAAAATAAAGCACACCGCTCTCTAAGCTGCTCAATTGCATTTCTCATTGAAAATACATGCAAAATCCATGGTAACCATGGCAAATGGACTCACTATTATTGGTGCGCTGTAACTTATCTCCGAAACAGTTGAATGGTAGGAGAGAGAGATCTGGCAAGGATACAGTGCCACATGTGACTTACTCTGTAGAGTTAGAGCGAGGACGGAACTTCTTTCCTTTCAGCTTCTTACGAGTCCCACTCAGATTCCCTGTTGGTACAGAAAGAATAAGTTTTCATATAGAGAGAAAAAAAAGCATGAGTGGGTATGGGTGTGTCATGTTCTAGTGACACTGTGTGGACCAAGTGCCCCCCTGAGGATAACACAGATCTGACAAGTGGGGACCTTGTGGGGACATTTGCGGGTCCCCATTTAGGCATGATATTTTAAAGAAAGAAAAATACGGTCAATACAAAAAGTGATGATATATTTCTTTGGGGAGGGTAAGTGTTAAGTTATTAATTACAGTACAACTGATTTCAGTGGGAAGCACCCACTAAGAAATAAAGGCAAATGTGTGTGTGTGTGTGTGTGTGTGTGTGTGTGTGTGTGTGTGTGTGTTACCTTGCCATGAGTTGCTCCTGGGTCTTCCATTTTCACAGATATCAGAGATATGTTTAGCATCTGGGATTCTTTCACTCCAGGAGTGGGACAAACCGTTGGACCTAAAGAGCAGATATTCATTGTTCTTAACATTCCATTCAGTGAAAGCCAATGCTAGGAAAACAGTGTTATGCACGAAACAAAAAAGCAACAAATAAACTACACCTAACAAAAAAACACTCATACCACGTCACTCTGAAGAAGAACATGAACAGGCAATGAATGAAAACACCGAGATGAGACGTAACCATGACAATGAAAATAGTGTGACTGAGACCCATGATTTAAATACACAGCACTGAGATAAAGTAAGGTAATTACTCACTGTGACCCTTTTTTTCTGATATTCAGTAGTCTGCTTTGATGAAGAGTTTCACATTAACACAGAGAGAAGAGTCATAGCAGTTGGAATAAGAGCAAGCAGCTGTATTGGCATCACAAACCCTCTTATTTTTTTATTTTTTTAAATTTAGTTCACATATATGCTTAACAGTAAAATAAAATATCAATAAGTATATGTAGTTTTATGTTGTCCCCCCAAAATTAATTTCCCAACTGATACTTTCTTCAAGTTGGGAGCAGTGCGCAAATCTAAGCTGAATACCTAAAAATCAATCGAATGTTGGGATAAGGAGTATCGAAATTGATAAACGTTAATACCCCACAGTGTAAATATAATAAACCCATCAGTAGAGGTCTTCACAGGTCCTTCCAGACATGAAAACATGAGATGCAACCAATCTGTTATAGGCCTCGGGCCTAGATTTATTACTGATTAGCTGGTTTTTGTAAGTGACCAAGCTGTCAATGGCTGGGCAGCGCTAAGTCTGTGTTCACACCTGACCTACACTGCATGTTGAACAGGACACCAAGAAATGCTCTTAAGAAGCTGAAATGATGATGAGGTTTAGGCTGTAGTGAACACTGACAAGCATTTAGGCTTTTTTCAAGCATTCAGGACCCCAGCTTCAACTCCCAAGTGGACTAAAACAAGAACATGAAATCTACTGGAATGCATAATCTGAGATGCTGGAGAAGGAGTTTGATTAATTTGATGACATCCAGTCAATTCTGCTAAACTATGAAAAGATGACCAGAACAAGCCATAAAACAAGACATACCAAGGATGACTGCCTTACATAAAATAATATATTCAAAAGGAAAGAAAATAATCAGGTAACCATCATCTGTATTTTTCTACAAAAGATGATCGATCTTGAACCACTCCTGTGACCAAAGAGCTCCTTCTGTCACATGGCAAATAACCTCAACAGATTCAGAACACCAAACATCCACCAAGTTTAAGTCCAAAGTTTTAATGTTTTGGACATGGAACACGAACCCAATTGAGTCTAGTCGTGAACAACATGTCATGGTCCTGATAACTTTGGAAAATGGGAGTCGTGTTTAACCTCTTAGGTTTTATTTAAGTTTCTTATGTTTTATCATTTATCTGTGCGGTGCTGGGTTCAGGTTAAAAAGTCACAGGTCACGTTCATGTCGGGCCAGTTTTATCGGACCTGTGAAGATGCTTCTGAGCTTTGTCGGTTTCTACGCTAAACTACCTTCCCTGTCATTCCAGAGGGTTCTGTGATGTCCTTTACAGGTCAAAGGTCATAGCTGACCAAGCAAAGATGAAAGATGAAGATGAGGCGGGTGAAGATGGAAGGCACACCTGAAACCGAACAGAGAGATGTTTTGACTGATAGAGGGGATGGATGGAGTGAAGGAACGGGTGCATATCTGCAGGTGCGACAGGTAAGCCGACCTCTTCTTGGAGCTGCTGGCCGAGTTGGAGCTCACACCCTGTGGCATATCGCTGTAGAATGAGTCAGCGTCGCCCGGTTTCTTCACGTAGTCGCCCGGCGGCACAGGTCTGAAGAAAAGCATGATAAAACTGAAAACACGTACCTCCCGTACCCAACACGTACCCAACACGTACCTAACACATGCATTCTCATGGACTTCACAGTCCACGTAGACTAAAGAGAATGGTTTCATGTCGTCCCTGTCAAAGTTTGTCATTGCCAAGCACAAATGTTATAATGAACGAATAGCTTGTGGCTGAAATATTGCATAAAAATAAATCATTCTTCTGGAGCAAGACCCTTTGACCTTTTAATAAAACAGAACAAGACACTGAACTCTAATATGGTAGAAGTGGGTTCCCTTATAGTTTGACAGAATAAGAAAGTGAAAAGAGAAGAGAACGAACCTACAAAATCTTCGGTGCACCTGTGACTCAACATACCTTCTTTGCTTGTAGCTCCTTAAAGAGAAATAGAACAGTGAGGAAAAACATCAAAGAAAGGTTTAATGTGTATGAACAAAATGTGTGTGTGTGTGTGTGTGTGTCTGTGTGTGTGTGTGTGCGTGTGTATGTGTTTGTGCGCATGCATACTTAAGCAGGCATGCACTAATGTGTTTTTTCTCTCACTTGTATCCCCATGCAGAGATTGCCAGTATAAGCGCAAGGACGAGAATGGATCCGGCAATAGCTCCGATGATGATGTTGGTGCTGATGATGCCTGTACCAGGAAGATATGCAGAGCATCACTCAGTAGCCATGGCAATCATAAAAGCTGAGGTGAATTAATAGGATGCAGCTAAGAAACAGACAACATATTCCAGGTTCACGCTAGTCATTATATTTTACAGAGTATAAGGGCTACAGAATAAGTATTATTGGAAAAAAAAAGTAAAATTATTTTGGCTCCTTCTTATCTGTGATGTTCATTATTGTCAAAGCTTCAAATAACTATATGTTAGACTTGAAGAAACAAAAATAAATTATGTAGGAGTGTACATGTGTAAATTTAAAAAAACAGAGAAATAAGTCAAACAAATCACTGCACTAACAAAATCATTGTTTGCCATATATATAAAACTATAAAGTTAATTAGAGGAGGAGACTAATTAGATTTCTTCAGTTCACTGACCCATGCTGATGTACTATTGCTTATAGCTGCTCTTTTAACAACAAGTCCTAAGCAGTCATATTTTTTGCCCTCACTTCTCCTTCTAACGTACTTTCCTTAAAGGTATACAATAAAAAAAAACAATACTTGAGACATCATAATCACAGAATTTCAGAACTAAGTAGACAAAATGTCTCGTATATCTTGTTTACTGTTAGCTTCTCTTACCTGTTTTCTTCAGATACATCTAATACTGATGTGGGGACAAATGTCATGATCTGACATATTGTGGGAATATGCCAACATTTTGACAAGGTTGCAATTCCACACTCTGTCCATTGGAGGCCGCTATTTCTCGTTTTCAAGGTTTCATTTTCATTTTCTACATGATCTTACTCCGATCATTTCATTCAAAAATACTACACAGAGGGTTGTATGAAAAAGTGTTTGGTCTAAAACTGAGGACAGTAACTTTGCTATTTTTCACAAAATTGTATGAGTGACATCTCATATTAAGTAATAAACTAATATGTTGACATTTTGCAAATGTCAATATCTGATGTCTTTTTCATGAGATCAGGTTCAGCAGTTCACACTGTTATTAATGCAGAGTTTACATTAAAAATCAAGAAGCTTAATGAATTCAGTGTAAATGATCCTGATCCGTTCACACTTCATTAGTGGAAACAAATGTAAACCACATATGAACCACAACACTTCACTTCCAACTAACATCTAATAAACAAACAAATGAAAAAAAAAACACCCCAAACGCACCCGTATTATTAGGGAAGGGGGGAAACCAACACTCAGAGGAGGAGAGAACAGAATGGAGAGAACGAGGAAAAGAACAAAACAAGGGATGTGAGGATGTAAAAACAGAGGGCAAACAGACAATAAAGGAAAAGGAATAAGAACTCAAATCTAACCTCACGGAAATTTCAGCAAAACACATGAGCCTGTCAACAAAGAATGAGTGAGTGAAAATGAAATCTACAAAAAGAAAAAAGACAAAAAAAAGAGAAGACAAATTAAACCATGAAGAGCGTCCGTGACTGTCTTTGATTCTTTAACATACAGATTATGAATGACTCGACAGAAAACAAAGTTTAAAAGACAGATGATATAGATGTTTTTTGTTTTTTCAAAGATATTGGTAGATACACTACTCCTTATGATCTTTTTCCCTTAATAAAACAGGATTTGTCTGTTTTGGTCCAACATACTCAGAGCAAACATCAGTCAGACAGGACACAAGTTAAAGGATCCCTGCAACAGTACAGGGACAAAGCTGAAACGATTCAAATTCCTCCCACGCTTATTTGATCCAAGTTTGCTTCTCTTTTACACAAACTATTATATATTCGGCACTTTCATTGATGAATAGAGGCGATACCAAACTGTGTCAGAAGAATTATGATCATTTAAAAGTGCCAACATTCAAGCCTTACTTCAGAATACAGTTACGTAAAGACTACACCTGGTCGCTACTGGTGCTCTACAGGACTTTTGAACTTTCATAGATTCTAGAAACCCCTTAGTGAGACTACAAGCCTGTCCCCTCAGATCAGAGCAGTGTAAATGGGGAGAAACCCACCTGAGGAAGTGGCGGTGGGTCCTACCACCAGGTAGCTGAGTGGAGAGGTGGAGTTACAGTCATCACCTGCCCAGCCCAGGTGACACACACATTTCAGCTCATTACTGCACACCTGAAACACACATAGACATATTCTCTAAAGAGTCTCAGTTACAACAGAAACATGACTTTGCCTACATGTTTAAGACCATATCAAACCGTATTCAATTGTATTAAGGCAAGGGTGTACATATGTGGACACACACACACACACACTCACACACATATAGACTCTTTCTCTCTCCCTCTCTCTCTCTCTCTCTCACACACACACACACACAAACACACACAAACACAGACTCTCTCTCTGACCCCATGTCCAGAGCAGATGAGGTTCTCAGTAGTTCCAGGACAGGTGCTAAAGTTAAACTCCTGTACAGGGAGACATCTGTGGTTGAAGCAAATGCGGTCTGTTCCACATGCAGTGCCGTCCTCCACATAACCCAGATCAGTGTTCCCGTCAATCATCACATGACCACCACTGCAACACACACAGCATTACTCAACAACTAACCACTAAACAATGGCTGAAACAGATAAGGAAATTCCATTAAAAGGCCATCCCATTTGTGTATGCATACATTTCATTGTACCAGCATGTGTGTGTGTGTGTGTGTGTGTGTGTGTGTGCCTGTAGCCCAACATACCATGTCAGGCACAAACAGAGACAAAACGGGATGCCAGTGTATGTTTGCATATGTGTGTATGTGTATGTGTGGGCATGATTGTGTGCGTGTGTGTAGTGCGTGCACTGTGTGTGTGTGTACCTGCAGTCCAGTGAAGCACCGTGCTGGGCTACGGAGAAAGACGTCAGGCCTCCCTGAAGCTCTCCCAGTCTGGGTGCTGGAGAGATATTGGAGCAAAGGAGATACCCACAATGCACATCCCTAAAACAAATACACACACACACACACACACACATACAGAATCGTAAACCCAGTTATGATGTGGAAGCTGAACTACTTTCTTATAACTAAAATATCAGTTCTAATCTCTCAAGCTGACGTCCCATAACCCAAAGTCATTCCAAAACCAGAAGCAACTGGTTTTTCTTTTACCTCACATACTTCTGACTACCATGTCCTCTCAGTCATAAGAGAGTTTTACATGCTGTGATCCTGTTGTTATTCTTTAACTGTCATCACTACACGCACTTACTGTTTTTTGCACTGAATCCATGTATCTTTATCTTTCCCACAATTCCCCTTTTCTGTTCCCTCAATGTTCAGCTTCTCATAACAGAATTTGTCCGCAGCTGTGGCCTCTACAAAAAAAAGACAAAAAAAAAGGCAGCATTACAAAACACAGGTCAAAATAAAATCAAGATTCTCCTTTAAATTATGCCAATCTGAGTACACTCCTCTGTTGACTCACTTTCTCCCCAGATGTATTTGCACTGTCTGTCCTTCATTTTGCATCTGCCATTAAAGCATCGACCCTTAGACCAGAGAAAAACACAACGTCACATGTATTTGGCAATATCAAAACACTTTTACACTGTCTCAAAATCATATTTCAGATGTTTGACATGTACAATATGTGACTATAAGCAGTGTTTACCTGAGTATAAATATGAATAATGTGTATGTATTGTAACATAAAATAAGTTTCTGATTGCATAAATTTACATTATGATGTTGTTACTGTGGATTTCATGCCTGAAATGTGATGTAACTCACCTGGTCTTTCTCACAGGTGTAACCATCCATTTTATGTACATTTGGAGGACACTGTAAGGTATGAATATGTCTGAGTTTAAAAAGGTAACGTTTACATTTTTGCATGAAAAGGTGAATACTGAATAGTCTGGAAATAAAAGGTAGTAACAGTGATCAGACAGAATTTCTTCAAATGTCACACACACACACGCATGCGCAAACACACACACTCACACACACACACACACACATACACACAAACCTGAAACTGATCCTGAAACCAGTCCATTTTTCTGAAAACTTTTTTGCTCTCTTTCATTCTCTAAAATGAGGTAATGGTATGGTCGGTGGGAAGCAGTGCCCTCACCTGGCTGGAGTTTCCGGTGCAGTTTTCTGGAATATCACAGTCATTCACAGCATCCCTGCATATTACACCCATAAACTCCATCTGGAGGAAAAGACAGGAGATACATCACCCAAATGTATTACACACACACACACATACACACACACACGCGCGCACGCACAGGCACTTGCACACACACACACGCACACACATGCACACACGCGCACACACACACACACACACACACACACACACACGCACACACATGCACGCACACACATACACACACACACCCTTACACACACAGGCGTTTCATACCTGGCAATTCTTGCAGCATAAGCCGTTACTGCACTTGGAGCCCTGAGTCAGTTTGCACTCCTTACAACAGTTCTCACCCTCTCTCTGACACTCCTGTACACACACACACACACACACACACACACACACACAAGTGGGTGAGAAAGAGAGTTGTGAAGCACGATACACTTTTACCGCAATTATCCCGTCTCAGTAACATCCTGTCTAGATTATATAAAACTGTCATGAATCTGAAATTGCATTAGGTAGACGAGAGGGAGGCAGGGTTTTTCTCCACAGATCAGCACTCACCGCTGGGGTTCCACAGTCACACTCTTCTCCTGGTTCGACGAAACCATTTCCACACTCTGGAGGATCGAGCAGCTTTAGAAAAGAAAGAGAAACAAAGAAAGAATTATAAAATATTAAAAAAAAAAAAGCATCAATAACATTTTTGCCAGGCAAAGGAACAGAGGACGAGCAGAGATGTCCCTAAAATATATTCTAGAATTAGGAGAGATAAATAGATTGAGACAGAAAGAGAGATACCTTTGAGGGTTTGTTGAAGAGACATGCACCACCTCCGCTGTTGAGGAAATTGTGATACTCCTCCACATTACAATCAGAAAATCTCTTGGGCAAGTAGAAACTGGAGGAGACAAAACAGAAATACTTCTCTTACACCAGGAGAGAGCCAATCGGCTCCACAGCTCCGAGCCCACGGCCCAAATCTTCACTAACACAAGCTTCAGTGTTCCCAGTTTCCAGTGTGTCCAGCTGTACAGTTTTTACCATCAAATTCATGGAGAGAGAGACAGCCTCCATTTACTTATGTCTAAGGAGAATTCCCCTTACCTTTACTAATGGTGAACTCCGGTCAAAACAAAAATAAACCTCATTTTACCATGAGGCAACCGCACACAAATCTAGAAAGGAGCTTTATTGTGGAATGTGGTCAATTCACTTTTTTTGTGAGAACGGAATGAATTTCACACAGGAAACAGAAAGACACATTTCCAGAAGCTTCTATTGTTCTGCTCACAGTTGCACACAAAGACACACATACAAAAAACACAAATAAAAAGAATTGTTTAACAACCCTGATCCAAAACCCTAAAGGCAAACTTAATGAGCATTCTGATAAAAGAGAATATGCAAGTTAAAACTAAAGCTAAACACAGACTGGGTAAGTGAATTACAAGGATATCACACTTTACAAAATTGACAAAACCATGG
Source organism: Chanos chanos (assembly GCF_902362185.1). NCBI lineage: Eukaryota > Metazoa > Chordata > Actinopteri > Gonorynchiformes > Chanidae > Chanos > Chanos chanos. Next base: position 30,878,911 of record NC_044503.1, on the reverse strand, counting down.
TCTTTTCTTATTTATATAGCGAGCAAAAAGTCAAACGCTTTGGGTTTAAGGATGCAGGATTGAGAAACATCAGCTCAAGCATATTTTCACTGAAAACTTTGACGGCGTCTCTTACTGTGTGCAGGATAGTCCAGATTATTCTGAATAAGAACATCTGCTCGTATGCAGAGCAAGTTTATTTCTCAATGTAAAATATCCTGGAGTTGCACAGAGTTCGTTTCAGAGTTATTTTACATCCATTAAGACTTATAGTGTTACGATTACTAGTGATAGGGCACTACATTCCAGAGCTCTTATATTTACATTAACTCTGAAGAGTGTTAATGTATATCATCTCTGAAAAAATGTTAATATAATACACACTGAACGTTTCGGAATATATAAACATTCAGAGGTCGCTTGACACTGGCCAATTGTTTCTGTTGCCATGATTACCAGTTTACATTCAATTCGGATTCTTCAAGTTGAATTGGATTTCGTTAGACTCAACAGGCTGTAGATCAAGCAGGGAGAGTTTTTAAGGCCCATACATACACACACACACACACATACACACACAACGGCATACATTATCCACTGGAATATGAATTTGACTTCTAAATCAGGTTTCATATTTAACAGGTGTCATTTTAGTGTCTCATGTTTGAAAAAAAAGGGGTTTAAACTTTGACTATTAGATGTGGCTGACTCTTTGTTTTCTTTAGGAACTGGAAAATGGAGCTTTGGCACTTGTACTTTGCTGAGGTTTGAGTCTGCAAACAAATTTTTTTGGCAGTTTTGTCGCTCGTTGGCCGCCTTTGAAAATCTCTAAGGTTCTGTTTCATTCCCTTGGCTCTGTCACTTGACAGTTTCAATATTCTCAGCCACATTATGAACCTCTCCATCACCTTCACAAACACCCACGTCAGCAAGACTCCTACTACACACACACACACACACAGTAACCCCAGCCAAGGCAGGAATGCATTCCACTCAACTCTGACCCCCTCTCTCTCTCTCTCTCTCTCTCTCTCTCTCTGTCTCTCTCTCTTTCGTCCTCTCAAGCGCACACATACACACACACACACACACACACACACACACACACATACATACACCCTGGCGTGTTTAAGCTCTCTGTTTATGCACGACACGGCTGTCCCTTCTCTCTGTCTCTTTCTTCCATCATAAATCATAATCCAATCAGTGTTGCTGCAGTCAGGCCTTTAAACAGGGTGTTCCTGCATCATCAGTGGGTAGAGCAGAGTCTCTGTCTATGCGTGTCTTCGGCGACACCGATCAATGTCTCCGTTTCTGTCCTGAGAAGGAACATCTCCAGCATTACCATCAATCAGCAGCTGCAACCCTGCACTTTCAGCAGCCATTAACCTTAGTCTCACAATCGATAATGCCTGCGTGCGTGTGTGTGTGTGTGTGTGTGTGTGTGTGTGTGCGTGTGTGTGTGTATGAGTGTGTGTATGAGTGTGTGCCTCGACTCTCCTAATATCATTTTTCAGCTTACCTGCATAGACACATTTGAACTGATTACTTACTGAACTTGAATGGACCATAATACAGATAATAATCCAAAGTTTCAAAGTTTCAAAAAATTCAGATAGATTAGTACACACGTTTTTTTTTTGTTGTTTTTTTTTTTTGTCAACATTAAAATTAAACACAAAAAATAGGTATTATATATAAAAAAGAACAGTCCAAGAGATTAATAGACAACAGCATGCAGGAAATATCAAGGGGAAAAAACAGATATTTCATCACTGTTTGAAAGAAAGAAGCTATGTGCTTTTGTAAAGAAGAAGAACGCTGGGTGTGAGAAAAAGAAAGACAAAAAAAAGAACGATGAAGGACTGACTCGTCACCCAAAGACGTCTGGACGTATGTTTGGGTCGGAATCACAGCACTTTCTCACGCTGAGATGTTTCAAGCATGAACCTTTTAACCCTTGAACAAAGCCAACCAGGTCAGCAGAAATTAAAAAAAAAAAAAAAAAGAACTTGACCCAAGAAAGAAATGAGCAGAAAAAATGAAAACGGCTTTAGTCATATTTTTACAATGCTGACCATCAGTAATTTTAATATTATATTTTAGCTCAAGGGTCCGGCAAAAAGCTACAGAACACCTTTGCAAATCATTTCTCCGATACTGATTATTGTTCAGGTCCATTAGCATCAACTCAGTTACCCATTGCTCAACAGGTAGCTTGTAGCTCTTTGGTGAATAAAACTACAAGAAAAGACTACTATGTAATCCAATCACGCACACAGCACTTTGAAAAACAGAGGGGGCAAATGAAACCTATTTCTGTAAAATGTCACCCAATGTATTCTGTCACCAGCCTTCATTTAAAAAACCAACAAAAAAACCCCCAGATGTGTCTTAACAGTTGTCCACTGCCAAATGACAACAGTCTTTTAGGATTAACATTGTGTGCTATCAAACATGGAGACTTGACTAATGACAGACTACATCGAATGAAATTTTGGAGGTTTTGTTCGCCGATGTCAATGGGAATGACGCTGCAATCCGAGAGATATGATGCTCAAAGCTTGAGGAGGAGTCGAGGAGTCTCCTCCAGAAAATTGCAATTTGTCAAATCCATCAAAAAGAGCTGCCAGCCAAAACTGAAACCATGTTCACAGGAAGAGAGCAGAGAGAAAAACACAGAGGGTATACATCACACATGCTGTGTTTGTCAATCACTCCCTCTTAATTTGAATAAGGGCGGAGCACTGAGGCCTTTTGCCGTAATGCTATTGGATGGAAATGGAGAGGGCGGGCTTATGTGACTGACATCCCTCCCTGACCAGCCAACTGGTTGACAGGGTGGGAAAGAGTAGCGTGTCACACACAGCCAAGCTTCTGCTCACCTGCTGTCCCATTCGGGATTGAGGGGAAACGCAAGAGGTATTTAAAGAGAGGGGTAAAGACACATGTACGCACATACAAACACAAACAAACAAACACACACACACACAAAAACACATGTCCTGGTGATCTGCTCACATGAGGTCAGACTGAACTGCCCTCACTTTCATGTCCAAACCTCAGTTAGAGTGAACAGCTCAACAGACTTAAAGCCACTGCAGAAATTCCAGTTTATTATATCATAGCATCATTATTGTGAATTGATAAAATGTGATAAGATGGGGGGGGGGGGGTTTATATGTGTACTATAAACTGTATACTATATATGTGTTATTTCTCTATAAATATTTCCATGTTTGTATGATATTTTCTTGAGATGTGCTGACAGAGCGGTTTTAATAGAACTGAAAGGTTTCTTGTTTCTTGTTTGTTTGTTGTTTTGATTGTCAAATGTTCACATCTTCATCATAGACCTAAAATGGCTTTAATTTTAATTACATATAAACACAAAAAAAAACCTTTTTACTATGATTTTCTGCAATGCAAATGAAATCCAACACGAGTCTGATTAGATTTGAGAACGATAAGAAATATCAACAGTGGCCTTTAGACAGCGGAACAAACACACCGATAGCACCACAACCACTGGTTTGACCAGCAATGTTTCATACTAGCATTATCCACAACTATTTCTCTCTCTTTCTCAGTATTTGTGGTTAGGATCACTGTTCCATGCACTGTCAACTTGGTTCAGCTCCCTAGTCTGTCAATTATTGCTCTAGGCAGGAAAACCAATGGCAGTAGCCACAGGCAATAGACAATGTTTTCATTCTGATGTAATCAGAATAACTGTGGAGTTCTTACTGCCATCTAGTGGTGTGTTTTGATTTCTTAAAAATAAAATCATTTTTTGCCTTTTCCTCAGGGAAGTAATGTAATGGGCCAGTATGACTACTATCACTGAAAATTAAGCAGAAAATATTCTGTGCATATGTCCCTTTGAATCGCGTTCAATTTAACACTGCTAGAACACAGAGGTGAAGACATGTGAACACAGTAACACACTGACAAGACAAAAGCCAATGACAAAACTAATCTGTGTAAAAGCATTGCCTTTGAGCAACGTGTATATCACCACAGAACAGGAAAAGGGAGTGTGTGTGTGTGTGTGTGTGTGTGTGTGTGTGTGTGTGTGTGTGTGTGTGTGTGTGTGTGTGAGCGAGATAGTGATCAGGGACATTTGCTTTATAGGAAACTTACCCAACATCATCCATTATACAGCCAGACCATCTATCATCACACTTGCATTCTCCTGCGGAGGACAGAAATGTTACAGAGCAGGACACAAAGTCTGTGTGTGTATCTGATTGCGTAAGTGTGTGTGTGAGTGTGTGTGTGTGTGTGTGTGTGTGTGTGTGTGTGTGTGTATGTGTGTGTGTGTGTGTTGCTCATTTTAAATAGTCTACGCGTGTTCCAAATAAATTGCTTAGTAATTTCTACGTAAACAATTTTTTAAAAAAATGGGACGAGGCTAAAGTGAGCAGGGAGATAGAGAGAGAGAGAGAAAGAGAGAGAGAGAGAGAGAGAGAGAGAGAGAGAGAGAGAGAGAGAGAGAGAGAGAAAGAAAGAAAGAGAGAGAGAGAGAGAGAGAGAGAGAGAGAAAGAGAAAGAGAGCGAGAGAGAGAGCGAGAGAGAGAGAGAAAGAGAGAGAGAGAGAGTGACTCTTACCATTTAGGATCCTCTTTTTGTCAGAGAAGATGCCAATATTTTGGCCCAACGACTGAGCGAGAGTAATGGCCATTTCCTCCGTTTTGCCGTACTGAAAGATAAGGACAGAGAAAGTAATGGGGGAGGTGTGAGAGTGAGAGGAGAGATAGTGTTGAAACAGATCCTGCTGGCACATTCCCATAAAATGCTGAGACAGATTCATGAATATTCATGAGCCAAGTGTAAATTTATCACATTTACCTCATTGACTCCGCCCCCTTTGGTGAGTGAGCACACTCCTCCCATGTAAGAAGCTCCCCCCCAGTTACTATGGAAACGGTTCCCTCTGGAGACGAAAAGATGATTCATTTAGTCAGGCTAAGCTATTGTGTCCTCATACTTCATCATAAAACATCATGTTCACTGCTAATCAGCTGTGGTATTTCATCAACTGTATCATTAAAGGTGTGTGTGCAAGTGTAGGAGTCCGTGTGTGTGTGTGTGTGTGTGTGTATGTGTGTGTGTGTTCTTCTGTGCTCCGAACTCACGAGAAAAGGTGGACAGAGTCGCTCTTATCTTTGATGAAGTCTCGTCTGTACTTCATAAACTCTCTCAAAGTCACCATTGGGTTGTCATTTATGTTAAACCGGTTATCTGCTGCCCATGTCTCCATAGCAACCAAGACTATCCTGGTGTTGAGCTGCTCTTTGAAGATCTGAGGATTTAAACAAACAAACATACACAAATCAAATTATGGCTAAATTATACACGTGGGTTCAACGTGTTACTTCAAAAAAAAAAAAAACTCGAGAAAAAAAAACATACCTATGCACACAAACTCACTTCTATGAATATACAAAACAGATTTACCACACAGACATATATTAGCTACATGGAGAAGTATTCAGCTTTGATTCTATGCCATAAACAAAAATTAAATTGACTGGCCAGAAGCATAACTGACAAATTCATAAATCATTTGTTGAACCATTCCAATTGAGTATCACGTAATATCAGTCAAATATCAGATAACATGCTTTCATCTAATAGTCAATTCACCGGTGACAGCTTCTCATGATTATTATTCACTCATCATGTCATACAGCTGAAAAATAAAAATACGCATTTCAATTACACAAATTTTCATTCCTTAATTAGATTGTTTATAGCCTTTATATTATATTTAACACTTCAAAGCTACTTCAGATTAACACATTAATGACATGCACTCAGGCATAAATTAAATGATAATGCATTAATATGTCAAAGCAAGATTTCCTCGGTTTTAGTGAATTTCTACTCTATGTAAAAGAGCAGAGCTTGCGAGATACTGTTATTACACTTACGAGATCGGCCATGTTCACCACTGATTTGGCATAGTTATTGGTCTGTCCAACCGAGAGCCGATGTTTCTTGTACTGGTCAGCAAAAAACAAAAACAAACAAGCAAACAAAACAAAAAAAAAAAAAACAGAGAAAAATTACTCATCATTCTCACTCATTATCTAAGCCGCTTATCCTGATTAGGGTCGCGGTGGGGTGCTGGAGCATATCCCAGCGCTCATAGGGCAAAAGGCGGGGAAACATTAGAGAAATTAGAGAAATAAAACTTCTACGAGCCCTGTGTTTTTGTATAATATGATACGTGAAACACTACATGAAGAAATTACTTTATTCGAGTCAGCTTAATAGTCCAGTTACAAGCATACATTCAATTTATAAGAATGTCAAAACTCACCATGAGGTGGTCATTGATAACCATCAACTCAATATATTTGGTCTCATCTTCAACTCGGCGTGACTTTCTCAACACCTGAAATTTTAAAAACAAACAAACAAAAAAATTAAGATTCATTTCTTAAATGAAAACAAAATGCTTCTGATCACTCATCATTATCTTCATTACAGCAATATAACAGACTGTAGCTATGAGGCCAATGATGTAGACTGAACATCTTATTCACAATGGAGAGCAAAGCTTTTCTTTTAAAATCACTCTGACTCATTCCCCTCTTCCGTTCCTTTGTAACACATGCTTCAATGATGAAAAGAAGAAGAAATAAAACTGCAAAAGAGGTCCATACATTTACTGAACCATTATCAACTATGTTCTCAATAATTAATGAGACAAAGAGTATGGAAGGAGAGAAAGAGCAAGAAGGCAGAGATAGAGCATGTTTCTTCCTGTCCTCAAATATTACATACCAGGAGAGCGAAGTTGAGAGAGCTGTAAACCTTGAAACTTTGCACACACATACAAATGTAAGCATGCACTCAGACACACTTCAGTGAATCTCTGATGCTTTTCTTAAAACTGTGTTGGCAGGATAACCTTACGAACCACTGTGTAGTGTAACATGAAAGAGCCAAGAGATAAAAATTTTGTGTGTGTGCGTGTGTGTGTGTGTGTGTGTGTGTGGTGTATTTGTGTGTGCATGTGTACGTTTGTGTGTGTGTGTGTGCGTTCATGCATGTGTGTCTGAGTGTGTGTGTGTGCATGTGTGTGTGCGTGTGTTAGAGTACAGTACACACCTGTCTCTTTCTTCTTCTGTGACTTGCCCCTGTGAACAGAGGGGACTCCTGAAATGGTGACTCAGCCAGACTGACTGAAAAACAGAGGGTTAAAATCAGCTTGATTTTGTATTTGTACAAAATGTCCTATTTTCTTTTTATATTTATAAACACACACACCACACACACACACACACATAAACACATACATACACACACCTATCTATGTGTGTGTGTGTGTGTGTTCCATATTCACTTTTATAATTTACAACAATTGTGTATTCTATAACTAGCAGTTTGAAAGATATTATATTATAAAATATGCAAAATGTATATTTTGCAGTTAATTTAATTCATTTACATATATTGACACATCTCTGCAGTACAAAAGTAACCTACTTGGAGGCATGTAGTCTTCAGGAGGCTTGAAACCTGGAGACTTATAAACCATGTGTATATGAACATCCTCCTACAGCGAGACAAAGAGAGAAAAATAGAGACAATGAATTTGACGCTTTCATTTTTGCTTGCAGTCTAAAATAAAAATAGAGGCACACATGATTTCTTCTCACACACATAAAATGATTCAGAATTTACTGATATAATTTCATAAGGTATTTGGTGAATAATTCCAATTTTTATTTGTCTATTGGTTGTACAGATGGCGTTCTGTTAAAAATCAAAGTTTGAATAAACAATCGTGAGCGTGCATATGACGTCAGTCACTGCCTGGCGCGTGCACTCAGGAAGTCCCTTCACCGTAGGAAACACTACAGCAACGAAAGGGTTGAAACTGGAAAAATGATCAATATTGGCGTTTAGGAGCCGTCCGAAATTCACACTGGTCACCGGTATGTCATGTAACATCATCTGTCATTATCTTAATTGATCTCTGGGCAGCTGAATTATCCTCGAAGATTGAGGAGCAACAGGTTGCGTTGTTGAGTACAAAGCTAACGTTAGCTTGTTAGCTTAAGGTAGCTGGCTTAGCTAATATTTACATCGAAACCATTAATCATAAATTTATGGCACCATACCGTATTTCAGAAATATCTCTGAAGTCGGGACAAGACGGAAATTCTGCATGTATGCTTGGTTAACAATGTAAATCAACCGCCGAAGCGCTAATTTAGTTATACTCAGTCATCCCAGCTATCTACCCGAAGTCAGTTAACTTAGAAGAGGAATGTGGTATCGTGTTAATCTGATTTTATATCCTTTGGTATCTGCTTCCCTTAATAATAAAGGACCTAAATTTGGTGCTGTGCAGTGCTTGTAGGAGCCCCATAACGTTAAAAACGTAGTAAGTTGGACAGCTAGGCACGGGGAGTGTATAAACGCGTTTGACAGAGCTGTATTGTTCTGTATCCGCTGTCAGTCCGTGTGTAACTAGACTTGTCGCCTGATTGGGCACACAAATTAAACAAAGTATAACAATGCACGGTAGTGTGTCATTCATCGCACGGTCCGAATCACGGCACGTAGCGAAATACACGCTGCGCTCTTGATTCAGTTGAACAGTGATGTGCATTGAATAGACCAGATAAATTGAATGTCAGGGAACAGTTTTTATAAGTAAGCCAAAGTGTCATATTCCAGTGAGCATTTCAATCACAATGTACCTGGTAGATTTCTTTTTTTTTTCTTTTCAATTGTATATACTTATTTGAAAAGTGAGTAAAAAAAAAGTGCCCTAAAATGATTTTATTTGGGCTCACTTCTGGTTTATTTATGTAGCAGTGGGCAAAGTATGAATTTATTCAGAGTTTTTATAATATCAGCACATCTTTATATTCTTCATCTTTGTATCACAACATTTTCTTTGTCTCATACTCAGGATGATTCATGAGACATGTCTTATCCTTATGAGACAATGTCACAGAGAGGCTATAACCACTACCATACTTTTATCATCCCTCTCATACAGGAATTCAGGTTTTTGTCCTACGGTCACGTTTCTGGCATGTCTTGCCGCGACATCCACGCCACAAACGCGTTTGCGTTCATCATTGCCGTGCTGTCCATGGGCGGTTTGATCGTGGCCACGGTCATCCCTCAGTGGAGGACCACTCAGCTGGTCACGTTTAACCGCAACGCCAAGAACGTGACCGTGTACGACGGCCTGTGGACCAAATGCGTGAAGCGGGACGGTTACTCTGGCTGCTTCTACTTCGACGCAGAATGGTACTCCAAAGTGGACCAACTGGATCTTCGGCTTCTCCAGTTCTGCTTACCAACAGGTACGGTCAGGCTCAACCCTCCACAACTTTATGTGTTCACTGTTCTTAAATTACTGTGCTGATCATGCATATCTCAGTTATTATCATTTTGACTGTTTCAGTGTAGCTTCTATAAATTTTCTCACACGAGATAATTAAGTAGCTCCTTAACAGCTGCATATTTGGATTGTATTTTGCCTCCCTTGTGTGTCACTTTGAATAAAAGCATCTGCTAAAACGATAAAATGTAAGATGTAATAAATGTAAAATTAATTAATTACTACAGCAGGCTTCATAAGTATGTCATGTGCAGTTTAGATTGTAGATCTGCAGTTCTTTCTCTGATGTGCACCACATTTATCTAATGTAACAACTTCTAAATAAGACGTCTGTGTTTGCTTCAGGCCTTCTTTTCTCAAACCTGGCGTTGCTTCTCTGTCTGACGGGAATGTGCAAGACAGCCTGCTGTTCCAAGACTCCTGAAGACATCAAGACCAGCCGCTGTTTAGTGAACAGCGCAGGCTGCCACCTAGTGGCCGGGATGTTTCTGTTCCTGGGCGGGGCGATCGCCATGCCTCCGTCCGTGTGGTTCCTGTTCCACACTCAGGATCTGAACGAGCGTTACGAGAACCTGTTTGCCGTGGAGTTTGCGGTCTACGTGGCGATCGGGAGCGCGGGCGGGCTCATCCTCGCCGCCCTGCTGACGTTCATGTGGTACTGCATGTGTAAGAAACTGCCTTCGCCTTTCTGGCTGCCCCTGCCCGAACCTCCGGCCATTCCCAACAGCCTGTCGGCTCAGCCGCTGATATCGAATGGCCTGCCCTCGCCGGTTGGCTACGCCCCCCAGAACTTCCCACCCGCTGTTCTGGACGCGGCATCCTACGCTCCCGCGCAGGTCCTCCCGCAGGCACAGCCCATGCCGCCTCACGTCTACATGCCCCAGATGCCAGTTCAGGACGGGTACGGTTCTGAGGTGGGCGCGTCGCAGGCGTATGGTTACGCCCCATCGCAGAGCTATGCGCCGTCGCAGAGTTACGCGCCTTCGCAGAGTTACGCCCCCTCGCAAAGTTACGCCCCCTCGCAAAGTTACGCCCCTTCTCAAAGTTACGCGCCTTCTCAAAGTTACGCGCCCTCTCAAAGTTACGCCCCTTCACAGAGGTACGCTGGCCATCGCCACTCATCCCGATCGCGTCTCTCGGGCATCGAAATCGACATTCCCGTCCTCACAGATTAACGCAGAGAGATATAACAGTTAAATTAACCATTTATACGAGATTTTAAATGAAAAAAGGCCATTTTATGTGTCAAAGATACTGTTTTCACAGGTTTTTGTTAATTTTTTGGTCTGACCGTCTGTAGATCAGGGAAGTTAGGCTACTTTAAACTGTTGGACTCTGTTGGCCAACTGTGTTGTAAACTTAAAAAAAAACTTTTAATGAAGGAAAGGGAAAGGCTCTGTGCTTCAGTAGTACTGAACACATGACCTTTCTGTTTAAGCACTGTAAACATTCACTGACTCAAAGTCAAGACGCTGTGGTTTTAGTAAACAAACACATTTAGGGATGTCACTACACAGAGATTAGGCTACTGTAACAGAACTGGAACTCTAAAAAGGTCTTTTGAACTTCGGCTGTTCCACACTTAAACTACACTCATCCAACGCATAATAATCGTCTCCATGGCAATGCGAGACACCCATCTCCACACTAATCCAGCCTTAATGATTTCCACTGACACCACACTGACAACCTCTACTCAGCTCTATGTGACATAGCAAAGTTCAGCAAAAGTTAAACTTATTTAAAAAAAAAAAAAAAAAACACTTCTAGAAGGAGATCCTAACAATACACTACTCACAGATTTAACTATTATATATTATTTTCCTCAGTGCCAAGGTTTTATTGTTAGCCTTTGTCAAAAGTCATAACTGTAGTGCCTTACTGGTTCATCATTCAGGGAAGATATGGCTGACACCACTGTACATATTCCAGATGTATAACAGAGCACACTGCTTTTCTGCTCTTTTTTAGATGAGTTACACAGGATGTAGGGTAAAATGTGACAAGCTGCCAATTTTTTTTTTTATCTGTTTTTAAAAACAGAAGTGCTGATATCTAAAATGAGCTCATGTAAACCGACACAAAACGGTATTGGTGGGTATAGATGTTTGTGTCAGAGATTATGAGTTGGTTTTAAGGTTAATTTTTAATAGGTCACAGCTATGAAGGATTTATGAACGCTTATGTACGGCCACGCTAGGTCAAGTGTTACTACTAATGCAATTCTGTCTTATTTGTAGTTTTTTGATTGTTTGTTTGTTTTTTCAATAATTGATTTTAAACTGTGAAAATGGCAGAAAGTGCTTGCTTGCCATAAAGTTAGCCAAGCCTGATTCACAAAATGAACTTTTTCGAGGATATAATTTCTATACGCAAAGTATACACTAGGCTTTTTTTTTCCCCCTAAATGTTTACTTTATAAGTATTATGTTCAAATGCAGCTGGAACACTGTAAAAGAGGTTTTTGTTTGTTTGTTTGTTTGTGTGTTTTTATAAAAGTACATCTGTGAAGATATACCTTTGAAAGAAATGTTGTATAATACTACTTGTTGTATTTCTGCAAAGACAGTGATCTACCCCATTTTTTGTCATCAGTTCACTTTATGTTATGTGTCTGTGTGTTATAAAGAAAACACACATCTTTCCTATAATGAGTCTTTAGAACACTTTGAGGGCAAAGCACTCTGTTTAACATTCCACTCTGAAATCAAGGGAGACATCTTCTTTCTTTTGATTGTCTTGTTTCAGTGTCTTAACTCACAAAAGATGCCTGGTCAATATAGGCTTGATAAAAAAAAGATAATTTATAATGTATTACGTGAATGACAATGCAGGCGTTTTCAGACCGCAGGGTTGAGACAGAACACTGTGTTTTACAATGTTTTGAAGGATGCCTTTCTCTGGAGGTCGTGTTTCGTACCCTCTCGCTTCTGCCTTGACAACAGTTTTTTTTGTTTGTTTTTTTGGGTTTTTTTTTTCAAGAACAAGACAAAAATTATTTGTGTTCACGCCATTTATATCATATTGTGGGTGCCAAACATAATACACTTGACTGCTTACTGAAAACTTGATAGCATTTCCACGATTTCTCCTTCCCCGTCTCTCTCTCAGTCTATCCGCGCTAATGCCTAGTCTTCACTTTATTCACTTCTTTGTGGAATACAAGCAAACTGCAGTTTAGGGAGTTAAAATTCCCAATGCTTTGTGTCTTTTTCTTTTATTAGTGTGTAGAATGCTAATGACCACAAAGGCCTTCTTTGTAATAACAATAAAAAAGGAAAAAAAAAAGAACAAAAACAAATTAATGAATCCTGGGTTTGTGCTTTGAAATTTGTTCGCAGCTGGTGGGTCTGTGGTATATTTGTTACCACAGACAACTTAATAAGATTTTAGAAGAATTCGAGTAACTCTAATGAGTCTGAGTAATTATTTGGTTAATTTACATAACCTCCAGTAGTGAAATAATCCTTCTGTTAAACTATGAACTCATATAACATTGCACATGAACAAACAAATATGATTATTATAATAAAATACGCTGACTATTAAGTGATATTACCAGAATTGCAAATCAAGTTCATTTTGGTCTTGACTAAAGTTCCGAAGTTTCTAAATAAAATTCAGTTTAACCACTCAAACGGCCAGTGCATAGCACAAGAAACGTGACCATCAAGTAAAACAGATTAAAAAAAACAAAAAAACTATGTAGTTATTTCCAGTTCTCATCTTTAAAGCACGGGGCTGTTTTCCATCTGCTATGGCTAATTAGAACAAGTGGAAGTGGATGTTGAAGGAAGTAGAACTTTCCTGTGAAGCCAGTAAAACAGTTCACTTCCATCCAATCAGCTCAACCTTTGGTTTTCTCCTCCCGGCTTCTACAACGGGTTGGCAAAGTCACAGCGCATCTGTCGGTCGCTCCTAACACATAAAGGTCGCTGGTCACGACCTCAAGCGACGTGACTTCGGCGTCAAGGGACGCGACGTTAGTGTTAGCACCCTGCAGAGCGGTGCTAGCCCGGAACAAATCGGCCAATGAGTTTCGGTTTTCCGCTTGGAAAAAAAATCTGAGAGCAGATTTAAAACAGCGCTGCCAAATTTGGTCAATAACTGTCACGTTTCCCGCTGCCATAAACAGAAAAAAATGATACTCGCTATTTAACTTAAAACCCGCCGTTTGACGATGCAATATTTTCGTGATTTTTCATTCATATTAACAAAAATCTTTATCTTAAAGAACATATATGTAGGACCTTAAATATTAATTTGATGTTAAATAACAGTCAAACGCCACAAGACAAAAAGAACAGAGGTAAAGAATAACATGACATACTCTGTCTGGTTAGTCTGAGAAAGCAGAGTTACCACTTGGGTTGAACACTCTCATTATGATCTTCAAAAGCAACAGAAACAGAACCAAAGCTCAAGAGAAGCCTCTGAGTCACTGTCTCCTACCACCAGCCCTCTCTACAGAGACTTAAATAAATAAATAAATAAAGTAGACAGCGTATAGTAAAGAGGTCTCTAATACGACTGTGCCACAGTGAGACTCTGAGTGATTTGAGTAGTGACAGCTCATATAGTTTGGGGATTAACTGCTATTGTTCCTCTCTTTGATGTAGGCTTTCATCTTAATAAACCTCTTGATAAACTAGGCAAATTTAGAGACATTTTAGTGAGGAAAAAAAATTGGTGAAGCAATGATATGACATTTGGGTATGAGCTAGACAGCTTATACGGTTGAATAATAGTTATGTTACTTCTTTTTTTTTTTTTGACTATTGGATGAAGCCAATATGGGTTTTGTCATCAATTATTGTTTTTTTGTTTTTTTTTCGCATGGCATCGAAAATAAATACAAATATAACACAGGTGCACCCTATCAGGCAAATGCATACTTTCCTGCACATATGGTCAGAGAAACACTCAGTCTCCAATGGGAGGAGGGGGGGGTGGGGGGGTACTGGTGGCTGGCTAATAAGCTTGGGTGGGTAGGAATCTCCCCGAATCTGTCTTGTCCCCTCCTTCTCTTTCTTCTCTGTCTCTGCCAAGATATCTCAGAGACCATCTGTGTGAGACCCTTAATCCGTCACAAAGTGTCCCCTCAGCATGTGAGGGTGTGTGTACGTGTGTGGGTGTGGGCGTGTAAGGGCGTTAGAGTCTGTGAGGATGAAAGGGTAAGAAAGAGCATATAGGGGTGTGTGTGTGTGTGTGTGTGTGTGTGTCCCAAAGAGAACAAGGCTGTGCATAGGGTATGTGTCTGTATCTCTGTAAGGGGGCAGGGCGTGTGTGTGTCAACGACCAACTCATGAATATAAAGCGGGTTGGGGGGATGGCACATTTTTTCGATAATTTGAGTGGAGGGGTAGTGGGGGCATTGTTCGCCCCAGTGGAGACAGGACAGCCTGAACCCCCCCCCATACCAGCAACTCTCCCAACCCCCAACCAGTCCCAACCCTTCCCTGTCTGGATGCAAAAAAATCAGGCGTGCTTGAGGCTACAAAGAACTACTCCATTCCCTGAATACACACTCATCCCCACCCTCTGTATCTGTGTGTGTGTGTGTGCATGTGTGAGAGAGGTAGAGAGAGAGAGAGAGAGAGAGAGAGAAAGACAGAGAGACAGAGAGAGAGAAAGACAGAAAGAGAGACAGAGATAGAGAAAGACAGAGAGAGAGAGAGAGAGAAAGAGGGTGTGAGGGTAGCATTCTCTTCCTTCCCCCTCCACTCAAGCTTATGAACCTTCTGCATCTACTCTCTGGGCTGTTGTTTTAACCTCCCCTAGATTTACAAACACACACACACACAGGCGCACACACACACTCTTGCACCATCTCGTCATACACTTATTCGACTGGTTATGCAGCGAGATAAAAGAGCTCAGATCCACAGGAGAGAAAGAGGTTGCAGGAAAAACAGGTGAGCAGACATATGGTCTCCTCTTTTTCACAACACTTAAAATTCAGCATCCCTTACAAACACACATACACACACACACACACACACACACGAACACAAACAAAGATCTGAGAGAATACAAAAATGGATTATAAAGAAAGGATCATTGTATAAATTAGATATATATGTATGAGGAATAGAGAGATTTTGTGAGTGTGTTTGTGCGTGTGTGTCTGTGTGTGTGTGTGTGTGTGTTTTCGACACTGGTCTCTGTCCAGAGGGAACTCAGTTCCAAGCACAGAATGTTTTGAGTACTGAGAAAGTATCACTGACACAGCATCTGTGAAAACTGCAACCAGTTCCAAAAAACAAAACCCAAAAATAACACCCTAATTCAGACAAAATACAGAAACGTCAGCTTAAATGTTTTACTAACCAAAGTCTGGACTCAGGTCTTAACATCAAAAACAGCTCAGTATTCAAATCCTCAGCTGAAATCATTTACTCTAACCCCACGCTCATATTGTTATAACGCAACGACAAAAATTCAATAAAAATCTGAAGACAAAACATAATGCCAAACAGCCACTGAATGCTTGCCTGTCTGACCGCAATGACAGACAGACAGATAGATATATAGATAGATAGATATATAGATAGATAGATAGATAGATAAATAGTTAGATAGTTAGATACATACATACATACTGTACATTCATGCACTATGTGAAGAGGAGGTGATTAGAATAAAGTGCATTAACCCAAAAGAAATGCTCTGTTTCCCGTCAGGGGAATGCAGTTACAGAAAGCCTTTACAAGCAGAAGCCAAAAACTCCCAGGGCTTTTGGCCTCAGATAATCTCCGCAGCATCCTCCCTCAACAGTGTGAGACACTACGGAGGCCAGGGAGGGACACGTTTCCCTGGCTCCTGCTGCCGTTTGGGGCGGATAACAGATGTACGAGCCATATGGCGAACGGGCCGCTGTATGCTCTTTGGGTCGTTATCACGTCCGAACGCATCACATCAGAAAGCAATGCTCCACCAGTGTAAGCACGTACAAGGTCGTGAGGTCAGCATTTTCGGTCAAAACAAAACCACAAGGAAGCAGGAGAAGAACAAAAAAATGGCCTAGTCATCTCTGGGGAAGAAAACCCCCATACGCTAAGCTGACGACGCGGTCTGTAGCGAAGCTAACTGCATTGTACGACACTTTATGAATACGTTTATAGGGGGCAAAGAAAGAAAATGAGAAGCTTTGACGTTAAAAAATGCTAGAAAGTAACTAAACTACTCATCATCGCGTTGCTGCTAGCTTGCGTAAAAAAAATAAATAAATAAAAAAAACTGTAACGTGAAGCTCGTGACCACGCAGTGTTTCCTCTCCCTCCAAATCTGAAGAAAAAGCGGAACGGTGAGACAGCAAAAGGAATTTAAATCTCTTTCCAGGCTACGTTATTGCCACTATTTGACACGGATGTCAGACGGTATTGCAAACGAAGCACACAAGTTACGTCGGAAGCATCAATGCGAAATGCCACGAGGGAAACCAAACAGTTCTCCGTTACCTCGATACTGTCGGCTAAGACGAATGCTGACAGTGGAATAACATGACACGTACTGACAGAACTTAGGAGGAGACGCAACCTAGAGAGCCGAACATTCAGAGACGGACATACCTGTCAAAAGCAGCGTGTGTGTATGTGTGTGTGTGTGTGTGTATGGGGGGGGGTCATCAAGGGGCATCTGGCTAACTTTGGTAGCTCCTCACAGATCAGCTTAATGTAATGGAAAGCAGTGATCCACGTGTTTATTTAACACATGGGGTGATATTGGTAGGCCCTGAAAGTCGACGAGTCGAATCTGTCAGTCGAGATTCTTCAAGTCGAGCAGTCGTTTTTGGTTTTTTGTTCACTTTTTTTTTTTGGGTCTGTCAGTGTTTATTTTTCTATTCTAGCAGGGCACTTGCTAAAAAAAATCCATGCGCTAGTGGTTAACTGATGAGAGAAGCTGAAACCCGAGGTGAAGTGGTTGGTAAACTAGGCTAGCTATAACCATGTCTCAGAGGAAGTCTAAAGTATGGCGGCATTTTGAACTTTTGAAGGACCACCCTAACAAAGTTAAATGCATACTCTGTGTGCAACAATTCGTTTATCATTCAACAACATCGAACATGACAAACCGCTTGAAACGGGTAAGTTGCACAGCTGGGCGGCCATCAAAAAAAGAGACTGAAGACAAACGTTTGCTTTTTCATCTTAAAGGTTTCAAATCTTAAACTGCAAGTGTTTAATTTGTTTATTTATTCATTTACTCATAAGATTTATTTATTACGTTGAAGGAGGAATACAGTAACCTAATAACCCTGTCTTGTTGAAGACGAGAAGTTATTATTTCATAGTGGGCAATGGCATGAATTTATTTTAAACTGTTTCACTTGCTTATTCAATTGCTCGTTTTTAGTGTTTAAAGTGAAATTTAAAAAAAAAGGCTTTAAGAGCTTGATTTAAACAGAAATACATGTGCCACCTGTCCCATTCCTCAGACAAATCCATATGGTAGCCTGACGTTATATATCCGCAATACAAATAGGCCGCAATTCAAATCTTGCATCATATGCAGCTGTCTCTTATTGATTTTTAAATGCTCAAAAATATGTCCCCATGACTCTGTTGCATTTGACTATGTTAATGTGGTCGAAATCATCACTGAAACTCATGCCAGTGGATTTTCTGATCGGCAGACAGTCTATATGAAAAAAAAAGGAACGAATAGTCAAATATTCGTATTGAACAGCCAGTTCCGACTGACAAGACTCTGAGTCGGAAACAGCCCTAAATATCAGTCTAACTCTTCATCTCTCCAGCCCTCTCTCCCTCTTTCAGGTTTCAGCATGCTTTCTTGTGGAGATGAATAATTCAGACCTCCCGGAATCTCTCATGTGTGGCATGAAACATCTCGGCTCAGAACATCTCCAATGCACTTTTCTCCTCAGAGAGGGAGAGAGAGAGAGAGAGAGAGAGAGAGAGAGAGGGAGGGAGAGAGAGAGTGGGAGAGAGCAGTGGCTTGGCACGGACCTCTATCAGTCTGACTCTCAATTGGTTCTCACTCTCTAACTTTCTGTCTTGCATCTTCAAATCCCTTTCAGTTAGTGCACAACCTCATTTGCTCTCTCTCTCTCTCTCTCTCTCTCTCTCTCTCTCATTAAGATATCCACTGTGAATGATAATTCCAACACTGAGAATCTTTATCCATATCCCCAATCTCAGTTACGCGAAAAGACCATAAACCTGACCTCAGACTCGTATTTTAATTAAACAACCTGCTAATTATGCATTAGAAGATCTGCCAAGGCCTGCACAGGTCGCTTATCTCTCAATGGGCGTAAACGACACAGCTTCAAACTGTCTCAGTCCTTCTCCATCTCTCTGTTCACTGTTCAAAGTGTCTCAATCCCTCCATCTCTCTGTTCTGTGTGAGGAAAAGCATTGAACTGCAAGACTAGCATTACCTGCTATTAGCAGCACCTTCTTATGTGTTAGATGATGCGACAGAACGGAAGTTTCCTGTGTTGTTATTGATCTGTCCCCTTTCGGTGACCTTAACTTTACCTTCTCTGTGTGTGTGTGTGTGTGTGTGTGTGTGTGTGTGTGTGTGCGCGCGTGTGTGTGTGTGTATTTGTGTGTGCGCACTCACATGCACATTGGAACTGTTTGTTCTCTTGTGAGCATTGTGTTCACGATGTGTTTACATAAAAAGGAGATGAAGAGAAAAAAGAAAGAAAGAAAGAAAGAAAGAAAGTCCATGGCTATACTTACACTGTCACTGTCTTCTCCTCCTGGCTCAATCATGTATGTGTGATTCCCATCAAAGAACATCCCACTGTGATAGGAAGAGAGAGAGAGAGAGAGAGAGAGAGAGAGAGAGAGAGAGAGACAGAGAGAGAGAGAGAGAGAGAGAGAGAGAGAGAGAGAGACAGAGAGAGAGAGAGAGAGAGAGAGAGAGAGAGAGAGAGAGAGAGAGAGAGAGAAAGAGATATGTTACTTAAGTGCTGCATAAAATAGTATCTAAAAGTTTTTAATACAGTGTCTGTAGATTTGTGTATGAGTGTAAGATTTGTAGATTGTACAAACAAATCCTTATTTTACTGAACAAACACACAAAAGACAGAGAGAGAC